>NW_024718183.1:1009409-1111774 GCF_018991925.1 Homarus americanus
ATTCATATATATATATATATATATATATATATATATATATATATATATATATATATATATATATATATATATATATATATATATATATATATATATATATATATATATATATATATATATATATATATATATATATATATATATATATATATATATATATATATATATATATATATATACAGTCTACGCGGAAGGTTAAGGCACACCGTGGGGAAAAAATAAAAAAATCATGTTAAGGCAATAAAAAAATGAAAATAACACTCACCCACCCCTCTTAGTATTTTGTTGTGTTTCCCTTCCTCTTCAGCACCTCTTTCAGTCGTTGTGGAACACTGTCTGCAAGGTTTTGCAGGTGCTGTGGGGTGAAATTGGCCCACAGTTGCTTAATTGCTGTGGTGAGCTTGGGGACGGACGAGGTGTCGAGGTCACGTAGGCGACGTTTCATGAGCCCCCAAAGGTTCTCAATAGGGTTGATGTCGGGGGAATTGCCAGGCCAGCCCTTAAAATATGAAACCTGGCAATCCTCCAACCACTGAGTAACCGACTTGGCTGTGTGGCAGGGAGCACCGTCCTGCATGAACACGACAGCGCGTGTTTTCTCAAACGAGTCAGGCAGAAGGTCACAAAAGCTCGAGGTACACACCCTGGTTAACTTTAATGTTTTTTTCAAGCACAACCAACTCACCAACACCGTAATAAGTGAAACAACCCCATACCATCACTGAATCAGGATGCTTGACCGTCTTGACGGTGTACCTGGGGTCGAGCGGGTCAGAGTCTGGCCGGCGGTACACCCTATCGTGACCACAACCACTCACTGTAAACGTGGCTTCATCACTCCACAGGACGTTCCTCCAATCCTGAAGGGACCAGACACTGTACTTCTTCGCAAAAGTGATCCTCTTCTTCTTCTGGGCAGCAGTCAGCAGGGGCTTACGGCGTGGGCGGTAGGCGCGATAACCGAGATCGTCATGAAGAAGCTGCTGCACCGACCTTAAGGAGACGTGACCAAAGAGTCCGGGGTTAGCTTGCTTTAATTCCCGGGCCGTGAGCTTAGGATTAGCATTAACTTGCCTAGCAATCACCTTCCTGGTTCTAGGAGACGTAAGCCGTGGTCGCCCAGACTTGGGTTTAGGGGTAGGCAACTCTTCCTGGCTGTTTGCCTCAAACTCCGAGATGAATCGGTACACTGACCGGCGGCACACACCGGTTAATTCAACTATTTCAGTAACTTTATGATTAGCCTTGTATAAACCAATCACCTGTGCAATATCCTCACGCTTAGTAACTCTCCTGGACATCTTAAAGACCCAGAAATCACACGATAAAGCACTGTAACTCAGGCGTAAAATCACGGCACGTGGCGCTCACATGGGTACAATAACCTCCACCCACGCAACCTAAACAAAGACTGAGCGGTTCCTACTATGTGACAGCTGTCGCCTAAGGGTTCCAGATGCCGTTAGAATTGTGACTAAATATTTCTGATCAAAATTTATCCCTATCTTGAGGGTAAAACGATTTGTGCTAAAAGTGAAGTCACAGCCCAATTTGTGCCTTAACCTTCCGCGTAGACTGTATGTATGTATGTATGTATGTATGTATGTATGTATATATATATGTATATGTATATATATATATATATATATATATATATATATATATATATATATATATATATATATATATATATATATATATATATATATATATATATATATATATATATATATATAAAAGTTTTACCCCGCCTAACGCGGTTTCACTTAACGCGTTTTCGCATATACGCGGTGCCTTGCCAAAGCTGAACTTTCACTTAACGCTGATTTTTTCCACATATACGCGGTGAGTGTCCGAGACGCTATTTTTAGATTTGCCTCACCCGCCACCCTGCCTGACTGCCTGTTTTAGCTCATAAAATTCATACAAATTACCAGGCCAGAATATAATTTACATTGCTGGAATTCTTATAATTTGGTGATCATTTTGAATATAAACATCATATATTTTGCTTTAAACTTACAATTTTTAGATAAAATTTTTTCTCTAGGTAACTATGGTATCTTTTGTCCAAATTATATGACATTTATATTCAAAATATTCCTGGTCTTACAAGGAATCCAGCAATGTCAATTATATTATCCTAACTTTAGTTTGAGGTATTATTTATTAAAATTTAGTGGTTATCCCACACATCTCCTTGGGACGGTTGGTGGGGGGTGGGGGGGAGGGAGGGACCGACCGACCGACCATCTGTTACCCCGTGAAGAATTATTATTTTTTTTATTAACTGAAGATATTTGTTTTAGCTCATAAAATTCATACAAATTACCCGGTCAGAATATAATTTACATTGCTGGAATTCTTATAATTTGGTGATCATTTTGAATATAAACATCATATATTTTGCTTTAAACTTACAATTTTTAGATAAAAAATTTTCTCTAGGTAACTATGGTATCTTTTGTCCAAAATATATGACATTTATATTCAAAATATTCCTGGTCTTACAAGGAATCCAGCAATGTCAATTATATTATCCTAACTTTAATCTGAGGTATTATTTAATACTAAATGTTAAAAACTCTGGAAGGGATGATTGGTGGGGGGTGGGGGGGAGGGTTGGGACTGACCGCACGGTTGGAAGAGGGGGGGAGGCAAGGTGGGGTACTTTGATTGACAGATAGTGTCGTGAAGATTATTTTTTTTTTATTAACTGAAGATATTTGTTTTAGCTCATAAAATTCATACAAATTAACCGGTCAGAATATAATTTACATTGCTGGAATTCTTATAATTTGGTGATCATTTTGAATATAAACATCATATATTTTGCTTTAAACTTACAATTTTTAGATAAAAATTTTTCTCTAGGTAACTATGGTATCTTTTGTCCAAATTATATGACATTTATATTCAAAATATTCCTGGTCTTACAAGGAATCCAGCAATGTCAATTATATTTTCCTAACTTTAGTTTGAGGTTATCCCACACATCTCCTTGGGACGGTTGGTGGGGGGTGGGGGGGGGAGGGAGGGACCGACCGACCATCTGTTAGCCGGCTGTGTAGTGTGAGAGGGGAGGGAGTTGAGTCCATTATTTGAATGGACATTAACTTGGCGACTGTATTTCTCTATTTCTCTTAAGTATTAATTGTGTGCATGTACCATCATAAAATTAAGATGTTATTTTTACTACAACATAGGTATGTGCCTTCAAAAAGTGGAGTTTGGGGGTCGGGCCGGTTTCTATTGGAATTAATCCCATATGTTCTGTTGTTCACTTAACGCGGATTTCACTTAACGCGGGACCCTCTGAGTTCAATTGACCGCGTTAAGTGGGGTACAACTGTATATATATATCGACCACACTAGAAATAATTAATTTAAAATTTATATTTTTTGCATCTATTACCCTCTGTTCTCAGAGAGGTCTTGGTGAATAACTTTTGTTTGTTTATTTTCATTGTTTGTCTAATTTATCATGTTGTATCAAAGTAATATTACTAAAAGTTTTAGGCAGCTACCAAACAGGGAGATTCTACTGCCTGGGAAGATATTGGAAGCACAATGTACAGTATTGTCTAATGGTAGACCCTACTTCCATATAGCATCACGAAAATTGTGACCAAGTCTTAGGTTGCTGATTTATCTTTCTGCCTCATTTACACACAATTGCAGAGTTTCAATTGTTTCTCTTCCTTTGACAACACAACATACATACAATATAATGTTTCTCACCTTTGATCTTTTTTCCATTTATTTATGGTTGGTTATTTAAAATAATGCCAATTCACTTCAAGTATTGGCATCAAATTTTACCGGCTGGTGTACACTAGTGACTCACTTAAGCGGCAGTTATTTAATTGGAACTAATGTTGGTGTGAGTAAAATATTTCCATTTACTTAAAATAGATTTGCCGATTTATTTGTTTATTTATTTATTTATAATATACTGTAATACATTAAACACACTGCAAGTATTTTCTTTAATTTATATACTTGTTTTGCAAAAAAGGGAGGCTAGTATTATAACTGGTAGGTGATCATTAAGGACCAAACTCCGAATCCATGACGTGACTTCTGTTAATCATTCTTATCCTAAATTTACCACTGTCGGTAGTTTCAAGAATTAACGCAGTCATTTACTGAATATTCTTTGTAAAAAAATAAATTTTAAATTAATTATTTATAGGAGATAAGTATTATGATCAGTAAATATACAGATATGCATTACTGACCACCTCCGAACACAAGGACGGCTAAAAATAGCCACAGGCGGTCACAGTCAAGGTCACTTTCCCTTTCTTGTCACTGGCAAATGGGGGTGGGGGGGATGATAATAGCAGCTGTGTTTATTACGGTATGTTAGACTGGTTTATAATACATTTTTATTATTTTAATATACCGGTAATCTTCATTTTAATCCAGCTTCCCAAACGTAAGTTTCAGTATAAAATAATTAATGGTAGGACTTTGTGAGTGGTTTACCATGTTTCCATCACCACTCTTGACACGCTAAACCGCAATATTTAAGAGGTAAGAATTTTATCTCCGGTGCTTAAGACGACCCCCTAACTTTGAGCTGATTTTTTTTTTTTCAAATTCCGTCTTGTAAGCCGAGATATACGGTATGATGTTTATATTCAAATTATTCGCTGTCTTGCAAGGATTCCAACAATACAAATTATATTCTCCTAACTTTAGTCTGTGACATTATATAAGATAAAAACTTTTAGCCTAAAACACCAAACCCCTGGCTGGGAAGATGGGAGGGAGGGAGGGAGGGAGGGAGGGAAGTGACAGTGACATGTTTGACAGTTGGCGCCGAAGGTCTAGTGAAGTATTTATTTGTTTATTTATGCCCTTTAGCTTGAGTTTACGTTTTTTGCTTATAAAATGTCACAGAAGTGACCGGGGAGAATATAATTTACATTGCTGGAATTCTTATAAGATAATGATTAATTTGAAAATAAACATGCAATAGTTTGCACTAGACAAAATTTTAATAATCATTTAGTACATTATTTTGAGTACATGTACAGTACAACTTTGCCCTTAGGACAGTGTAGCGTGCCCAGAGAAACGCCAGATTGACTTGCGCAAAATAGGAAAGATTCGCTTTAAATTAAAACATTGTCCTTAATTGTGGGTGTCGCTTTAAATCAATAATCTCAAATTGAATCGCTTTAAATCGACGTTCTACTGTACAGGTTAGGGGAACCATCATATACCGCACAGGGTAAGAACAGTGCTCTCACTTAAACCAATCACATGGCCAACCTCTGACACACGCTCTTCTCTTTGAAGATAGAGTGATCACATATAATTTCACGTCCATTGCGATTGTTTTTCGTGCCTTTTTAGCTTTAGGCGCCCCAGATGAGGCAGATGGACATTTTCCAGACATGGTCAATGGGGAAAACAGCGTTTAACACTAAAAAGGTACGTGATAACCACACAATGCAAATGAGAGCACAGAGAAAAAGTAGTGCTGGTGTGAACTGAGAAAGTGATACACGAGAAGCTTGCTGGACGTCGTCACAGTTGTTGTACAGAATACAGGTGCTCCCCGACTTACGACGGGGTTAGGGACCCAAATCCAGGTCGTAAGTCCGACATGGATAAAAAAATAAATAAATAAAATAAAAAAAAATAAAATAAAAAAAAATAAAAAAAAAGTTAAAAAAAAATTTTTCAAAAAAAAAAATTGAAAATCTACAATGAAATACAGTACACTAAATGTAATAAATAATGAGGAATGGATACAGTACAGTAAAAGTAATAATGAGGAATGGATACAGTGTGACTGAGCACTTATCTTAAATGTAGTCAGCTGAATGCACACAGGGCCCCCATAATTTTCTATTTACAGGATACATGGAGACTATATTAATTGGAAGAAGCAGAAGAGGAGACAGGGCTGGGTGGGTCATCAATGTCGCTTTCTTCAGACAGGTTTATGTGCTGTGGAAACTTGCTGGTTGAAGGTATTGGATCATCTTGAGGGAGTGAAGAGGCAGCACTGGTGGGGCATGAGGAGACAGCACTGGGGGACTTCGTGAAATAGATGTCCAATTTAGACTGCACAGTTTGCTTTTTCTTTTCATTATAAATCTCCCTGTAGCAAGCTAGTGACTCTTGGACTATTCTGTCAACTTTGGCATAACGCTCATAATTTTGATCCATGTCATCAAACATTTGCATTCCTTTATTAATTGTAGCAAATACCTCTGCCATATGTTTCACTGAAAACTTTTTGGAGGGTGCAGGTTCTTCTTCTACATTTTGTCTCTCTTCTAACTCTGCAATTTTCTGTGCATCTAGTTCAATATGATCCTCGTTACTGAGCTCTTCTGCTACACTTTCAACCAACTGTCCAACATCTTCATTATCAATTTCTAACTCCAGCTAACTCCACTATCTTGTTACTAATACCCAAAATAACTTCATTTTCATTAACTCCTTTGAAACTGTATGTCCGCTCAGGCATGCGCTTCCACAATAATCCAGTCTCATCCACATTGAATATTTGCTCAGGCAAATAATTCCCTTCCACAATCACTTCATCTAACTCCTCCTTAAAAGCTTCGGCAGCACCAACATCGGCACTAGCTGCCTCTCCACTCACCTTAACTCACTGTAGCATTTTTTAAATCTATCAAACCACCCACGACTTCCTGTAAAGGTTTGATCACATTGATCTCCTGCCTGCTCCTTCAGGCTTTGGAACAGGCTTCTTGCTTTAGCCTGTATGGTTAGAAGGCTTAAGGGTACACGCTTCTGTATCTGGTCTTCTATCCATATCACCAATAATTTTTCCATATCGTGAATAGGACCTTGTCTTCTCTTTGATATTATAGTTCCCTTTATAGGTGTTGTTCCTTTCACTACTTCACGAATACGTTCCTTGTCCTTCAGAATAGTGGATATAGTCGAGTGTGAGAAACCTAGGTCGCTTGAGATTGTTGCTACTGTTTTTCCATTCTCATGCTGTGTTATTATCTTCATTTTCATCACAAAGGTAACTGCCTGTCTCCTTTTCTTTGGAACACCACAGCACTCTCACTTTTACGCTTTCCAGTCATTATAAAGTCAATTAAATACGATAATAACGAAAGTTCAAAGAGCGATCAGTATAGGATACGATAGCAAAACACAAACTAAGCGCTCCACTGAGTGAGTGTACCCACGAGACGCGCCACCCTCTCGCCCCGGACGGAAACGTTTCGGTATAGAAAATGCGCGCGTCATTTGAAAATATTTCTGGTCACGACGGTCGCGGTCGTATGCCGACGGACATACGGTCAGAGCAGGACGTAAGTCCATGTGGTCGTAAGTCGGGGACTACCTGTACTTCATTATCATCATTATCTTCATCATTAGTAGTAAATAATCTAGTAATAATCTTTATTATTACATTATTACAGTATAATAATTATTATTATTAATAATAATATTAAAATTGTTCATGTTGATATGACTGCGACTTTATAGTAATAACTTACAAGCACCTCACCAGGCATCACACGCAACTCCACTGCCAGGCGACCAGGCAAATACGGGCGGCAAATTTAAACTGTCTTAAGAAAGTTATTTAAAAAATAGGTTGCGAGTAAATTAGCTTTTGGCATTAATTGAACAATCATGTTATTCCAAAAATGCTTAAATCAAACATGAGTTACCTGAAATAGGAAATTTTTGTAACTTCCGAGAAAATTTTTCCGTTACCCGGAAATTTCCGGGATGAGGGATATTTTTCCGGGTTTGAGAGATGATATATATATAATGGGCAATTTCTGGAACTTCCAAGAAAAATTTTTCGTTACCCAGAAAATTCCGGGGATGAGGGATTTTTTCTGGCTTTCCGAGTCGTGTCTCGTTACCCGAAAATCTCTCATTCCCGGAAGTACTCTGCACCAATTGTTTCGGCTAACGGGGATATCACTATTACTAGTGTCTGAATGTACACTGTGACTGCACTTGTGAAGTTCCACTCTTTGGATTTAGTTCGTGCAGCAAGTGTAAAATGCCGTCTTGAAGCAGCAGAATTTTCTTAACTTCATTCAAGAAATGTATTAATTTGCTACAGCTTCACATAAATGGTGATCAAAGTTCCATCAGAAAACAGGAAAGTATTGACTCTTAAGACTCTCAATGACACAAGCTGGCACAATCAATATGAAGCACTGCAAGCTGATGACAGAAATTATCAACAGTTCCATAATTTGCTACGTGACATGGGTGAAATAGTGGGTATGGTAGGTGGAAATATATGGCATTTGATGAAATAAATGTTTCCCTTGGCATACGTGTTATTTTGGGCCCATAGAGTGATATCAGGAGAGCCAACAAAAATTCCCTTAAGACATGATTTCGGTGATAATTTCTCAAAATGGCAGCCAGTTAAAACTGGGTGTCGTTTCTAGGTGTATTTGGGCCACAGAATGCAATCGCAAACTCGTAAACATCAAATTCTGACCCTGGACCAATATACCAAACAAGTTTTTCATGTTCAAATATTACAAGGGTAATTACGAAGGGATGAGGGGTACTCACTGACCTGACTCACTTAGATATAAGAATGCAGACACTACGCTGAATATCATCGCCATTAAATTCAACCATTTGATCAACAAATATATACCCAAGACCAAACCCAGTGCCTCCGGGAATACAAGGAGAACGTTACACATGAACCGTGCGGCAGTCCACAAAGTTAAGAAGAAAACTCAGGATTTCGAGACGTGGGTTAATACAAATGATGAGCATGAAAGGAGGAAGTGTACCAGATCCAGGAACCAAGCAAAGTCAGAGTGTAGAAGGATTGAAAAAGAGTTCCAGAGGTGGATTGCAAGCGAGGTCAAGTCAAACTCAGATTTGAAGATGATAGTTATGCAGATTCTGATCAGGACAAGACGAAGGCATTGAACATATTCTTTTCCTTGGTGTTCACAAAAGAGAGGTTGCCAACAATCTTCCTGCATTTGAGGACAGACGGTTTGACACAGTGCTGACCCACAATGTGTTTTCAGAAGGGGTACAGGAAAGCCTCCGATGATTCATATTTAAGACCCTGGTTAATTTAGGACCCAATTAAATTTTACACCATTATTTTCTTCAGATTTATGATGAAAATAGAATAAAAAATAAAATAAAATTACATTTTCATATAAATAATAACTAAATTCCAATATGTATTATACAAATAAAAAAAACACGCCTTGTGCATAGAGGCTGCCGGACTTGTGAGTGGTGATACCAGCATCACTAGTATAAACAGTGGCAGCTTGGCGGTTTTGTTTTCACGCATCTGAACAGGAAAAGGACAAAAACTTTCTCAGGTTTCTTACGGTATTTTTGCATCCCTATTCAACATGAGCAAGAGAGCAAGTGATAGAGTGCTGGTTCAAAATCTAAAAGAAAATGTATGAGCTTCACTGAGAAACCAGATGTGTTAAAACGATATGAAAAAGGTGGATCCATTAACAGAACAAAGTATTAAAATTAACAGGGATGTGAAAAACACATATGACCCCCTTTATAAAGATGTACAGGTTGACTATCAAAAATCCGGCAACCTTGGGACCTGAGGAGTGCCGGATTTTCGAAAATGCCGGAAAACAGATGGTTATATTTGCTGTATAAGTTTAACAGAAAATGACTACCTGTACAGTCCTTTAAACAAAGAAAATTAAACACTTAAGTTAGGATAATATAACTGACATTGCTGGATTCCTTGTTAGACCAGGAATATTTTGAATATAAATTTCATATATTTTGCACAAAAGATAACATATTTACTCAGAGTAAACATTATATCTAAAATTTGTACCGTATATCTCGGCCTATAAGGCGTCGGGGTGCATAAGACGGCCCCCCCAAATTTCCATTTAAAAAGTAGCTTTTGAGCTCTATTCGCTGTATAAGACCAGTACCCCAAATGTGACACTTACCCACTGACTCAGTAGTCCTCTACCAACCATCCTTGGTTTTTTAAAATAAGGCCAATTCACTTCAAGTAATGTCATCAAATGTTACCCGCTGGTGTAGTGTAAACACTAGTGACGTCACTGAAGCGTCTGCTATTTACCGGTAACTGGAACTAATGTCGGTGTCGAGTAAAATTTTTCCATTTACTTGAAATGGATTTACCGATTTATTTGTTTATTTATAATATACTGTAACATATTAAACACACTGCAAGTATTTTCTTTAATTTATATGCTTGCTTCACACGAGACGATCGGTGGTGGGAGTGTTACCTCGTCTCGGTGGTGGGACTGTGTTCCCACTGTTTACCGTACTTTTTTTTAGTAAGTTCTTTTTTGTTATATTTTTTACTAAAAGTGTTATTTTATGTGGATAAAAATGTTACAATGGACTTAAAACTATAAAAAATCATCTAAGCATGCTTGAAAACATACATATCGACACCAAGATCACCCAGATTGACCAACTACATCAATTTCTATAAGAAAAATCAACTTTTGAAGGTCAATATGGCGGTCACCTTGAAAAATGGTCGCCATCTTGAATTTTTAAATGGCCAATCAGGCAGACTTGACTAGTAACCATTAGAGAATTACCATGCCAAATTTGGTGCTTGTACCACCATTTTCATGATTCTCTTGAAAAATTGCATTTAGCTGCCCCACTAATGTCACCACTCCCATCTCAACATGACACTCGTATACTGAAATATTGTATTTCATACTACATATGACTTTACAAAAAGAAATGTCCACGTCTGGTTAAATAACTCTTGTAGATATAATACCAGTTGAATAAACGAAACTAAAAAACTGGAGATTGTAATTACAGTGAAGCCTTGACAACTCCATTATGAAGTTAGGGATTAGATGACGCCAAATACAATCACCTTAATGCACTTTAAGAGAGAGGAGTCACCGTGCCAGGGCTTAATATTATCCTGGACCCTAGAGGTTGATGACGTATTCAGTGTCGGGCAGAAATACATCGATGTACACAGCACATGATCCCAATCAACTCCAGTATAGGTGTTAATAATGTAGAGGTGACCAGGTGTGTTGCACGTTGGTAGTGTTGGATGGTGATGCAGGAAAGAGGTAGTGTGTTGAGGGTGGTGTGTGGTTATGACTCACTCCCACAACCCCCCCACACCACTCACACATCCTCACAACTGTACCACAAAGCCCCCACACTACTCATACAGCATCCTCACAACACTACCACAACCCCCCCACACCACTCACACATCCTCACAACTGTACCACAAAGCCCCCACACTACTCATACAGCATCCTCACAACACTACCACAACCCCCCCACACCACACACTACTCATACAGCATCCTCACCAACACTCCACCACTCACATCCTCTGTCACACACTGTAAAGCCCCCACACTACTCATACCGCATCCTCCTAACACTACCACTGCACAACCCCCCCACACCACTCACACATCCTCACAACTGAACCACAAAGCCCCCACACTACTCATACCGCATCCTCCTAACACTACCACTGCACAACCCCCCCACACCACTCACACATCCTCACAACTGAACCACAAAGTCCCCACACTACTCATACCGCATCCTCCTAACACTACCACTGCACAACCCCCCCACACCACTCACACATCCTCACAACTGAACCACAAAGCCCCCACACTACTCATACAGCATCCTCATAACACTACCACAACCCCCCCTACACCACTCACACATCCTCACACTACCACAACCTCCCACACCACTTACACATCCTCACAACTGTACCACAAAGCCCCCACACTACTCTTACAGCATCCTCACAACACTACCACAACCCCCCACACCACATACACATCCTCACAACACTACCACAACCCCCCACACCACTCACACATCCTCACAACACTACCATAATAAAATTAATTATTTCTAGTGTGGTCGACTTCCTACACAAAGACAGGCTATAAATAGCCGTCTTATCTCAACCTCCTTCCTTCCCCCTACATCCCTCTGTTCTCAGAGAGGTCTTGGTAAATAACTTTTGTTTGTTTATTTTCATTGTTTGTCTAATTTATCATGTTGTATCAAAGTAATATTACTAAAAGTTTTAGGCAGCTACCAAATGGGGAGATTCTACTGCCTGGGAAGATATTGGAAGCACAATGTACAGTATTGTCTAATGGTAGACCCTACTTCCATATGGCATCACGAAAATTGTGACCAAGTCTTAGGTTGCTGATTTATCTTTCTGTCTCATTTACACACAATTGCAGAGTTTCAATTGTTTCTCTTCCTTTGACAACACAACATACATACAATATAATGTTTCTCACCTTTGATCTTTTTTCCATTTATTTATTGTTGGTTATTTAAAATAATGCCAATTCACTTCAAGTATTGGCATCAAATTTTACCGGCTGGTGTACACTAGTGACTCACTTAAGCGGCAGTTATTTAATTGGAACTAATGTTGGTGTGAGTAAAATATTTCCATTTACTTAAAATAGATTTGCCGATTTATTTGTTTATTTATTTATTTATAATATACTGTAATACATTAAACACACTGCAAGTATTTTCTTTAATTTATATACTTGTTTCGCGAAAAAGGGAGGCTAGCATTATAACTGGTAGGTGATCATTAAGGACCAAACTCCGAATCCATGACTCCATGAAGTGACTTCTGTTCATCATTTATATCCTAAATTTACCACTGTCGGTAGTTTCAAGAATTAACGCAGTCATTTACTGAATATTCTTTGTAAAAAAATTAATTTTAAATTAATTATTTATAGGAGATAAGTATTATGATCAGTAAATATACAGATATGCATTACTGACCACCTCCGAACACAAGGACGGCTAAAAATAGCTACAGGCGGTCACAGTCAAGGTCACTTTCCCTGGTAGGACTTTGTGAGTGGTTTACCATGTTTCCATCACCACTCTTGACACGCAATATTTAAGAGGTAAGAATTTTATACTTGGTGATTAAGACGACCCCCTAACTTTGGGCAGATTTTTTTAATGTTCAAATTCCGTCTTATAAGCCGAGATATACGGTATGTCTAATGCAAAATCTATGATGTTTATATTCAAAATGATCATCAAATTGTAAGAACTCCAGCAATGTAAATTATATTCTGGCCGGGTAATTTGTATGAATTTTATGAGCTAAAACAAATATCTTCAGTTAATAAAAAGAAAATATTCTTCACACCGTGCCAGATGGTCGGACAGTCCTCCCTCCCCACCCCACCAACCCTCCCTACCAGATAAATGTGTGGGAGAACCAGACTATTTACCTTTTTAGTAATATATAATACCTCAGACTGAAGTTAGGATAATATAATTGACATTGCTGGATTCCTTGTAGGACCAGGAATATTTTGAATATAAATGTCATATATTTTGCACAAAAGATAACATATTTACTAAGAGTAAACATTATATCTAAAATTTGTATGTCTAATGCAAAATCTATGATGTTTATATTCAAAATGATCATCATATTGTAAGAATTCCAGCAATGTAAATTATATTCTGGCCGGGTAATTTGTATGAATTTTATGAGCTAAAACATATATCTTCATTAAATAAACAAAGAAATATTTGAAAATGCGCTCTGAAATCCATGCCGGAAAACTGAAGGTTCCGGTTTATCGATTGCCGGATTTTTGATGGTCAACCTGTATAATGAGAAAAGAAAGCAGTTGTACAAGGTTCTTTCGACAGCTTTATTATTCGAAGGCCTAAACCATCAACTTCAGCTACACCATCAAATTCAGCATCATAAGCAGCTTCAGCAACAACTACAGGTTCAGGACAGTTTCATCAGCAGCTATGACATCTTTATGGATAGCTACAGCTTCAGCCAGAGCTGAACCTGATGACTTCATCATCCGAGTAAAAACTCACACAACATTTATTAAATTATCTGTCCTTATGTTTTCGATTTTACCACCATTGGTGAGCAAAATTTTTGTTTTACATTCGTAAGTATTATTTAAAACATATATGAACAGTAATAAGTGTTGCTTTCATATTCTTATGTAGAGAAATGATGATATGTTTTCATATATCGCCACCTACTGCCCCCCAGCCCACCTCGCGCATTCTGCCACTACAACAAAATTCAGCCCATAAGAGCCCGCACTGATAGATATAAGAATAGCACCATCCCATCAATTGTTAAAATAATAAACATCTCCTGATTTATGCACTGTACAGCTCTGTAAATGTATTGAGTATATATTATTATGTCCAAATCACATGTTTTTGTGTATTTTCTGCCACCGGCTGCAACTCTATTAACAAACCGTTTATTATTATTCTTATTATTTTACGTTGAAGTTCCCAATCTGTCTCGCTTTATTTTACTATTACAGTAAAAGTCCAAAAATCCGGATGCCAGAAATCCGGACCACCCGAGAATCCGGACTTTTCAAAAACGATTTTTTTTTTTAGCGGGCATTTGTGTGCATGTGCGCATGCGTGAGCGCCACAGCTGCACAGCAACAACAAGCGACCACGTGGTCGCCACTTTAAAATGGGCAATCAAACTGTGACAACATACCGTATATACTCGTCTATAATCCCCCCTCGTTATCAGTCGACCCTGATTTTTTGACCAAGAAATCGTTAATTTATGATATTCCTCGTTTATAGTTCCACCCACATTTTTGAGGGTAATGGAACAACAAAACCACAAAAAATGCTCTACGTCCTATAAACTGAGGCTCGCCGTGCATGAAACACAAGTGCTGAAGGCAAATTGTTTACCATTTATTATTACGACACTTTACACTGAAACCCGGGTAGTTTCAACAAAAATATTGTATATTTCCATTCAAGTATTTATTCAAGTCAATTAGGAGGGAATATTATTGAAATACAACAGTTTTTAAACTAAACCATTCGAAAAGCGATTACGGTAACATCTTTTGAACGAAAGAAAGCGAAAGTCATTGTTTTTGTCATGATTTTATCCCACTTTCCACTGTAATACGTATGTAATTTCAGGAAAAATATTACATTTCCGTGAATGTATTATATCAAGCACAGTATGAATAGAATATCATTGTAATATATCAGAATTTTAACCGAAAACTATTAAAAAACGAGTAACATCTCAAGAACATCGGAAGCTTAGGTAAAGTCTTTTGTTTTCGTCATGTATTTTATCCTATTTTACATTGAAATACGTCACGTTTCCACAAAACTACTATTTATCTCCGAGAATATATTCATTCAGGCGCAGTTTAGGTAAAATAGACGAGTGATGTAATAGCTTTTTAACTGAAAACGATTCGAAAAACACGTACCCTCTAGCCCTGTTCAAAGAGAGGACTGGGAGAAGCTGTTTGGTGCTGGAGACGATGACAAGGAAAATGATTTTGATGGATTTTAATGAAAATATTCAGAAATATGGTATCGTAGTATTTATTCAAGTCAATTAGGATAGAATATTATTGTAATACAACAGTTTTTGAACTGAAAACCATTCGAAAAGCGATTACGGTAACATCTTTTGAACGAAAGAAAGCGAAAGTCATTGTTTTCATCACGATTTTATCCCACTTTCCACTGTAATACGTACGTTCAGCAAAAATATTACATTTCCGTGAATGCATTATATCAAGCACAGTATGAATAGAATACCATTGTAATATAACAATATTTTGAGTCCTACTCTTTCCATTTACAGAGTACTGTACAAGCCCATAATAATGGCTCCTAAAGTAGATAAACTTCGTTGTGTGAAGAGAAAGAAGAACACATTGAAATTGAGTGACAAACTTGAAATAATTAAGAAACTAGATCGTGGTGTGAGCAATACTGTTCTAATGGAAACATACGACATTGGAAAGTCTACAATTTATGATATATAAAAGGCAAAGAATAAAATTTAGAATTCACAGCTTTTTCATTAAAACTGCTAGTTTTGATAAATGAAGCATGCTATATTTGCAAATGAATAAACTATCAAAATGTACCTGTTCATTTCTTCTTTATTCTTCATTAAATTTGAATTTTAAAAGTACTGCCTGAGAATCCGGAAAATCCGAAAATCCGGACCGACCCAATCCCCAAGCAGTCCGGATTTTTGGACTTCTACTGTACCGTATATGTCAGCATACAAGGCCATGAGGTGTATAAAACGACCCCCAAAATTTCCATTTAAAACGTAGGTTTTGAGCTATACTCGCTGTATAAGACTTCCGCAAATCTGACACTTACCACTGGGAGCTTATTGGCAAAATATTGTCAACTTCCTACCATAATCTGCATCAAATGTTACCAGCTGGTGTAGTGTAAACACTAGTGATGTCACTTAGGCGTCGGTTATTTTAATGGAACTAATGTCAGTGTCGAGTAAAATTTTACTCTTTTCTTGAGATGGATCTATTGATTTATTTGTTTATTTATTTATGTATAATATACTGTAATATATTAGAAATGTAGGCATAAAATACACTGCAGGTATTTTCCTTAATTTATAAACTTGCTTCGCGAGACGATCGGTAGGACTGGCTGTTTGTTTGCTTCGGCAGCAGTTGCAAATGGCGGGCAGTGAGTGATGACAACTGCATTTATTTTGTTGTTATTTTATGGTATTTACAGTATGTTAGACAGGTTATAATACATTTTCATTATTTTAATATACAGGTAATCTTATTTTTAATCCAGCTTCCCAAACGTAAGTTTCAGTAGAAAATAATTAGTGGTAGGACCGTGGGATTAAGGCGAGTGTTTTTTACGATGTTTTCCATCACCACTGGGGACACACTAAACCACAGGATGTAGAGGTTCGGATTTTATACCCGGCGTTTAAGACGAACCCTAACTTTGGGCTGATTTTTTTAAGGTTCAAATTCCGTCTTATACGCCGACATATACGGTAGTTGTTGACAGTAATATCTCCGTTAGCCGTAATCCCTCAAACCCGGAAATCTTTGATAGCCGGAATTGAAATTTGCTCGGAAAATCTTTCCCAAAGTTGGAATTATCCCCAAATTTCCAGCTTTGGGAACAAATTTTCCTGGGTTGAAAATCGAGAGCATTTTCTGAAAAGTCTTGAATAAACACGAAAGCTATTTTGGGGTGACCTGACCTGACTCAGTGTCAGGTGGAGGTAGGGTGGGGGATTAGTGGTCTCATATTACTGACCTTCTGTTGGAATGTCAGGTCACCCTTTCTTGGGTGGCAGATGAGTGGGTCTCATGAACAGAAGATGTCTTGAATAAACACGAAACCTAAAGTATTTTTAGGGAGATTGTGATAAGTATAAGTATAAATGAACAAAGTTGTATCCCTTCAACATTATACTACGTAACATTTTAAAATATGGAGTGAGAAAGCAGATAAGTGTGGGTGATTAGAGAGGTGGAGTGGAAAGGAGTTATAAGTGCACCAATGTTACCAAGTGATAAGCTCCTCAACAGCTGATCCTTTAAATCACCTCCATGCAGTCACACCAGGCCCTCACTGGATGCTTGTTGTCTTCATTCCCATATGTGTGTGTGTGTGTGTGTGTGTGTGTGTACTAAGATAATTACCTTCGCCATCCCATTTCCACCTCTCTGTCTTCAGTTGCCTTGTGGGTATTGTCGGAGTAACACCTGCCTCTCGTGTGTGTTAATTTAGTGCCTTAACTCTCATACTCCTTCATAATGCCCAAACACAAGCCAACCTCTGCCTCCGGTCCTCATTTATTTTTACTCATTTACATGCACACACTGTCCTTAGGGCAAAGCTGTACTGTACATGTACTCAAATGTACTAAATAATTACTAAAATTTTTGTCGAGTGTAAACTTTAACATGTTTATATTAAAATTAATCACTATCTTACAAGGATCCCAGCAAAGCAAATTATATTCTCCCAGGTCAGTTCAGTGACATTTTATAAGAGAAAAACTTAGTCACTCCAAAGGACTGCAAAATAAACACGCACTAGACCTTCGGCCCCAACTGTCAAATATAAATTTCTTTATTTATTTTTATTCATTTACATAAACACACCATACTTAAAAAAGTAAAAGAAATAATTGTCCCAAGTGCAAACCTCTACTGTACTCAAATGTACCAAATAATTTCTAAAATTTTTATGTCTAGTGCAAACTATAGCATGTTTATATTCAAATTAATCGCTATCTTACAAGAATTTCAGCAATGCAAGTTATATTCTCCTAAGTCAAGTCAGTGACATTTTATAAGCAAACAATTAAATCCCCTCTGCCTCCACCCAGCCAGAGGGAGAAGGGTCCGTTGGAGGGAGAAGGGTCCGTTGGGAGGAGAAGGGTCCGTTGGGGGCAAAAGTGACCACGACACCCTAAAGGTTAAAAATTATTTTCTGAAAAGTTGATTTTTCTCGTTTTACCCGGCGTTGGGGGTATGGCCGGCGGCATCCTAGCCCGGGGCGCAAGGGCTAATCACCCACACCTTTCTGCTTTCTCACTTCATATTTTAAAATGTTATGTCATGTAATGTTGAAGGGATACAACTTTGCCCATTTGTACTTATACTTATCACAATCTCTCTAAAAATACTTAGGTTTCGTGTTTGTTCAAGACATCTTCGGGTCATGAGACCCGCTAATCCCCCGGCCAAAAAAGGGTGACCTGACATTCCATCAGAAGGTCAGTAATATGAGACCACTAATACCCCACCCTACCTCCACCTAACATTGCGTCAGGTCAGGTACACGAGACCCACTAATCCTCTACAGCTCCATGGGAGTGGTAAATACCAGTCTTTGTTGTAACACAAGGCTTCATTCATGCCCATATCATAAAGATTTTTAATTTTCAAATATATACATTTTACCAAACTTTTAGATCAACTATTCTGGATTATTATAGTAAAGAAATGGAGTTTCTAACTTAATTAGAACTGCATTTACGGAGCTTAGACTCAAGGAAAACATCCCCAGCACCCAGAAATATTCTGGGGAAGTGGGCTAGTGTCTGTGTGCGCAAGATGTCTAGTTTAGACACTAGGAAACATTTCCCAGTTACCGGAAAATATTCCGGGATAAGGAATTTTTCCGGGTTTGAGAAAGTTGTCTGGTTAGCTGGAAATCTCTCATCCCCGGAAGTGCTCTGCACCAATTTTTCCAGCTAACGGGGATATCACTGTACTTCTATTGTTCCATTTATTAACATTAAAAAATATTTCTTAAACATACATAATCATTTTTTTACACTAATTTTACTACAGATACAACCAGGGTCTTATTTTCTTCAGTTTCTTATGTACAACCATCGTCACGGGTGTAAACACTAATGAAAACAATGCCGTCTCGTCTCCTCTTGTGTGTTTTAATATTCTATGTACAGTAGTACCCCGCTTAACGCGGTCAATTGAACCCACAGGGTACCATGTTAAGTGAACAACAGAACATATGGAATTAATTCCAATAGAGACTGGCCGGATCCCCAAACTCTACTTTTTCCGACACAATACCTATGTTCTAGTAAAAATAACATCTTAATTTTATGATGGTACATGCACACAATTAATACTTAAGAGAAATAGAGAAATACAGTTGCAAAGTTAATGTCCATTCAAATAATGGACTCGACTCCCTCCCCCTCTTCTCACACTACACTGCTGGCTCTTCCCTCTGAGAAATTTTGGGGGGAAAACCACTAAATTTTAATAAATAATACCTCAAAAAAAAGTTAGGATAATACAATTGACATTGCTGGATTCCTTGTAAGACCAGGAATATTTTGAATATAAATGTCATATATTTTGCACAAAAGATAACATATTTACTCAGAGTAAACATTATATCTAAAATTTGTATGTCTAATGCAAAATCTATGATGTTTATATTCAAAATTATCACCAAATTGTAAGAATTCCAGCAATGTAAATTATATTCTGGCTGGGTAATTTGTATGAATTTTATGAGCTAAAACAAATATCTTCAGTTAATAAAACAAAAAATATTCTTCACGACACTATCTGTCAATCAAAGAACCCCACCTTGCCTCCCCCCCTCTTCCAACCACACCAGGTGGTCGGTCAGTCCCAACCCTCCCCCCCACCCCCCACCAATCCTCCCTTCAAGAGATGTTGGGTGAAAAAACTAAATTTTAACATTTAGTATAAATAATACCTCAGATTAAAGTTAGGATAATATAATTGACATTGCTGGATTCCTTGTAAGACCAGGAATATTTTGAATATAAATGTCATATATTTTGCACAAAAGATAACATATTTACTCAGAGTAAACATTATATCTAAAATTTGTATGTCTAATGCAAAATCTATGATGTTTATATTCAAAATGATCATCAAATTGTAAGAATTCCAGCAATGTAAATTATATTCTGGCCGGGTAATTTGTATGAATTTTATGAGCTAAAACAGACAGGCAGGCAGGCAGTCAGGCAGGCAGGCAGGCAGGCAGGCAGGCAGGCAGGCAGGCAGGCAGGCAGGCAGGGTGGGGCGAATCTAAAAATAGTGTCTCGAGCCGGACACTCTGCGCCTATACGTGGAAAAAACCCGTGTTAAGTGAAGTTCGGCTCTGGCGAGGCACCGCGTATACGTGAAATCGCGCTAAGCGAAACCGTGTTAAGCGGGGTATTACTGTATTATGAATGAATTGTATTGTTTATTTTGCATATACAGTGGTCCTTCGGTTAATGAACACAATTCGTTCCAGAAGGTCGTTCGTCAACCGAAAATTTCATTAACCGAAACCATTGTTTCAATGGGATTTGGGTAATTGGTTCCAGCTCACCGAAAAATTACATACAAACTAAAATAAATACAGTAAAGTACACTTACTTTGAAGTGTGCATGTAGAAGGCTCCTGGTTGATGATGATGATGATGGGAAGAAGTGGGTGGAGGAAAAGGAGAAGAGAATGCATTGAAGAGAAGTCAAATTCTCCATGCCTATCGCCATTTCACCATAAAATTTTAGTTCACTTGGTGTAATTCAAGATTATTTCTTTTAAATCAACACTGCACTGCATTATATATTGTCAATATGTAAATAAACTTCAGAATGACCAATAATTGTACAGGTTGACAAACCTTTATCCCAAATTCAAACTGAAAAGCTCTGAAAACTGAAAGTTTTTTTGGAGCAAAACCTTTTTTTTTTTGTTTAATGAATTATCCCACCCGACATAGGTCACTGACCCACATCGGACCCAGATGGGCATGTAATAGTAATAGAAATAATAATTTATAATAATAATTATTCATAGTAAATAAATTTTAATAAAAAATACACCAAGATAAATAATAATGATAACAACAACAACAATAATAATACAAATAATAATAATAATAATAATAATAATAATAACAATAATAATAATAATACAGGTTGATAATCTTATCCGAACTCTAAATATTGGATTTCGAATTTTTTCGGTTTTCAGATTTTTTTTTGTGTGTATGTTCCCACCTAGGCACAAGTCACTGACCCATATTGGGGCCTGAGGGCGAAAATATAATAACAATTATAATAATAATAATATAATAATAATAATTATAGGTCTAGGTCGGCTTTCTCACTTTTTTTATCTTATTCATTCTTGTATATCTTTATTATTATTATTATTATTATTATTATTATTATTATTATTAATACAGTATTATTCTTATTATTATTATTTTAAATTTATTATATTTTATTATTATTGTTATCATTATTATTTTATTTTGGTGTATTTTTTAATTAAAATTTTTATTTACTATGAATAATTATTATTTATTATATTAGTATTACTATTACTTTTTTGCCCCCAGGCCTCGATGGTCAGTGATCTATGCCTGGTGGGCTAATCCCTGTAAAAAAATAATAAATAAAAAAAAAAAATGTTCCAAAAAAAATCTCTAGTTTTCAGAGCTTTGTTTTCGAATTTCGGATAAAGGGTTGTCAACCTGTAATAATAATAATAACAACATTAATAATAATACTAATAACAATAATACTGTAATAATAATAATAATAATAATAATATAATAATAATAATAATAATAATAATAATATAGTAATAATTAAAGAAATACAAGACTAAAAAAGATCAAAAGTAGAAACCCGACCTAGACCTATGAATTATTATTATTATTATTATAATTATTATATTTTTGCCCCCAGGCCCCAATGTGGGTCAGTAACCTGTGCCCGAGTGGGCTAATACACGTAAAAAGAAAAAAAACCCAACCATTCTGAAAACTGAAGCCTGAACCGAAATGCCTCTGGCCCCAAGGATTTCGGATAAGGATTGTCAACCTGTACTGTAAAAACGTAAAAATAGTTTATGTTCAAGAGAGTCTCAAGCAAGAAGCTCTCTCCACTGAGCAGGACACACACTGACGCTTATTTTGGGTGTGTTGAGTGGCTGTTTACGTAGCTAAAAACTAGTTCCCTGGACTTCAATTATGTTAGATAATTGTTAAAATGACTAAAAACTTTAATATAAGACTTGGAAAATTATTGAATAGTACAACCTTCTTGATATTTGCTCAAATGGTAACGAATTTAAGCCCTAAACCGATTACTGTATTGGCGGTCTAATACTACAGCTGGGGAGCAGGCGAAACATGTTGGGAAAATTCAAGGAATTCATATCCCAAATGTTTTCGTTAACCGTAGGTGAAGACTCTATGGAAGGTAATTGTTAACCTAAATTGTTAACCGAGGTATGCTGTTAACCGAGGATCGCTGTACAGCCGCCTCGACTCTACGACTTAGGGACCCAAATCCAGGCTGTAAGTCGAAAATTCTGAAAAATAATACATGTACATAGAAAATCTAAAATGGTGTCTCCTTTTCTTATTAGCACCACAAACTCTCACTTTTAAGCTTGCAACATTTTAAAAGGAATTACTAACCAAAATTTTGTCAGTACACACGCAACCACTAACGCCGGGACTCGAAAATCGTAATTTGAAAAACTTTTGGTACGACATGGGGCGGGTATGTCCGGGCGTCGTAAGTCGAGAGAGTGGCTGTATAAACATTAATTCAATCAAATACATACTATTCCGTAATAAACAAAAAATCTTTTGTACATATTCTTAGGAAGATAAATGACGCTGTTTACTTTAGTACAAACGTGTCCGTTGGCGCGCCCGCTACCAGTTCTCACTTTTTTCTTTACCATCAGTGGTTACTTCTACTGTAAATCAAATAACACTAATTTAAACATTCATGTTTTTACATTAATTTTACTACAACAACAACAACCAGGGTCATATGTTCTTCAGTTTCAGATGGATAACTCTCTATGGGTGTAAACACTGACAACAACAATGGCGCCCCATCTCCTCAGGTGACCATATTATTGTTAATGTTGATTTATATTATTTAAGGTACATTCAGAACTTTATGTAAAGCATATACAGAAGTCCAAAAACCGGACTGCTTGGGGATTGTTGGTCCGGATTTTCGATTCGGATTCTCAGGCAGTACTTTTAAAATTCAAATTTAAGGAGGAATAAAGAAGAGATGAACAGGTACATTTTGATAGTTTATTCATTAGCAAATATAGCATGCTTCATTTATCAAAACGAGCAGTTTTATGAAAAAGCTGTGAATTCTAGAATTTATTCTTTGCCTTTTTTATCATAAAATGTAGACTTCCAATGTTATATGTTTCCATTAGAACAGTATTGCTCACACCACGTTCTAGTTTCTTAATTATTTCAAGTTTGTCACCAATTTCAACGCGTTTCTTCTTTCTCTTCACACAATCTAAGTTTATCTATTTTAGGAGCCATTATTATGGGCTTTACAGTACTCTGTAAATGGAAAGAGCAGGACTCAAAATATTGTTATATTACAATGGTATTCTATTCATACTTGATATAATGCATTCACGGAAATGTAATAATTTGCTGAAATGACGCGTACGATAAGTGGAAATGGATAAAATCGTCACAATGACTTTCGCTCTTTTCGCTCAAAAGATGTTACCGTATCGCTTAAATGGTTTAGTTAAAAACTGTTGTATTACAATAATATTCCTCCTAACTGACTTGAATAAATATTTGAATGGAAATATACGATATTTTTGTTGAAACTACCCGCGTTCAGTGTAAAGTGTCGTAATAATAAATGGTAAACAATTTGCCTTCGGCACTCGTGTTTCAGGCACGCGAGCCTCAGTTTATAGATAGAGTGTTTTTAGAAGGTTTTGTTGTTCCATTACCCACTCAGTTAAAAAAAATCAGGGTCGTATATAAATGAGGGTTATGAACGAGTATATACGGTATGTTGTCCGGTTTGATTGCTTCGTTTTAAAGTGGCTCCATGCTACACAAAAAGCCCACTAAAAAAAATAAATAAAATTAGCTTCGAAAGTCCGTTCTCGGTGGTCCGTTTCTTTCATTTGGATTTTTGGACCTTTACTGTAGTTTGAAATTTTCATTAATTTTATTGTTTTGGGGAAGAGGTAAAAACCCATGATGATTCTACCCACTGCAATATTGGAGGACACATTACCATCGTTATTCAAGGCTTAATTGTATAAGAAATAAATTATCTAAGCTAAGGTTCATAAAGGTCGGCCATGACATGGTGCATCCCAGAGTGCTAGAGTTGTGCAATGTGATTGCTGAGTCCCTGAAGATCCTGTTCTGTAAATGTCTGGATGAGAAAAAGGTCCCCAGTGATTGGAAAATGGCGTGCGATTCCTATAAACGAAGAGGCGATCAACACTCCACGAATAATTATAGACCAGTGAGCCTTGATGGAAAATCTAATATGAACAACCTATGAGGACCCAACATGGATTTCTGCCAGGGCGGCTCCTGCAAAATACAATTACTCAAGGAACTGGATGTTTGGACCCAAATTCTGGAACAAGGTGGAAATATCGACAATACAGTATATACCTAGATTTTGCCAAGGCTTTAGACAAGTACCCCATGAAAGGCTGTGAGTACTGTCACCGTCTGGTCCCGAGATATGCTAGGGAGTGTCAGTTGAATTGAAAATGTCAAGGAGGCAACCAGACTGGTGCCTGCATAAGTTTCTCAGTTATCCAGAAGATTAGAACACCTGCAACTGCATAGCTTAAACTACAGACAGGCAAGGGCACCATCTCAAAGGGCACTACTTAGTCTAGTGTCCATACCAGGTGCTGGTTATAAGGTCCAAAGCCGCAGTCCAGAAAACTGTAAGACAAACTTCAGGTAGAATTGCGAACTCTTGGAACAACCTGCCAGAGAGTGTCGTAATGGCACAGAGTCGACTCTTTTTAAAACCAAACTTGACTAACACTGGAGCAGGTTGGATACATTTAAAACCGGTGCATGCTGATACATAGAGACATGCCCAACAAAGCGGCTAATGAGTCGATCAGTGGTGAAGAGGATCAAAGTAAAGTGATAGTAAAATAAGCCCCAAAAGAGGATAAAAATAAATTGTCATTTTCAATGATCTTTTGGTAATTTCAACTTTATTTTCTGCCTTGAGTATGAATACATAAAAACATTGAAAAGAACATTCATTCATTACTTTATTAGTAGGGGATGTAGCATATTGATTCTTAACTATAGTTTCTGGGGTTTTGTCAGGATGACAACTGGTAGGTAAAATTACAGGTCAAGTAATGCACAAGTTTTATTTATCAGAGAAATTATGTGATGACATTAATAAAAAAAAAAAATGAAGCTACCCAGAATCATCTCTTCTTGACCTCATAGCTGTGGGGTCCTCACGTAGGTTCAATTGAGGGTCCCCTTGCTCTTGACTGCATTATGCTGTTCATCCTGATCTATCGCCAGAGCCAAGAAGTTTCCATTGGAAGTGACTGACTGTAGCCAGAAATGTGCAGAAAGGTTCTCCAGATTCATTACATGCACAGATAGCGCGAGCATATTGGTAATAGACAAGCAGGAAGAACCAATGGCATTTTGCACTTCAAACATTCTTTGAATAGTGCATAATCTCCATCTCTTTTAGAATGCACAAAGATAAGCACCAGGATTTCCATGTTCAGTACTGACAGCCAGTACTTAAATGGTGGACTTTCTTGTATCGATCCCAATCCATGTGACCAGTGGTGTGTCAGGTACTTCGCTGTGGGCTTCAATGAGCAGTAAATGGAGAGCTGCAGCTGTTACCTGATGGGCCCTTGACTTTGTATCATGAATCAATTTCATCATAGCTTCTGCAGATCCTTTTGTCGTTAGTCCTGCATTGATAGCCACGCCGTTCCATCCACATTCTGCCATGAACTGACTGTTTGCAGGCTTGTTCAATGTGAGAGGGAACAAACTGGTCATGAACTTGTCTTCCCATAAATATATGGACAGTTCCACTGTATACCCGGTAAGTTTGGCAGTGGCAAACAAGGGTTTCAATCCAAATGATGGGTAGCTGGCCAAGACTCTGGTCCTTTGTAATTGCCTGTGTGATGTCCATACCATGCTGTACCGTAGAGGATTAGTAGAGCCTTCATGGAAGAGTGACAGGAGTGAACTGATTCCTGATTGTACTATACATTTCTTCCCAGTGTTTTATGCATGAAAGCTGCCCATGACAGGTTGTTCAGAGGTTCACCTGTGAGATGCTGTTGTACATTCTGCAGCCATTTCTATTCGCTTTTCCATTTGCTTCAATGCCAAGTCATAGATCCTAAAAGGCATCATATCTTGTACAATGCAAATGCTCTGTGCAGGCAAAGAAGGCTGCTTTTCTGATAGGAAGATGTTTAGAACAATGATATATGACTTGGGAAGCTGGGGACAGTGTCAACCATGAGCCCACATAGGCGGTTTCAATGGTCTTAGGTTTCCTGGACTGATAGGCTGATGGCAACTGGCATGAAATGCTGGCACCATGAGATGTTCCTGCAGATGTTATGCTTGATGGGTTGTAGTTCACAGTGTCATGCACCAACTGTGAACACAACACAGACAAGTTTGCCCAGGCATAGGATACCCTCTCTTCTGCATACTAGGTGACAGGTTGCAATGAAGATATAATTTCTAAAACTTGGTTTGATGAGACACTGACCCCCAGTGAATGCATCTTCTCAATAGCAGATCAGCTATGTGTCCTGTCTGAGGTAAGGCCATGTAGAGTAACAGAGATGGCTAAAGTCTTAGTGTGCTGCACAATGTTCTCAGCTGGCAGTCGTGTCTTGTGGTTCAACATAATGAGATGACATATTGAAAGGGCTGGCTGGGTAGTCCTGCATGAAATATGAAAATATAAAATGATGTTGTTGGCAGCAAGTAGTGCTGCGAACAAGCTGTAAGCCTTTGTGAAACCTTCAAATGATGTTTTATGACAAGTCATTTCCTCCATGAATACTTTGAAAGTCTTAAAAGCTACTACCTCTAATCCCTTGTTTTTTTTCCCTACACTAGCTGCAATGTCTGTCTCCATTGGTAGGTGGTGGTATTCTTGCCTGGTGAAAAAGACGACTTATTTTATCTAATTTTGAAATCGCCATTTTGAAAAAATTGGCGGTATAATGGTCCAGGTTAGAATTTGAAGTTTATAAATTCACCATAGCATTCTGTAGGCCCAAATACACTTGGAAATGGCATGAAATTTGTTGAAATATTAAAAAATTATTAAGATTTATTAAACTGATCACCATTTGAGAAATTATCCCCAAAATCAAGTCAAAAGGAAATTTGTGTTCGCTCACCTTCTGATATCACTCTCGGGTCCTAAAGAACGGAACATTTCTTTCATCAAATGCCGTTTAAACCAATTATATACTTGTTCCATCCACTAAAGACACATATCAGCTGCCTTACATGTCAAGGCTTCATCTTTAACAGAAAAAAATTACACCACTGGAGACATTGTTCATGTGTCAGTTCTGGTTGTATTTTAAATTCTTCAGAATTCAAGTGTAATCCTTTAAACTGAAGACCATGATCTGCAGGAAACTTGTTCCACATTTGAATCATTAGCTGCATTCATTAGAGACCTGAGAGAAATATCTGTCTGACAAGTTTAAAACAGTTGCTAAACAAAGGTATTTCATGATCTATAAAAAAATCAAGGGTGAAAGATCAAAAATTAAATGGGTGTAGACAGTAGCTCAGATGACATGGTGCTGAGTGTCACTAAAATATTGTATTGACAGCTACATTTCAATAGTTGAAGCGTATATCACAGGCAATTGAAGAGGCGACACAATACCTACTCAGATGCTCAAAGACCTTCAGGTGCATATTCCTGGTTGCATCTAAAGATCCTATTCTAGAATCATCAGTTGCAGATCTCATGGTTGCTTATCCAAGTGATTTGGCAGAAGACTGCAACGCTGAATTTAACCGATTGTTGCTTTCCTATTGACTGCCAGAAGAGTTGTGATTCATGTCATCAAAGGTTGCTTGCATCATTGCTCTCCATCAGCTTGTTGAAAGACCCCAAGGGAAGTGATGAAGCATCTGACTGTCCATCCTTTGATCGCAAGTGCATTTCCTAATGTGAAGACTCACAACGCCAATACAGTAAAGTCTCGAATAACGATGTTAATGTGTCCTCCAATATTGCAGTGTAAGGTGAATAGTCATTATCGTGAATCATTAATTACCATTAAAATAAAAGCAATAATGAAATGCATTCCCAAGTGTGACTTTTTCATATCTTTTGTGCAGCTTTTACCCTCTTTTTCCTCACCAAAACAATACAATTAATGAAAATTGCAAACTATATTCTTTAGCTTTATGAATACTTATACAATATATATGAATAATAATACAGTCACGAGGAGATGGAACATAATGTTTTTCGTTTGTGTTTACAGCGGGAGTTGGACGATAGTTCTACGAGAAAATTAAGAAAATAAAACCTTGCTTTAGCTGTAGTAAAAATTAATGTAAAAAATGAATATATATGTTTAAGTAACATTATTTAATGTTAATAAATGGAACAATAAGTAGCTAACCACTAATGGCAAAAAAAAAAAGAGATGAATTAGGAACGCCAACATTTACAGGCACATTTAAGGATACAGCGTCATTTATCTTAAGAATATGTACAAAAGATTCATTATTGTTTATTACTGAATATGTATTTGATTGAATTAATGTTTATATTTGTGAAATGAAGATTGCAATTCAAAATCGTAGAATATTAAAACACCACGAGGAGACAAGACAGCATTGTTTTTCTAGAGAGATGGTTCTACATAAGAAACTGAAGAAAATAAGACCCTGGTTGTAGCTGTAGTGAACTTAATTTAAATTTGAATACCTGTATGTATGTTTCAAGTAATGCTATTTAGTGTTAATAAATGGAACACTGGAAGTAGCTAACCACTAATGGTAAAGAAATAAAGGCGAGAGCGATTGGGAATGCCAACATATGAACAGTAAGTCTTACATGTGAAAACAATCGGCATTTCTCTACATATGAATATGAAAGCAACACTTTTTACTGTTCATATATGCTTTAAAAATAATATTTCACGAATGTAAAAAAATTCTTTTCACCAATGGTGGTAAAGTCTAAAACAACAATGAATATTGTGTGAGTTTTTACTCAGATGACGAAGTCATCAGGTTCAACTCTGGCAAGCTGTAGCTTTCCATAAGCTGTTGCTGAAACTGAACCTGAAGTTGATGTTGAAGCTGCTTATGATGCTCAATTTGATGGTGTAGCTGAAGTTGGTGGTTTAGGCCTTTGAATAATAAAGCTGTCAAGAACCTTGCACTGCTTTCTTTCTCATTATACATCTTTATGTAGAGGTCATTTGCATTTATTTAAATTTTTTAACTTTGTTCTGTTAATGGAGCCACTTCAGAAAATATGTTCATTGCTTGCTCCATATAATATCCACAGACCTCTCACCTTTTCATATCGTTTAACACATCTAGTTTCTCGGCTAACCTTAGACACTTTCTTATTAGCTTTAAACATCACTACCATCACT
Organism: Homarus americanus; assembly: GCF_018991925.1. Classification (NCBI taxonomy): domain Eukaryota; kingdom Metazoa; phylum Arthropoda; class Malacostraca; order Decapoda; family Nephropidae; genus Homarus; species Homarus americanus. The sequence goes on from NW_024718183.1 coordinate 1,039,278, forward strand.
TGCTCTCTTGCTCATGTTGAATAAGGATGCAAAAATGCTATAAGAAACCTGAGGAAGTTTTCTCCTGTTCAGGCGTGAAAACAAAAGTGCCAAGCTCCGACTGTTGTTTACCACTCATTAGCAAGGCAGCTTCTTTGTGCAGAGCGCTCTTCATTTTTTTTAAATAATAAATATCGTGATTTAGTTATTATTTATATGGAATTTATTATATTTTATTTTTATTATATTTTTGGTACGTAAATCTGAATGAAATAAGAATAAGGCAAGATTGGGTCCTAAATTAACTAGGGTTTTAAATATGAAAAGTTGTTGGTCGAACGTTGTTATCGGAGGCTTTACTGTTTCGGACCATTGGTGAGTCAGTGTGTGAGGCTGAATGTTCTTTTTCATGCATGGGTAAGATAAAGAACTGTATGTGGTTATGCTGCACAAAAGTCAAGAAAAAATAAATTTTGTGTAATGGAGAATCTGTTTCACATTGTATTTTACTGTATTTTTGATAAATTTGCAAGCCATTGTAAGTGATTTCTATGAAAATGTAGTTGCTATGAATAAAGCTATTATCAGATTTGTTAGGTGTATTTAATTTGTCAGACAAAGTGTTAGACTAGAACATAACAAAAAATTACCCTAGAAAAGATCCCAGGCTTAATTTCTAAACTTCAAAATTTAATTATTATGGATAGGCTTGCAAAAGTTTGCAGATTTATTGCCAGTATAATTAGTGTACACTATGTCTGGTCTGTAGTTGCATTATGTACATGCAGTGAAATAATCTTTTGACACTTCATTTTTTTGTTTTTATCTCAAACATGGACATATTTTGCACTATATATAGCGTTTATATTTTTAATAGCGGTTGTACATTTTGGGACCAGATATATTCAACATGCTACATTATTGTGTTATTCATGAGCATGAGACCCTCCTCTACCCTGGTGGGCCTACTCCAACCTTTAACCAGGCTTTACATACTGTACACCATGCATGCACAAGTGCATACATTCATTCACTCATTTAATAAACAAGATACTTTTTTTCACTAGCACAGCAATGCTTTTACTGAAGTTGGAAGGGTACTGAAAATCCAGACCATTTTTGTGATAAAATAAGCCATGTACAAGTTATCTCATATGTCACACACATTAGGAACTCAATGTTTTCTGTTTTTCTTTTTTCAAGTGAGGATTCATAAAAATAATGAAGATGACAGAGATTAACACTACGTGATTTCTTTTTCAAATACATGAACAACCATTATCTAATGAATGATACTGACCTCCACACTGTCTATGGTGAAAGATGGAGTATTCTCAAATGGTCTATGAGTCGTCCTGGGGTTGCTATGATAATATCTGCACTTTCTTCAATGCCTTTTGGGTTTGCAAGGTGAGGCCACCCACTGAGAGAAGCAATTTCAAGGCCAGAGAATTTGGACAACTCTTTGAAACTGGAATATACATAAGGAAAGGAAGCAACTGAGTAATATTTATAGAGAAAAGGTCTAAGCCCTTAGGCTTCAGGTCACGTCCTGTGGCGTGTGTCTGTGAAACTTGGTCATGTCACATGCTGTTTTGATTTTTGCAGGTCTGTTTGAATAAAAGTCAAGTCTGGCTAGATTATGTTGCCAAAGGTATTTATCCTTTCACTCCTAGCCCGTGTTGCCAACATATATTAATTTCCTGGTTATATCATGCAGTTTGTAAGACTAGAATTGCCACCCAAAGCCCAGGGGTTAAAGTCATTGTTTCTTGGCATCTGTTACCTTACACAAGATCAGCCAAAAGAAATCTTCACTTATACCAACATCATATAATCTTACTTTACTCCATACATATCAAACTTCTCTTTCTAATTACAGGTAATTAATTAAATATTAGAGATGACTTATGACAGCACAACAACTTTTTCATCATCTCAACCTGCATCTAACCTTATAGCCTTGATGAAAATATAATCACTAACACCTGCTTTTAGTCATATATCCTACCTAATTCTAAAATGCATAAATAGTACTATAAATTCTTGCTTAATGTGATAGATGTGCTTCCTGATAAGTACTCTGTTAAATGAAAATGAGTTACCCAAAATAATTTTTCCATAAGAGAAAAATGAAATTAGCTATTGAGCAGGGCCCCTCACTCTCAGTTAAACGCATATATTTAACATCAAAATAATATAATGTAAATACTGTACAGTGACCCCTCGTTTAACGAACGCCTCGGTTAACGAAATTTCGGTTAACGAACTGCCTTCCATAAGGATCTTCAATTCTGTTAACGAACAAAAATTCGGTTAACGAATTTCTTACGAACCGACCTCAACATGTTTTCGCTTGCACTGGCCGGGCAACCAGCTTTAGTATCAGTCCGCCAATACATTAATCGGTTCTAGGGCTTAAATTCCTAACTATTTTAGTAAATATCAAGAAGTTTATACTATTCAATAATTTTAAAAATTTAATATTCAATTTTTTAGTCATTTTAACAATTATTGAACATAATTGAAGGTAAAGTGACTAGTTTAAAGCGCAGCATCCAGCCTCTTAACACAGCAAACAGGCGTTAGTCTCTCTGTTTTCACTGGAGGTAACATCTTGCTTCAAACTCTCTTCAACTAAACGCTTTTTTCTGTGTTTCCAAGCAAATTATTGGTCATTTTGAAATATATTTTACATATTGACAATATATAATGCAGTACAGTGTTGATTTAAAGAAAATAATCTTGAAATACACCAAGAGAACTAAAATTTTATGGGTGAAATGGTGCCATGGGGTGACTTCTCTTCCACCCCAATCCCTTCTCTTCTTCCTTCTCCTCCACCCCCATTGTAATTCCCATCATCATCATCATCATCCAGGAGCCTTCTACATACACACCTCAAAGTAAGTGAACTTTTCTACCATTTTTGTTGAATTTAGGAAATTTTCGGTGAGCTGGAACCAATTACCCAAAAACCCATTGAAACAATGGTTTCGGTTAACGAACTTTTCGGTTAACGAACGACCTTCTGGAACGGATTGAGTTCGTTAACCGAGGGGTCACTGTACAGTTATAGTCCGCTTACAACAGCCATGTTTAGCCATACTTCGCAATAACGTTCTTGGTCAAAGATACTTTTGTTATCCTAAAAATAAAAAAATAATATAAATACCGGATAAATAAAGTTACATTTTCAAACAGTTTCTCCTCCTCAACAAGTGCCATCTTGGGGCTCACAATACATGTCACAGGTGTACAGCACCAAATCATTGGGGGGAGGGAGAGGACATAAAATTGACAGAATTCTTAAGTTACATGCACAATAAAAATTGCCTGAATTGTATAGCAGAGCTTTTAAGTTGCATACAGGTACTCCTCGACTTATGACATACTCGACTTACGACATCCCGGACATACAACCGCCGTGGTCGTATAAAATATATTTCAAATTTCATATTTTATAATACCGAAACGTTTCGGACCCGTACAACAGCGTGGGCTGGGCCGCCTCGTGGTGTACAGTATCCACACCGTAGCCCGCTCAGTTGGTGTTTGGCCTTCGTCGTTGTCATTAGTGATCGCGCTATGTGCTGACAAAATTTTTGTTTCTAATTCCCTTTAAAATGACTGGCAAGCATAAAAGTGAGAGTTCTCGTGGTGCTGAGAAGAAAAAGAGACAGTCAATTACTTTTGAGATGAAAATGAAAATAATAATGCAATATGAAAATGGAAAAACGGTATCAACCATTTCACTAGACCTTGGCTTCTCTCACTCGACGATATCAACAATTTTGAAGGACAAGGAACGAATTCGTGAGGTAGTGAAAGGATCAGCACCTATAAAGGGAACAATAATAACGAAAAAAGACAAGGTCCTCTTCATGAGATGGAAAAATTACTTGTGATGTGGATGGAAGATCAGCTGCAAAAGCGTGTACCTTTAAGCCTTCTAACCATACAGGCTAAGGCAAGAAGCCTTTTCAAAAGCCTGATAGAGCAGGCAGGAGATGAGTGCGACCACAACTTCACAGCAAGTCATGGGTGGTTCCAAAGGTTTAAGAACCGTTACAGTTTGCAGAGTGTAAAGGCGAGTGGAGAAGCAGCAAGTGCTGAAGTGGGTGCTGCCGAAGCTTTTAAGGAGGAGCTAGATCATGTCATCGAGGAGGAAAATTATTTGCCTTAGCAAACATTTAATGTGGATGAAACTGGCTTATTCTGGAAGCGCATGCCAGAACGGGCATACATCAACAAAGAGGTGAAAACCATGCCGGGATTCAAGGCATTCAAGGACCGAATCACACTTCTGTTGGGGGGAATGTAGCTGGTTTCAAGGTACAGGACTAAAACCATTCATGAAATATCATTCAGAGAACCCAAGGGCTTTTAAAAATGTCAGCAAGCACACACTGCCAGTGTTTTATCGCAGTAATAAGAAAGCATGGATGACCCTAGCACTGTTTGAGGATTGGTTCCTGAGTTGTTTCATTCCACGAGCCAAGGAGTATTGTCTGCAACATGCGTTCAAGATTTTGTTAATTTTAGATAATGCTCCAGGACACCCACCACACCTGGACGACCTGCATCCTGATGTTAAGGTAGTCTACATTCCATCTAACACTACCTCTATCATCCAACCCATGGATCAAGGTGCTATTGCTGCTTTTAAAGCGTATTGTTTACATACGACCTTCGCTCGGGCTGTTGCTGCTACTGAAGGTGAGAAAACGCTCAAGGAGTTTTGGAAGGACTACAACATTTTGCAATAAACAAAGAACATAGCTGCAGCATGGGATGAGGTTACAAGTCAGTGCATGAATGGAATATGGAAGAAGGTCCTGAAAAGATATGTGAATAGTTTCAAAGGATTTAATGAAGATGAAGCAATTTCTGAGATTAGTAACAAGATAGTGCAGTTGGGTAAACAGCTGGAGTTAGAAATTGATAATGAAGATTTTGAGCAATTGGTGGAAAGTGTAGCAGAAGAGCTAGGTAACGAGGATCTTATTGAACTGGATGCACAGAAAATTGCAGAGGAAGAAGAGAGACAAAATGTAGAAGAAAAACCTGCACCCCCAAAAAAATTTTCAGTGAAACAAATGGCAGAGGCATTTGCTACTATTAATAAGGGGATGCAAATGTTCGAAAAAATGGATCAAAATGTTGAGCATTTTGCAAAAGTTGACAGACTGGTCCAAGATGCACTTGCTTGCTACAGGGAGATTTACAATGAAAACAAAAGGCAAACTGTGCAGTCTAAATTGGACATATATTTTAAGAAGTCCCCCATTACTGTCTCCTCACGCCCCACCACTGCTGCCTCTTCACTCCCGAAAGATGATCCAATACCTTCAACAAGCAAGCACGTTAGCCTGTCGGAAGTAAGCGAAATTGATGAGCCACCCAGCCCTGTCTCCTCCTCTGCTTCATCCAATTAATGTAGTCTCTATGTTTAATCAAAAAATTATTGAGGCCCCATGTGCATTCAGCTGACTACATTAAAGGTAAGTTCAGCGTAACACTATTAATTTTTCATTATTGATTACTTTTACTGTACTGTACTTCATTTTAGAATTTCTATGTATTATTTTTCGCTTTTTTGACTTACGACCTGGTAGTAGGGACGGAACCCTGTCGTAAGTCGAGGAGAGACTGTATACGACATTATCATATAAAACTTGTAGTAAAGAGTATCATAACCTCCCACAGTATGACACACTATTATAAGCAATACCAAAGGACAAAATAACAACTTTAATTAACCCTTTGACCGCGCAAAGCGACTTTAGTCGCCTGACAGAACGAAACATTTCACCACGCAAAGCGACTTTACTCCACGACCACAGGGGAAATTTCTGAATTTCCCGCGCGCGGCTAAGATCGTCCTGGGGTTAAAAATGCACCCTGTTTGTGCTGCCATCTAGTATCCGCTAGGCAAAACATATCCCAAGGACGCATTAGCTGACGCAACCACATGACTCACAGATTTCCAGATCCAGCGTAGCGTCATATATTTGTTCATTATTCACATAAATAATGTATTTTTTATTCTTTTATTATGGTGATAGGCAGTGTAAGTGTTTCAAGCATGTGAATATATATAACAGACCGATATAGATAAGCAAATAGTGGTGGTTATATGTAAAAATATGATCGCTATTTTTTCGTCAGTTTGTCGGTATAAAGATTTGCCAGAAAATTGTTTCAGCGGCATATATCTGTTCATAATCCACATAAAGAAGGTAATTTTTAATCTGTTATTATGGTGATAGGCAGTGTAAGTGTTTCAAGCATGAGAATATATATAAAAGACTGATATAGATAAGCAAATAGTGGTGGTTATATCTCATAATATGATCACTGTTTTTCTGTCTGTTTGCCTGTACAGTCGACCCTCGTTAATTCGGACCCCATTAATCCGGATTTCGGATATATCGGACAAAATCTGAACTGTCCATATCAAATTTCTGGTTCTGGGATTGTCCCAGTTGCAATTTCAAATTCTGTGTCACTACTAAGAAATAAAAAAGTCCCTGGTGCACTCTAAGATTTAGAGAAAACGGACGACTCAGGCGTCCTGAAGTGAGAGAAAACGGACTCCTATGACGGGGCACTCAAATAAAGAGACATGGCTACATGTTTTGTGGACTAGCCACTGTACAGTATCCTTTTCATCACTTTGTAATAAACCTCGTTATGCCTATGTGTTTCTGATAATTATCATAACATTATATATTTATATATTTAGCGGTTGTACAAACACAAGGCCTCACACATGCCATTCAGACTGACAGACTTGACAAGTTTTACCAACCATAAAGACAGTTGAAGCTTTAAACATCACTCACAATGGATCTTGAATATTCCAACTGTAATCAGACATACCTAAGTTGCCTCAACAATTGCAACCTCAGTTGCAATATCAAATTCTGTGTCACTACTAAGATATAACAGTCTCTGGTGCACTCTAAGATTAAGAGAAAACGGACGACTCAGGGGTGCTGAAGTGAGAGAAAACGGACTTCTATGACGGGGCACTCAAATAAACATACACATAGCTGTATAATGCAATATTAACCCCTAAATCGGTTAATTCGGACAATCGGCTAAAACGGACACCCTTCCCCCCTATTAGTCCGTTTTAACAAGGGTCGACTATATAAAGATTTGCTATAATATTGTTTCTGCATAACCCAGGCATTTTTGGCATAGTCCGGTGTCAAAATATGAATAAAGACCGTGTTATATATATTTGAGAATAGTTATTTTATAATGAAATAGCCAGTATATAGACAAAAATTGCAATGTTTGTGATAAGAAAAATTTTCGCTGTTTGTCAGTCACTTTCCATTATCATTTACCGCTATTTCAGCATAACCCAGGCATTTTTGGTATAGTCCAGTGTTAAAATATGAATAAAGACTGTGTTATATATATTTGAGTAGTTATTTTGTAACGAAATAGCCTGTATATAGACAAAAATTGCGAAATAAGACAACTTTTCACTGTTTTTATCGCTTCCCATTTTCTGTGATATGCGAAATAAATTAATATTTTGCAGTAACTTATATATTTGTTATAACATACAGAATCCAACCAAAAAACTCGCCCAAAAGGAATATAGAAGGGAGGTTATTGTAGGCATGTTGGATGGGTACTCTCTCAAGGAATCAAAACGTCAGAGGAGGAGTGTAGTACCTTTAGCCACTAGATTGACAGAAAGGCATTGCATTTCTCAATTTCAGGACAAACAATACAAGCCCAATTGTGTTGTCTGTTCTATTTTACCATCTCAGTGTGTAAAGAAAGGTTGAGGCGCATGCAAGAGAAAACAAACAACATTCTACTGTCAAAAATGTCCTGACCACCCTCCCCTATGTGTCGTGCACTGTTTCGAGAGATATCATACTAAAACCAATTATAAAATGTCCTGTCAGTACTCATAATGTTCATGTAATGTAGCTATATATATAAATATGTTCAAGGATTAAATAAAATATTTTTGCATTATCTGTTTAGTTATTTCACCAACATTGTTTCCAGGTGAGGTACCAATATTGCACATAAAAACTGGGTTATAATTTCCATGAAACATCACTTTACATTAATTATTACCATAGTTTTGGGTCATGATCTATCATTCTGGAGGCAATTTTGGCAACATCTGAGTTCCTCAAACCACTTTACCTTTTTCCGTAAAAACATGATTTTCCACTAGATAACAACATTTCTAAGGAATATAAATGCCATATATGGAAAGACCAAGTTTCTTTCATTATAGAAAAGCAATAAAAAAGCTCAAAACAGCACTTTCATTTTTTGGTGACTTAATGACACTTTCCGGGAACAACCTTGAAATCGGACGGCGCGGTCAAAGGGTTAATGGAACAGCATATTTTATTGATGTGTTGAGGGTAGAAAACCTAACAAAACAAAACAAGACAGCAAACATAAAGCTAATTCTTATGGACATGGAAATTATCAGGAGTAAACAACATCCACTTGCTGCCAATTCTGGCTATGAACTTGGAAAATATATTTGATATTTAGGAACGCATCTTTTGCAATAACCAGGGTATTCCTGTAGTATTGATAATATATCAACAGATTTTGCAATAAAATTATAAAATCAAAGATTTCCAAAACCTGAATTTCAACCTCAACTGCATCAGGTTTGGTTGTAAGCTAAGAGACTACAATTGTCTTGACAATAAATATTTAAACAGTAGATCCATTAACTGAGATGAAGAGAACAATAATAATGACCAACATGAAAGCTCTTACCTGGATGCCTAATTCTCGTGTCGGGACCAAAACCAACACTCTAATTACAATATCATCTTTTGGCTTGTAGAGTAGTCTTTCTAGTATAGGAAGCATGTATGCAGCTGTTTTGCCGGTGCCAGTTGCTGCACAGCCACAAATGTCACGACCTTGAAGTGCTACAGGGATAGTTGCCGCTTGAATGGGTGTGGGTGTATCATACCCTAAACTGTCAATAGCCTGTAATATAAAAATATTTTTGAGTCATTAAAAATATCTTAAACAATATAAAGGTTCTTAATACTCTCACAGTCCTAGTCGCCACTACCCGAAATCCCCAGTAACGGTCAGTCTGAATCAGGGATATTGGCTGGCCGGCAATTTTCTTTTCACTGAAGCTATTTTCCGACTGCACATTGACACTTACGGTATTTGAACAATGTCTATGAGTAATATCTCCGTTAGCCAGAATCCCTCAAACACGGAACTCTCCGATAGTTGGAAATGAAATTTTTTAAGAAAATCGTTCCCAAAGCCGGAATTTTCCTGGAAATTAAGATTTTGGGAACGATTTTCCAAAGGGCACATTTTCCGGAAAATTCAGAGAAAATTGTCCTCATACCCAGAAAATTCCAAGGATGGGGGAGTTTTTTCCGGGTTTGAGAGATAAAAATCACGTGCATTTTCCAGATATTATGAGAAATTTTTTTCGGTACCCAGAAAATTCCGGGATGGGGGATATTTTTCCAGGTTTGAGAGATATGTTCTGTAATGGGCAATTTCTAGAACTTCCAAGAATATTTTTCCATTACCTGGAAAGTTCCAGGGATGAGGGATTTTTTCTGGTTTTGAGAGTCATCTCGTTACCCAGAAATCTCTCATTCCTGGAAGTGTTCTGCACCAATTGTTCCGGCTAATGGGGATATCACTGTTCATGCAAAATCATATAAGGAATCAAATAATTTGAAATTCATCATTACAGCTACAATCAACTAATGTTTTGATTACAAAAAACACTACAGTGGACCCTCGTTAATTCGGACTAATGGGGGAAGGGTGTCCGTTTTAGCCGATTGTCCGAATTAACCGATTTAGGGGTTAATATTGCATTATATTTCAAAGTCATTGTTTTCGTCACAATTTTATCCCACTTTCCACTGTAATACGTACGTAATTTCAGCAAAAATATTACATTTCCGTGAATGTATTATATCAAGCACAGTATGAATAGAATATCATTGTAATATAACAGTATTTTAACCGAAAACTAGTAAAAAAAAACAATAACATCTCAAGAACATCAAAAGCTCAGGTAAAGTCTTTTGTTTTCGTCATGTATTTTATCCTATTTTACATTGAAATACATCACGTTTCAGCAAAACTACTATTTATTTCCGAGAATATATTCATTCAGGCGCAGTTTAGGTAAAATATACGTGTGATGTAATAGTTTTTTAACTGAAAACGATTCGAAAAACACGTATCCTCTAGCCCTGTTCAAGGAGAGGACTGGGAGAAGCTGTTTGGTGCTGCAGACGATGACAAGGAAAATGATTTAGATGGATTTTAATGAAAATATTCCGAAATATGGTATCGTAGTATTTATTCAAGTCAATTAGGATAGAATATTATTGTAATACAACAGTTTTTTAACTGAAAACCAATCGAAAAGCGATTACGGTAACATCTTTTGAACGAAAGAAAACGAAAGTCATTGTTTTCGTCACGATTTTATCCCACTTTCCACTGTAATACGTACGTCATTTCAGCAAAAATATTACATTTCCGGGAATGCATTATATCAAGCACAGTATGAATAGAATGCCATTGTAATATAACAGTATTTTAACGAAAAACTATTAAAAAAACGAGTAACTTCTCTTGAACATCGGAAGGTTAGGTAAAATCTTTTGTTTTCGTCATGCGTTTTATCCTATTTTACATTAAAATACATCACGTTTCAGCAAAACTACTATCTATTTCCGAGAATATATTCATTCAGACGCAGTTTAGGTAAAATATACGTGTGATGTAACAGTTTTTTAACTGAAAACGAGTCGCAAAACATGTGTACCATCTAGCTGATTGATACTCAACAGCTGGTGGTGCGTCATGCGTCGTTGTAAACAATAGGAGGTTGAAGTAGATTACCGGGTATTACATTAAGTGTGAAATATCGAAAAGGCTTTTATTACCGGTATTTTTTGTAGATCAATGAGAACTGTGATACCGTATATGATATGATAAGTTAGCCTATGCTAAGAACTTCAACATAGACTACTGAAAACACGTTGTAAGGTAATTTAGCCTATTGTAAGTTGGTGAGTTTCATTTACTGAAGGAACTTCACAACTTTTCATTACTAATTGGTACATATTTTACATTTCCATTGTTTACTGGCAGTAAATGGTAAATATTTTTCATGTCTGAAGCTAAAAGTTGCATCCCCCCCCCCCACACTAGTGGTGGAGATGTTACATTTAACCAAAAAGACGCTGGTGTTTTATCCCAGCAATGGGTGGACCAGCATTTTAGCTTAAGGTCCGAGTAGGTAATATTCCTATTAAAAAAAAAAAAAAAAAAAAAAGTTAGTTCAGATTTTGTCCGAATTATCCAAAATCCGGATTAAAGGGGTACGAATTAACGAGGGTCAACTGTATTTCCTAAAATGAATTTTACATAATAAAAGGTGTGAGAACCTCTGCTTTCCTAAGGTACAGGTTGGACCCATATAATCCGGGACCGGATAGTCCGGCAGCTTTGATGGTTCGGGACAGTGTTTGAATCTGGCTGTCGTTAGTTTCCAAAACTGCTAATCTATTTATTTCTGTGTCACAGTACAATAAACTTGTGCCATATCATTAACAGTCATAAAAAGGCCCAGTAAGCCTGGGCTAGATTTATGCTGATGTAAGTTGCATTCCTGCTAGTAATAGTACATTTTATACATTATTTTGCCTTTTTTTTTTTTAACCTCAGCTTCGAAGGTTCAGAAATTTCGCTAATCTGGAACTGGGTTGGTCCCAAGCTTTCTGGATTAGCGAGGTCCAACCTGAACCAACAGGGCAGATCAAGGCATAGGTGGACTAGGCAGCCCATAAGGGGTCTCCCGATGCCCCCTTTAGGAATTTGGTTCAAAATCTTTGAAGCTGGCTGAGTGAATTTTTCAAGTAATCTACCGAGTTAGGAACCCTTTTAATGAAAAGCTGAATCTTAAAAAGCATTACAATACATTAATTATAACTGCTTTTTTTTTTTTTTTCTACATACAATAACATAATTAATTCTTGTTTTGCTCTTATAGTTTATTTCCTGACATATTCCCTATACTACGCACTATCACACTTCAGTCCATCACATATTACGACACCACCGTCACCACGTCGGACACTGGGACACCTCCAACTCCCTGGGCCCATCCATCGAAAATAATAGTCTGACAAACAGACACACAAGCTTAAGGCTGAATTACCTCCCATGCTGAAAAGCAGACAGCATCATCCTCATCCCCTGACAAGGACTACTTTACAGTCCACCGGCTCCACCCCATGTAAAGGACCCCCATGGACAGCTATGCCTACCCTAGGTAAGTAAAGGAGAGGCTTAAATTATAAATGCAAAGAAAAACTGAAAAGGTAATTGAAGAGAAATTTTACAAAAAAATAATCAGGACAGAAGTAGGGATTTTAGGATAACTAAGGATTTAGAGAAGAAATTATAATAGGAAGAAAAATTATTATTCATTGTGGATAGAACTCAGTTGGTAACTTGGTCAGTGCACATAATTGAGTAATTAATGTAATTAATAACCACATTTAAACTTTTATCATTCACCCACGCCCACCAAACTCTAGCCTAGCAACTTAAACCTTTATCATTCACCCACACCCACCAAACTCTAGCCTAGCAACTTAAACCTTTATCATTCATCCACGCCCACACCCACCAAACTCTAGCCTAGCAACATAAACCTTTATCATTCACCCACACCCACCAAACTCTAGCCTAGCAACATAAACCTTTATCATTCACCCACACCCACCAAACTCTAGCCTAGCAACTTAAACCTTTATCATTCACCCACACCCACCAAACTCTAGCCTAGCAGCTTAAACCTTTATCATTCACCCATGCCCACACCACCAAACTGTAGCCTAGCAGCTTAAACCTTTATCATTCACCCATGCCCACACCCACCAAACTCTAGCCTAGCAACTTAAACCTTTATCATTCACCCACACCCACCAAATTCTAGTCTAGCAACTTAAAGCTTTATCATTCACCCACCAAACTCTAGCCTAGCAACTTAAACCTATATCATTCACCCACAGCCACCAAACTCTAGCCTAGTAACTTAAACCTATATCATTAACCCACACCCACCAAGCTCTAGCCTAGCAACTTAAACCTTCATCATTCACCCACACCCACCAAACTCTGGCCTAACCAAATTAAGCCTTTATCATTCACCCGCCCTGTAAAACTCTAGCCCTAGCAAATTAAGCCTTTGTATCATTCACCCAGGCCCCACACCCACCAAACTCTAGCCTAGCAAATTAAACCTTTATCATTCACCCGCCCACACCAACCAAACTCTAGACTAGAAACTTAAACCTTTATCATTCACTGCAGCATACCCACCAAACTCTAGCCAAGCAACAAGCCTTTATCATTCTTACCCACCAAACTCTAGACTAGAAGCAAACCTTTATCATTCACCGCCCACACCACCAAACTCTAGCCAAGCAACAAACCTTTATCATTCACTCACACCCACCAAACTCTATTGACAACCAAACCTTTATCCATTAACCGCCCACACCCACCAAGCTCTAGCCAAGCAACTTAAACCTTTATCATTTTACTCACACCACCAAACTCTAGCATAACAACTTAAACCTTTATCATTCTTACGCCCTTTTTTACCAAACTCTAGCCCTAGCAAATTAAACCTTTATCATTCACCCCACCCACCAAACTCTAGCCTAGCAACCAAACCTTTATCATTCACCCACACCCACCAAATTCTAGCCCTAGCAACTTAAACCTTTGTCATTCACCGCCCACACCCACCAAACTGTAGCCTGCTTAACTTAAGCCTTTATCATTCACCCCATGCCCACACACCCACAAACTCTAGCCCCTGTAACCCAAGCCTTTATCATTCACCCACACCCACCAAACTCTAGCCTAAGAACTTAATCCTTTATCATTCCACCCATGCCCCACCACCAAACTCTAATACCATAACAAACCTTTATCATTCACCCACCCACCAAATTCTAGTCCCTAGCAACTTAAAAGCTTTATCATTCACCCACCAAACTCTAGCCTAACCCAACAAGCCTATATCATTCACCCACAGCCACCAAACTCTAGCCTAATGTAACCCAAGCCTATATCATTAACCCCACACCTGGCTCTAGCCTAGCAACAAGCAGCCATCATTCACCCACACCCACAAACTCTGGCCAACAACTTAAGCTTTATCATTCATCACGCCCACACCCACAAACTCTAGCCTAGCAACAAACCTATATCATTCACCCACACCCACCAAACTCTAGCCCTAGCAACTTAAACATATATCATTAACCCACAGCCACCAAACTCTAATGACAACAAACCTATATCATTAACACACACCCGCAAGCTCTAGCCAACAACAACCTTTATCATTCACCCATACACACCACCAAACTCTAGCCTATCAAATTAAACCTTTAATCATTCACCCACACCCACCAAACTCCTAGCCTAGCAACTAAAACCTTTATCATTCACCCACACCACCAAACTCTCCTAGCCTAGCAACAAGCCTTTATCATTCACCCCACACACCACCAAATTCTAGCCCTAGCAACAAACCTTTGCCCATTCACTCAGACCCACCAAACTCTAGCATAGCAACTTAAACATCATTCACCCCACGCCCACGCCCCACACCCACAAACTCTAGCCCTGTAAATTAAACCTTTATCATTCACCCACACCCACCAAACTCCCCTAGCCCTAAGAACTTAATCCTTTATCATTCACCCATGCCCCACCCACAAACTCTAGCCTAGCAAATTAAACCTTTATCATTCACCCCACACCCACCAAACTCTAGCCCTAAACTAAAACCTTTATCATTCACCCACCCACCAAACTCTAGCCTAGCAACAAACCTTTATCATTCACCCACACACCCACCAAATTCTAGCCTAGCAACTAAGCCTTATCCATTCACTCACCCACCAAGCTCCTGGCATAGCAGCAAGCCTTTATCATTCCTTGCATACACCCACCAATCTCTAGCCTGTAAATTAAACCTTTATCATTCACCCCACCCACCAAACTCTAGCCCTAGCAGCAAGCCTTATCTCACATTCACCCCACACCCACCAAACTCTAGCCTAGCAACTTAAACCTTTATCATTCACCCACACCCACCAAATTCTAGTCTAGCAACTTAAAGCTTTATCATTCACCCACCAAACTCTAGCCTAGCAACTTAAACCTATATCATTCACCCACAGCCACCAAACTCTAGCCTAGTAACTTAAACCTATATCATTAACCCACACCCACCAAGCTCTAGCCTAGCAACTTAAACCTTCATCATTCACCCACACCCACCAAACTCTAGCCCAGCAACTTAAAGCTTTATCATTCATCACGCCACACCCACCAAACTCTAGCCTAGCAACTTAAAGCCTATATCATTCACCCACACCCACCAAACTCTAGCCTAGCAACTTAAACATATATCATTAACCCACAGCCACCAAACTCTAGCCTAGTAACTTAAACCTATATCATTAACCCACACCCACCAAGCTCTAGCCTAGCAACTTAAACCTTATCATTCACCCACACCCACCAACTCTAGCCTAGCAACTTAAACCTATATCATTCACCCACACCCACCAAACTCTAGCCCAGCAACAAACCTTTATCATTCACCCACACCCACCAAACTCTAGCCTAGCAACTTAAACCTTTATCATTAACCCACAGCCACCAAACTCTAGCCCAGCAACCCAAACCTTATCATTCACCCACACCCACCAAACTCTAGTTCAGCAACTTAAACCTTTATCATTCACCCACACCCACCAAACTCTAGCCTAGCAACTTAAACCTTTATCATTCACCCACACCCACCAAACTCTAGCCCAGCAAACTAAAACCTTATCATTCACCCACACCCACCAAACCTAGCCCAGCAACTTAAACCTATATCATTCACCACAGCCACCAAACTCTAGCCAAGCAACTTAAACCTATATCATTAACCCACACCCACCAAACTCTAGCCCAGTAACTTAAACCTATATCATTCACCCACCCCACCAAACTCTAGCCAGCAACTTAAAGCTTTATCATTCATCCACACCCACCAAACTCTAGCTGCTAAACAAAACCTATATCATTCACCCACACCCACCAAACTCTAGCCCAATAACTTAAACCTATATCATTCACCCACTCCCACCAAACTCTAGCCAAGCAACTTAAACCTTTATCATTCACCCACACCCACCAAACTCTAGCTCAGTAACTTAAACCTATATCATTCACCCACAGCCACCAAACTCTAGCCTAGCAACTTAAACCTATATCATTAACCCACACCCACACCCACCAAACTCTAGCCCAGTAACTTAAACCTATATCATTAACCCACACCCACACCCACCAAACTCTAGCCTAGCAACTTAAACCTATATCATTAACCCACAGCCACCAAACTCTAGCCCAGCAACTTAAACCTTTATCATTAACCCACACAATGCTCCCCAAGAGTGTATCGCTACTGTGCAGTGTTCGCCCTCCTCCACCTCCTCCTCCCTCTTTTACTTCTATCTCCTAACTCACAGTGTCGTGCCTGTCCAGAAAGAAAGGGAAGATTGGAAAGAACATGGAAGGGAAGGGAAAGCAGAGGACATAGAATGATTATTATTATTTTTTTTATTAGCCACCACACTCACCTGTGTCAAGAGATTCTTTACTTATGGTGTGTGTGTGTAATGATAATAATAATAATGATAATAATAATAATAATTAACGGTTTATTGGAAGAGCATGGCAGCCAGAAGGCTGAAAATATACAATTACATAATTGGGGAATGGGGTCTCTTGATTTACAAATGATATACAAGTAACAAGGTCAAACTACAGGGCATTTCAACATAGTGACACTGCAAAAAGTAAGATTGACTGGGAAAGAATACACTGGTTGATTACAAGTTATTGAAATTTTTTACAATGTTTGGGACTGGGGTGTTCTTATAGCGATCAGTTCGTGCTCGTATGGGCTGGATGCGGTTTTTGTGTCGAACAGCAATTCTCGGACGAGGGATGTCGGGTGGTAGTAGGAGCCAGTGTCGAGGATGGTGCAGAAGCTTCTCTCCAAATTTGCAGATGAGGTCATGGTGATGGTCGGAAATAGCCGAGAGGGTCAGTGTGATGAGCGCTTCTTGATATGTGGAGTAGGAAGGGGAGAGAATAATCTTGCATGCCCTCTTTTGCACTTTTTCTAAGCTTTTACATTGGGTGGCATTTAGGGAGGAAGACCTGGTAGGGGTGGCATAGGTGAGCCTGGGAGGTATGAATGTTGAGTAAACATTGAGGAGCTTTTTCACACGTGAATGAAATTCCAGTTCTTCAGTATGGCATCAATAAGCAATTGTTTTTGTTACAAGAAAAGTTTAAATGAGGGTGAAATTGTGAATGTGAAGGATAGCATTCACAACTTGAGACATGTACAGTAAGTCAAATCCAAAAAGACAGTAATGTAATAGCCCCTGTCTTATAGGCAGAAGTATTTTTATAAATGGGTTAATTACATTACACTTATATACTCTTATCACCCTCTGTAACTTTCCACTAGCTATGAGGTAGCATGTTTAGAGCACGTGTTAAGGTGTGCCCACGGGAAGTCACATCACTTAGTGCTGAGCTAAAGCATTAAGTAGCTGCCTCTCTGGCCACCTAATGCGGGCAGTAATTTGATATCCTTGACTAGAGGAAGACGTTATTGAGAGCCATTGTGGACGGTTCCGTCTTCCCTCGAGGGAGGACGTCGGATATAATACCGGTCTCCCTCTATGGGTATTACAGGCACTCTTACTCAACCCCTCACACCAACAGGGCGTATTTTAGAAGAGCTATTTAACATAGCCTCCATCCTCATTTAACACTCATAGCTACAGTGATTAAGTTATGGTGATATACACTTGGAACTGTATATAATATATTTTCTTAATAAATACAGAAAAGACAGTTGGGTTTCGCTAATAAAAACCCTAAATACTTTTACATGTTCCAGCCCCATTAGCCCCTCAAGAATCAACGGTTAAAGGGCCAGTTCAGTAAATTTGAAATGTTAAAGAAAGTGGACACAACTGAAATGCATAAAAATTGCAGACGTAAGTACATTAAGGAGAAAAATATAGCCAGAGATTAAAAAAACAAAAACAAAAGCCTTAAAACAAAGAGAGTGTATTTTGCAGTCAGAAGAAGAATTTTATTTAAAAAAAAAATGTTTGTTCAGTGGTGAAAAATGTGATATTGCTACAGAAAGGAAAAAACCTGTGGATAAACGCAAAGTTATGTGGGAAGTTCGTACTCTGACTATGAAAAACAAACTACTGGAGGATGCTGAGCAAAGGAAAGACGAATGGGGTGAGAAAGTATCAAGACGAGTTAACAGCGTCATGTGCTTAGTAGCAGAAGAAGCGAGTTATCATGGCAAATGTTACTCAAAATTTGCATGCAACCGACCATCAACTCTAAAACGAGGACAGCTACAAGATGAACACATTGTTTCTGCATTCGAAAAATTGTGCAGATGTTTATGCTATGTATGTCCAGTTCTTTCGAAAACACTACAGTGAAAATGTCACAGTAATTTTTTATGGTTATTCCACAAATGAAGTCAGTAGAAAGAGCATCGTGCATCAACAACAACTTTTGAAACTAATTTCACCTGAAATAATATTTGATGAGAATACCCCTCTAAGTGTGCCTCAGGAGAAGTTTTTGAGTAATCTAAAAAATAAGGAATGTCTAATCATGCAACTGGAGCAGAAATTTCAGAATGAAGGTATTGAGACACAGGTTGCCGCAGATGATGCCGATGTACTAATTGTTCAGAGTGCAATCAAGGAAACAAATCAACATGAGTCTGTTGTTGTAATTGGACAGGATGTGGATCTTTTGACACTGCTTGTTGCACTGACTCCATTAGATAAAATATTTTATTTTTTAAAAGAAGCACAAGGAAACCTCCAAAGAAAGGTTTATTGTTCTCAAGACATACAGTGCTCCAGCATTTAAAAAAAACATCAGAGACTCAATTTTGTTTGCTCATGCTTTTAGCGGCTGTGATACGTCTTTGTTTTAGGGACATGGAAAAATGAAAAGTGTCAGTCTTCTCAACAAGGATGATCATTTGCAAGATACTGTATTGTGTCGGTATTCAACAATCCTCAGTCAACTCATGACGAAGTAGCAGATGCTGGAGAACGATTCATTCTTGCTCAATATAAAGCTCCATGCAGCGAAACAAATTTCAATCATTATAGATTTGTATCATTTAACAGATCTGTCTGTCACTCAAATAATGCTGTATTCTTATTATGTTTTCCACCCACTTCTGCAGCAGCTCGGCAACACAGTTATCGTGTTTATCACCAAGTTCAAACGTGGCGAGGAGAAACACTACAGCCGAAGTTGTGGGGATGGAAAAAAAATAAAGATTCTCTGTCACCTATCTATACAACCGAGGCACCAGCGCCAGTAAAGGTCTTGAAAGTTATTTCATGTAGTTGCAACTTAGGGTGTGGGAAGCGGTGTGGTTGTGCAAAAGCTGGTTTATGCTGTTCTGCAATGTGCACTAACTGCAGTGGTCAAGCCTGCCTAAATTCCACATCCATAGAGAATCCCACACATTACCTCATTTTATCAGAGGATGAGGAAATTACTGCCCTTTAATGAAAACATCTTAAGCAAGAAATGAGTGGAATAGGCCTGTTGGGGATACCACTCGAAAAAAAAAAACCGCACCAAAGACTCTGCCTCATGGGTGATGTGGAAATGAGTCTTCGTTATATAAGGAAGAATCAGAAAACATTTAAAACATCATAAAACATGTATCTCATCCAAATAGAGTACTTCCTACCCAACAATTTCATTTATGTAAATTTTTAATGAGAAATTAGTCGTTTGAGAGTTATTGATGGGAAACTGAGCACGAGACGGAAATATCTTGATCTATGCTCAAACTTGCCTTCCACTTCCGGTCTTGTTTACGCAAAAACTAGAACTCCTCGGGCAAAAATGTAGTAAATAGACCCCGCTCAGGGGGGTTTGGGCCCCCCAAAAGGAGGGTGCCTGCAGTCAGACAGAGGGGAACTTTTTTTTTATATGAATAGGCTTCAGGAATGTGTGTGCAAAATTTTATCTCTTTATAAATTTTTTCAGGTAAAAATCCTAATTTGACTGGACTAACAATCTTTAGCTGAGAGAAATTTTGCCTTGAAGGGGTTCCACTGACACACTATATCATCCAGACAATGGGAACTTCCTGAAAGAAGTTGAGTTTATAGCTAAATTTGAACCTATTTTGAAACAACACATTAAACAAATTGAGAGTGGAGTAGGAAGACATGTCACCTATCTTGGTAAAATAATTCAAAATGAGCTCTTTGAGTCGTCAGTGACAAAATCATGGAGAAAATGTTAACACAGGTAAAAAAGTCTCGGTACTATTCAATTATACTGGATTGCACACTTTGATATTAGCCATCATGAACAAATGTCAGTCATACTGAGGACTGTAACGCTACAAGACACCCTGGAGGTCAAAGAGCATTTTATTGGCTTTTTAGAAGCAACAAAGACAACAGGTCAAGGATTGGCAGACCTTATTCAGGAGAAACTCATGAACTTGAACATAACATTTGCTGATTGTACGGTCAGTCCTATGATAATGGATTCAGAATGAAAGGGAAAAACAAGGGAGAGCAAGCACGGCTTTTGGCTATGAATCCCCGTGCCTTGTGGTGCACATACCCTGAACTTGGTGGTGGCTGATGCAGCTAAAAGCTCCCAAGATGCATTAGGGTAATTTGGAATTCTTCAGAAGCTGTTTACTATGTTTTCAGCTACAACACAGCGATGGGCAATACCGAAGAACAAGGTAGACATCTCCCAGAAATCATGGTCAGATACAAGGTGGGACAGCCATATCAAAGTTATAGAGGCTGTGCATTATCAAACTAAACAAGTAAGGGAGGCCCTGCTGAATATGAGGAACTAAGTCACAGACCCCGTGACAAGGATAGAGGCCCAGTCACTGGTGGAGGAAGTTAGACCTTACCGTTTTTTTATATGCACCATAGTATGGTATGACATGCTTCAACAAATACAAGTTAGCAAACTCTTGCAGTTTACCACCATGCAGCTTGATGTAGCTATGACCTTACTCAAGAACACTAAAGCTTCCCTGGTGAGCTACCATGAGAATGGATTTGTCTCAGCACAAGCATCAGCTAAGGACATGTGCGAGGAAATGAATGTGGAGGATGTGTTAAAGGAAAAGAGACTTCGAATGATGAAGAGACACTTTGGATATGAAGCTCCAGATGAGCCAATTTCTGATGCTTTGAGAAGATTATAAGCGTCTTTTTTTCAATATGGTGGTAGACTCTGCCATCACATCACTCAGTGAAAGGTTCTATAGCTTGGGAGAAGTTAAGAGACAAATTTGGAGTTCTCTTTCACTTCAAAGAACTGTCCATTGTTTCACTCAACACAATGTCAGGAGCTGAGTGACACCCTGAGCTATGGTGGAAAGTCAAATATTCATGGAAAAGAACTGGCCTTTAAGAAGAGAAATCTACCAGACTTACCCTCTGATAATATGACAGCATTGGAACTTCTTAAATATACTGTATACATAAAAAGCAGATTATAGAACTTTATCCAAACATGTGGACAGCCCTGAGGGTAGCAGTCACTCTGCCTGTAACTGTAGCTTCAGCAGAAAGGAGCTTCTCAAACCTTAAGCTTATCAAATCATACCTAAGGCCTAAAATGGCTCAGGATAGACTTACTGGGCTTGCTGTCATTAGCATAAAGAATGCTGTTGGGAAACAGGTATCATATGATGACATTATAGACAATTTTGCTTCAAAGAAAGCCAGGAAGCAAAAATTCTAGATCCTAGATTTTAAAAATATTACTAATATGTAAATTAGTGAAGTAATAATGAATTGCAGCAACAACAGATTGTTAGTACAGATTTGCTTTCCTTTTAAGGAGGGGAGGCCGGGAGAGGTGGGTAAGAGACCTTTTTCCGTGAGATAAGAGGGGGGAGGGGTCACAAATCATGTCTCGCCTATGGACTCTTAAATCCTAGAGCTGGCTCTGTGTACCAAAAAAAAATATCAAAATAATGTGTAATGGATTTTAGAAAATAAAAGGTGGCTGAAAAACAGATTTTATCCATATGCTTTCCTCACTACAGTCGGCCCTTAACATACGTGGGGGTTAGGTAACAGAGGTACCCGTGAATGTTAAAAATCTGTGTACTTTTGCTGCCCCCCCCTAAAAAAACCCTGGCCCTTCATGTCCTTATTTACCGTATATACCTATGTGTAGTTCAAGTTTTTAAGACCAAATTATTTGGCAAAAAATTGGGGGTCGACCTCTAAACGGGTAATAGTTTCGTTAGGTTTAAAAATATTTACCAGTAACTACCAGTAAACAATGGAAACGACGCACCAACGCACCACCAGCTGTGAGTGTCGGTACCGTTGCCAGGGCAGATCTCTTGCGTCATCATAGCAAGCCCAAAGTAGCCAAATGCATGGTATGGTATGGTATGCACAGGACGATGTAAAACAAACTACAGTATTCAATTTTTAAAGTTTATTTATAGATACTGTCATAAATTTTTGTTCATTACATTTGAAACATCAATCTTTGTTAATTAAATTTGAAACAAAAGAAAACTACGATACCTTAACTGTGACTGAATGAATATATTCTCAGAAGTAAATATGGAAATGTAATATTTTGGATGAAATGACGTGCGTATTACAGTGGAAAGTGGGATAAAATCATAACGAAAACAATGACTTTCGCTTTCTTTCGTTGTTCAAAAGATTTTACCATAATCGCTTTTCGAATGGTTTTCAGTTTAAAAACTGTTGTACCGTACTGTATTACAATATATTCTATCCTATCATTAGCCTCATAATCCCACAACTAAAAACCATTCGAAAAGCGATTACGGTAACATCTTTTGAACGAAAGAAAGCGAAAGTCATTGCTTTTGTCACAATTTTATCCCACTTTCCACTGTAATACGTACGTCATTTCAGCAAAAATTTTACATTTCCATATTCTCAGAAATAAATAGTAGTTTTGTTGAAACGTAATGTACAGTATTTAACATTAAAATGCAAAAAGAGCTATAAAAACAATTAATACTGTACACCCGTAATGTACTGGCTGGCATCTCCACTCGTCAGTGCTCCCACCAGTCACCACTCCTCCCCAATCTATCCCTCCGCCTCCTCCACATCGTCACTACTGTTGTATTACAATAATATTCTATCCTAATTCACTTGAATAAATACTACGATACCATATTTCTGAATATTTTCATTAAAATCCATCAAAACCATTTTCCTTGTCATCGTCTTCAACACCAAACAGCTCCTCCCAGTCTTCTCCTTGAACAGGGCTAGAGGGTACGTGTTTTTTGAACCGTTTTCAGTTAAAAACATGTTACATCACATGTATATTTCACCTAAACTGTGCCTGAATGAATATATTCTCAGAAATAAATAGTAGTTTTGCTGAAACGTGATGTATTTCAATGTAAAATAGGATAAAATACATGACGAAAACAAAAGACTTTACCTAACCTTCCGATGTTCAAGAGATGTTACTCGTTTTTTTTAATAGTTTTCGGTTAAAATACTGTTATATTACAATGATATTCTATTCGTACTGTGCTTGATATACTACATTCACGGAAATGTAATATTTTTGCTGAAATGACGTACGTATTACACTGGAAAGTGCGATAAAATCGTGACGAAAACAATGACTTTCGCTTTCTTATGTTCAAAAGATGTTACCGTAATCACTTTTCGAATGATTTTCAGTTAAAAACTGTTGTATTACAATAATATTCCCTCCTAGTTGACTTGAATAAATACTTGAATGGAAATATACTATATTTTTGTTGAAACAACCTGCGTTTCAGTGTAAAGTGTTGTAATAATAAATGGTAAACAATCTGCCTTCAGCACTCGGTGTTTCAGGCACGGCGAGCCTCAGTTTAGAGGACGTAGAGTGTTTTTACTGAAAGTTTTGTTGCTCCATTACCCTCAAAAACTTGGGTCGAACTATAAACGAGGAATATCATAAATTAACGATTTCTTGGTCAAAAAATCAGGGTTGACCTATAAACGAGGGAGGATTATAGACGAGCATATACGGTATACATAATATACAGTTAACAATAGTCACTCATGCACATATGATGCAGAGGATAGAGTGTGGTGTCCAGCGGATGGAGTTTTGTGGGATTTAAACATCCACGGATGATAGCACACCTCTTGGCTCAAGGTCATAGACCAGACTAATTTTTGAAAAACTAATCCCCTGGGCAGAGACATAGAGGGAACATCATACTACAACCCGGATAATTTTTTAATACAATTATTTTTATCTTCAGAACGCAGCCGGTGAGTCCAAGACCGTGAGGATAGCAAAAATTTTTGGAAGCTCCCCTAGCATCCAAGACCATGAGAGTGTTAACCTAGTTACTTGGACGCTCCCCTACCTTCCAAGACCGTGAGAGTGTTAACCTAGTTACTTGGACGCTCCCCTACCTTCCAAGACAGTGAGTGTTAACCTAGTTACTTGGACGCTCCCCTACCTTCCAAGAAATAACCGTTGGATACCTTCGTGGAACCTAGTTACTTGACGTCGTGAGTGTTAACCTAGTTACTTCCTACCTTCAAGACCGTGAAAGTGTTAACCTAGTTACTTGGAAGCCCCCTACCTTCCAAGACCGTGAGTGATAACCTAGTTACTTGGACGCCCCTACCTTCCAAGACCGTGAGAGTGTTAACCTAGTTAGTCTACCTTCCAAGACCGTGAGTGTTAGCCTAGTTACTTGGACGCCCTACCTTCCAAGACCAAGTAGTGAACAAGACCGTGAGTGTTAACTAGTTACTTGGACCCTAGTTACCTTACCAAGACCGTGAGTGTTAACCTAGTTACTTGACACTTTTCCAAGACCTGAGTGTTGACGCCCTACCTTCCAAGACCGAGAGTGCTAACCTAGTTACTTGACCCTACCTTCCAAGACCGTGAAAGTGTTAACCTAGTTACTTGACGCCTACCTTCCAAGACCGTGAGAGTGTTAACCTAGTTACTTGGATCTCTACCTTCCAAGACCTAAAGGACGCCCTACCTTCCAAGACCGTGAGTGTTAACCTAGTTACTTGACGCCCCTACCTTCCAAGACCTTGAGAGTGTTAACCTAGTTACTTGACGCCCCTACCTTCCAAGACCTTGAGAGTGTTAACCTAGTTACTTGACACTCCCCTACCTTCCAAGACCGTGAGAGTGTTAATCTAGTTACTTGAAGCCCTACCTTCCAAGACCGTGAGTGTTAACCTAGTTACTTGGACGCCCCCTACCTTCCAAGACAGTGAGTGTTAACCTAGTTACTTGACGCCCCTACCTTCCAAGACCGTGACAGTGTTAACCTAGTTACTTGGATGCCCCTACCTTCCAAAACCGTGAGTGCTAACCTACTTGACGCCCCTGCCTTCCAAGACTGTGAGAGTGTTAACCTAGTTACTTGGATGCTCCCTACCTTCCAAGACCGTGAGTGTTAACTAGTTACTTGACGCCCCTACCTTCCAAGACCGTGAGTGTTAACTAGTTACTTGACGCCCCTACCTTCCAAGCCCGTGAGTGTTAACTCTAGTTACTTGGACACTCTACCTTCCAAGACCGCGGAAAGTGTTAACCAGTTACTTGGATGCCCTACCTTCCAAAACCGCGTGAGTGTTAACCTAGTTACTTGACGCCCCTGCCTTCCAAGACCGTGGAAAGTGTTAACCTAGTTACTTGATGCTCTACCTCCAAAACCCAACCTAGTTAACGCCCCTGCCTTCCAAGACTGTGAGTTAACCTAGTTACTTGACGCCCCTACCTTCCAAGACCGTGAGTATTAACTAGTTACTTGGACGCCCCTACCTTCCAAGACCGTGAGTGTTAACCTAGTTACTTGGACGCCCTACCTTCCAAGACCGTGAGTGTTAACCTAACTTGACACTACCAAGACCGTGAAAGTGTTAACCTAGTTACTTACCTTCCAAGACCGTGAGAGTGTTAACTTTACCTTCCAAGACCGTTAACCTAGTTACTTGACGCCCCAACCTTCCAAGACCGTGAGTGTTAACCTAGTTACTTGGACGCTCCTACCTTCCAAGACCGTGAGAGTGTTAACCTAGTTACTTGACGCCCCTCTACCTTCCAAGACCGTGAGTGTTAACTCTAGTTACTTGACGCCTCCTACCTTCCAAGACCGTGAGAGTGTTAACCTAGTTACTTGATGCTCCTCACCTTCCAAGACTGTGAGTGTTAACCTTAGTTACTTGACGCCTCTACCTTCCAAGACCTTGAGAGTGTTAACCTAGTTACTTGGACGCCTCCTACCTTCCAAGACCGAGAGTGTTAACCTAGTTACTTGGATGCTCCCCTACCTTCCAAGACTGTGAGTGTTAACCTAGTTACTTGACGCCCCTACCTTCCAAGACCGTGAGCTGTTAACCTAGTTACTTGAAGCCCCTACCTTCCAAGACTATGAGTGTTAACCTAGTTACTTGACGCCCCACCTTCCAAGACCGCTAGAGTGTTAACCTAGTTACTTGACGCCCCTACTTTCCAAAACCGTGAGTGTTAACCTAGTTACTTGGATGCTCCCCACCTTCCAAGACGGTGAGTGTTAACCTAGTTACTTGACACTCCTGCCTTCCAAGACTGTGAGAGTGTTAACCTAGTTACTTGGACGCCCCCTACCTTCCAAGACCATGAGTGTTAACCTAATTACTTGGATGCTCCCCTACCTTCCAAGACGGTGAGTGTTAACCTAGTTACTTGACACTCCCTGCCTTCCAAGCCTTAACCTAGTTACTTGAGACCAACCGTAGTAACCTAGGTGTTAACCCCGCCCCTACCTTCCAAAAACCTGTTAACCTAGTTACTCGACTCCCCTACCTTCCAAGACCGTGAGTGTTAACCTAGTTACTTGGACGCCCCTACCTTCCAAGACCGTGAGTGTTAACCTAGTTACTTGGACGCTCCCCTACCTTCCAAGACCGTGAGTGTTAACCTAGTTACTTGGACGCTCCCCTACCTTCCAAGACCGTGAGAGTGTTAACCTAGTTACTTGGACGCTCCCCTATCTTCCAAGACCGTGAGTGTTAACCTAGTTACTTGGACGCTTCCCTACCTTCCAAGATCATGAGTGTTAACCTAGTTACTTGGACGCTCCCCTAGCATCAAAGACAGTGAGTGTTAAAGCCAGCGCTTGTTGTTGTTTTTTTTTTCCAATCACTTTCATTTTCATGTCGTAATTAAAGGACAACATAAGCATGAATTTAAGCCCCTTAAACCCTGCCTCCATTTAATTTTTTTTACTCCACACACAAATTTAAAAATAAAATAAAATTTTCTTAAGTTAAATACCATCATAGCTAATGATTCATTGCACATGAAACTTTTTCTCCTAAGAGAACAAGGATCGTTCTTGACAACTATGTATCAATAGTTTTGTTTTTTATCTGAATTTTGAAAGCAAAAATAATAAAAAAAAATTTGCAAAATTTTTCTGAAAAAAAACAAACGAAAATCCCTTACTCTAAAATGAAAATACAGCTAGACCCCGACTTACGACTGCTTCGACTTACGACCGTCGGGACTTACGACCGCTGCAGTTGTGACCTTTTTTTTTTTTTCAAAATGACACGCATTTTCTATACCGAAACGTTTCCAGTTAATGTAGTCTCCATGTATAATTAGAAAATTATGGGGGCCCCATGTGCATTCAGCTGACTACATTAAAGGTAAGTGCTCAGTCACACTGTATCCATTCCTCATTATTTATTACTTTCACTGTACTGTATCCATTCCTCGTTATTTATTACTTTTACTGTACTGTATTTCATTGTAGATTTTTTATTTAATTTTTTTTTATTTTTATCTATGTCGGACTTACGACCTGGATTTGGGTCCCTAACCCCGTCGTAAGTCGGGGTCTAGCTGTAAATACGTGTAACTTTGTAGAGTATTGGGTTATCTTTTATCTGCTTTTTGTTTCACTGATATAGATAAAAAGTGGCTGATATTACTTTTTTAGTGTTGAAAAAGTTAGTTGAGAGATACGGGAGGTTCATGACACCCTCCACCTCTGACATGGCCAAAGTACTCACTGCCCTGAATCGGCGTTGCTCGGGGAGAGAGAGCAGCCGGGAGTGGGGAAATGATGCCAAGGTTGAATATCTTGAGTAATTTTAGTGACCGTTTTAGGCTAAATTTGTGAAATTTTTTTTTTACAGTGTTCACCGACAGGTTACCCTTTGGCGGCACAGGTTGGGTGGGGGGGGAGGGGGGTCAGAAAATCTCCAATAACTCCATAAATATGAACGATATAACAAAGAAACGTTTGCCATCATACAGCGGCACCCCACACCTTGTGAGTGAAGCCATATCTTTAGTTTTTGTTTTCTCACCCATTTTCACCTAATGCTCCCCTTAACCTGTTGAGCACCAGCCAATATTAGACGTAATAGACACCCCAGTGCAGGCCATAAAATTTTTTTTACCCCTAAATCATCTCAAAATGGTCCAGGAAACATGAAAATCACAAGAATTCCCACATCTATGTAGTTACACTGCGTAGTGTACGGTGGTGGAGGAGGTAGGGAGGGTCTCATGGCGCCCATCACCATGGCAATCGGCCGAGTCAAGCTCCTCCCCCACGCCACTCTGACAGTTCTCCACTTTCCAAACACCTCTTGTGTGTGTGTTTTTGTTTTATTTCTGGTTATTCCTCCCACATCAATCATTATTCAATATACATGTTAGAAAATGAATAAAACACCACTGTGAGTTGATATTTTTTTATGATGTTTGCTTATCCAAGTTCCCCTCAATTGCATACAATTGGGTATTATCCGTGTCTGTGAATGGTAAAGGTTATGTAGGGTGTCAAGGCAGCATTACCACTCATTGTTGCTTGGTTCACATTATATTATTACATGTATAGTTCTGAAGAGTGTGATAATCCTTGAACCATGGCGCTACTTTACACTCATCACAGAGGTAACGAGTATCCTTCCTCTTCTTTGCTCTTCGTGAAGTGTTGCAGCAGACGTGACACTGCTTCTGTGCTTTTTTCTTGCCAGGTGTTGGTGGTAAGCTGGACGGAAAGTGGCGACCTCTGAGGCGGAGAGGAGTGTCACAAGCTGAATTATGAGGTGTTACATGTCGTTCTTGCCAGTATGTCTGAAACATCTCCCTCACCACTTCAACAACAAAATCTTCTAGTGTCTTCTTTCTGCCAGTCACTTGATGGTGAAGGATTTGAGCATTGAGCATTGTCATGTCAATGAGGTGGAAGAAGAGTTTTTTGTACCACTTCTTTGTCTTGCGAGCACACGCCACTGTAGAAATCATGCCATCTGATTTATCAACAAATCTCATGTTGAAGTTGTAGTCTATGATGGCTTCAGGCTTGCAAATTCTTTTTTCCAGTGCTTGGATCAATCTTGCCTGTAGGGCTAATGATTGGATTGTGGATGGTTAGTCAGCATATTCACATCCCTTTTATCTCTCCAAGAAAATGAAAGGACACAGTCAGAATTTGTAATAAAATACTTCTCCAGGAGGATTTCATCTGGGAATGATGGCACGTTTTTCCTATTTCTCCTGACTGTGCCGCAGCTGTTGACCTTGTGTTCGTAGAGCCACTTGAACAAGGCAGGGCTTGAGCACCAGTTGCCCTGGTACAAACAATGTCCCTTCAACAGGAATGGTTCCATCAAGGTCTGCACAACAGCACCTGGCAACCCCAAACTCTGGTCATCCAACAAACTGGTTGCTTTTGCGGTGTAAAGAATCATATCTTGAATATACCCAGTAGGGTGTGTCATAGGAGGGAAGATCAGCTAAAACTAATGGCCCATCACTTTTTTGGTAGATTTTAGTGTATATAAACAGAAAATAATTTCAGTTTCAATATTTTGCAACCTTTTGCTAGGTAAATTTTAGCGTGAAATTTATCGAAAATCTAACGTACAGCTGCATTAGTGCATTACAATTAAATAGTGAACATTGCTTTCTGACTTCATTCTTTAACAACCCAACTAACAATATTTTTTTCTGTTTCAGATTCTGATGCATTTATAGTTGATAATATTTGCGATGGCTGCTTGTGTCAGGACGAAGAGCCAAAAATCCAGCCATCTCAGTCACTATCTTGGGTCTGGGAGAGAGCTCCTGAAGTCGGAGTTGCCTACATTGAGAGATGCTTTGAGATACGGTGTTTTAATCAGGCAAATCAGTGAAAAGAACCAAAGAACTTACACAAACAAAGACATTGCCAGTGATATGACCAAAGCTGTCTTGGCACAGTACACTCTGGCTAACGCTCAGTTCAAGCCTCCAGTCATAACAAGTCAGAAGA
This sequence comes from Homarus americanus, assembly GCF_018991925.1. Taxonomy (NCBI): domain Eukaryota; kingdom Metazoa; phylum Arthropoda; class Malacostraca; order Decapoda; family Nephropidae; genus Homarus; species Homarus americanus. The sequence goes on from NW_024718183.1 coordinate 1,069,795, forward strand.
AGATTAGTGAGAGACTGCTAGCCAGTTGGGAAAAGGCAAGAGATATCTCTCTTGGGAGAGGAAAACTTGCAGTTAAGGACAGCTTTGCCAAGCAACTGGACCAGTTATTTGACATAATTACTTGCAAGTGCCCAATTGTTCTCTGTCCTGAGTTTGGATGCGATCGTGACTGTAAATCCGAGGCCCACATCTCCTGTATTTGCAAGCGTGAACTGAAGATTCCTGTGATCGAACTGGCATTTGTCAAAGCACAGAGAGAGAAGACTGGCAGTATAGGGGCTCTCATGATTTCTAGCCAAGATATTCCGGAGTCCAAGAGACAGGAGGCTGCCACAGAGAGACAGAAGAGGAGAAGAGTTGCCGAGGAAAAGAGACTTGAGAAGGCCCAGGGTGAGGTAAAAAAGGCCGATGATTGGAGTCAAGTTGATTCAGAGTTTAATGACTTCCCCATGGCTGATCCGAGTGCTGACCAGGAGAATGGTGACTTTGTCCCTAACCCAGAAAATAATGATCCCAAACTTCCAGTGCATAAGATTCGGGCCAGGAAAGATATCCCAGCATAGCTCTGGCCAGCATGCCACACCACACTGGTCTCAGAGAAACTGCAGAGATAGCAACAGCTGCCTGGATTGACGGTGGTTTGATAACACCTGATGATGTTCACCTGGTGATAGATCATAACAGCAAGGGAGAGCTCAGGGAGAAACTTGTCAGTAACCTAGAAGAGGAGTTTGATAAGGGGATAAGAGAAAATGGAATCAATTGTTTGTTCTTTGATGGGAGAAGGGATGACACTAAAGTGTTCATGAAAGTTGGAGATTCTGACAAGTTGTTCCCTGCCATGGTGAAGGAGGAACACTACTCCTGCTGCAGTGACCCAGGAGGGAAGTATTTGTGGCATTTCACTCCAGAGAAAGATGACATCAGGAAACCAGCTGAGATAGTGGCAGATAACATTGTGAACTGGCTCAGAGAGAGGAACGTAGACCAGACCCTGCAGGCCATTGGAGGGGACAGCACCAACACGAACACAGGGTGGCAAGGGGGGTCATACAGTGGATAGAGCGGAAGATTGGGAGGAAGCTGGTCTGGATTGTTTGTGACCTCCACACCAACGAGTTGCCACTCAGACATCTGATCCAGGAACTGGATGGCAAGACTCTTTCAAACAACAGATGGTCTGGTCCTCTTGGCAAGATGCTGGACTCTGCCACTGAGTTAGAAATAAATCCGAGCTTTGAAAAAATCACAGTTGGCCCTCCACTCGTTGAGCTTGCACATACTGTCATTGACGACCTGAGTACTGACCAGTACTATGGTTACATGATTTGCAGTGCCATCAAAACTGGGGTCATGCCTGATAGACTTGCTTACCTGCAGATAGGTCCAGTCTCACATTCTAGGTGGCTCACAACGGCTCTCAGGTTCTGCAGAATTTGGGTCGCTCATCATAAACTGAAAGGGAACCAGCTTCACAACCTGAGACTTATTGTCCAATTCATCGTGAATGTCTACTTGCCAAATTGGTTCAACACCAAGGTCAAGTCATCGTTCTCCGAAGGTCCGAGGCATGTTCTCTTCCAGCTTGAGCTCCTGAGGAGTCAGCCAAGGAAGGTTGTTCAGATTGTGGAGCAGACTGTGAGGAGATCTTCCTGGTATGCTCATCCCAAGGCAGTTCTGCAAACAATGCTCTGCAGTAAGGATGAGGAGGAGAGAAGAGTGGCAGCCAAAAAGATCTTGGATATGAGACTTATGAGAGGATCTGGGCATGACGAATCAGTTGGTGACGATTCCTTCAGGGTCAGGAAGACTCCTGAAGTCAATCTAGGTGCCAAGACCCTCACTGATCTCATAGATCTGGATAACATCCAGGCTGGTGAGTTTCTACCTGCAGCTTGCAATTTAACGTTTTAAGCCAGAGGTTGGATAACCTCGATGATGGTCCCTGCCTGGGCCCTTTATCAACCAGAGTATAGAGAGCCAGCATGTTTAAAGTGAGCGAGGCCAGCAGTCACGTACAGCCAGGAGAGGAGGGAAGGCTACATCCGAGCTCAGGTGGTCAGCAGGGAGGTGATGAGTAGAAACAGAAGCAAGAAAGACATGTTCTCTATGGTGTGCAGCAACACCGGGTCGTAGTAGTAAAACTGGTTTTTGTATTTGATGATTTTGTTTTCTAAAGGAATATTAAATTTAATAAATATGTCAAGATCATTCGTTTCACTATTCTGGATCATTTTCATCCTAATAAATTAACCTGATACATTTACTTTACTTTAAATAAGCTATTTAGTGGTGTTGGTAAAAGGGTGGGAATACTGAATTTTCATAAGATTTCAAGTTAAAATTTACCTAGCAAAAAATGGAAACTTTTCAAATCTGAAGATATCACATGATTCTGCACATAGAACTACATCATTAATACCATGGGCCGATTTTTCAAACTCAAAAAAAAAAAAATTCGCCTCCGTATGACACACCCTAATACCCAGTCTTGCAGTCACATAAAATGAAGAGTTTGAGCCCAAAACGATGATGTTTACTGGGTATGTACTGCCTGAATGATATATTTCCTCTCCACAAAATAAGACTCTCATCGATGACCAGCTTCTTGTATGGGATGAGAGACGAGTTGAACTTCATCTTGAGGTGATCAAAAATATTCCTTATCTTCCTCATGGTGTCCTGTGTTCTGTTAGCAAAAGCAGATTACCCATGATGTCCACAAAACGGTTCAGGGCCATTATCTTGGAGAAGATAGGCATGCTTAGGATAGGTGCAGATGACCAGTACCGCTTGTAAGAGCTCTTCTTTACTGTTCCCATCAGTAACGAAAGTCCCAGAAAAACATACAACTTACTGAGATTCACAGGTTTCCATTTCAGTTTTCTAGACTTGGGCTCAAGAACTTTCCCTCCAAGCGAGTAGTAGCTGTACTGGTTCGTGTGATTCACTATCATCATCATCATGAACTCGGTGGTGATAAAGTGGAGGAAGAATGACAGCCTCCTGCTTGTGTTAGTTGGCTCCGGGACAACACAACTGGAATCGGCATCACTGAAGGGAATGCAGGAGTAGGTAAAATCATCTCCTTTCTCCCATAAAAATACATCTTCTTCCTCTCTTCCCCTTCCTCCACCTGCTCTTGCATGTTTCCTTGGTGGTGGTGAGGTAGAGTTACGGGAACTTGTGCTAGCAGAAGCAGTGGCAGGAATAACAGGATCTTCATGTTCTATTCTTTGCCCCTTCCATCTGCTCCCTTTCCCCTTCCTTCCTCCACCATTTGATAATGAAGTGGTGGTGGATGATGGTGAAACATCAAAGGTTGGTGGCGGTGGAGAGACGGGTTGGAATGGTGGAGAGGAGTGTGGGTGTTGGCGGTGAGGCGTGTCCTGACTGAACGTTGATATGCTCAGGCGAGGGTGAGGTGACCATACCCTTGTACTCTTTCTCTCTCTCTTCCTCACAGCTGGACTAAGGAATGGAGAAAAAGATTCCTCACCATCATATTCGCTAACATCATCCATTTGCTCCTCTTCCAACCTTGTGGGTGAAAAACGAGCAGGACTCTTCCTTGGCCTGCCGCGACCCCTTGCGTCAGGGATAAAGAACTCTTCACTTTCATCTGAAGAAGATGAAGTATTCTGATCATAGAGTGGGTCATTATCCAACTCAGAAAAATCATCTGAGGTAAGCTCTGATGTAGGCTCATACTGGAGCGAGAGTGGTGTGACGTGTTCATGCGTGGCTAGCGTGAGCGTGACTGACTGAGTGATGAACACTGTCGCCGCTATGGCATGCAGAGCATGGAGCCATGTGGCCTGGAAAGCAGTATACCAATAGGCAAGGAGGGGGTGATAATGTAGCTCTAAGCGCATCTCGCTACTACCACAAATATGAGTTCAGGACAATGCTAAATCTACCCACGTACTTACACGGGATTAGTTATGGTCGTGGCTGGTCACCCATCCCGTATAAGTACGGGATTAGCGCTCGACGGGTTAACCTAGTTACTCAAATGTTACCCTAGCGTCCAAGATCAAGAGTGTTAACCTAGTTATTCGGATGCTCCCTTTGCTTCCAAAACCGTGAGTGTTAACCTAGTTACTCGGACACTTCCCTAGTGTCAGGACAGTGAATGTTAACCTAGTTACTGGAATATTAATTGTACACACTTATAATTACAGCTAGACCCCGACTTACGACTGCTTCGACTTACGACCGTCGGGACTTATGACCGCCGCAGTTGTGACCATTTTTTTTTTTTTAAATGACACGCATTTTCTATACCGAAACGTTTCCAGTTAATGTAGTCTCCATGTATAATTAGAAAATTATGGGGGCCCCATGTGCATTCACCTGACTACATTAAAGGTAAGTGCTCAGTCACACTATATCCATTCCTCATTATTTATTACTTTCACTGTACTGTATCCATTCCTCATTATTTATTACTTTTACTGTACTGTGTTTCATTGTAGATTTTTTTTTTTTATCTATGTCGGACTTACGACCATTCGAACTTACGACCTGGATTTGGGTCCCTAACCCCATCGTAAGTCGGGGTCTAGCTTTTAAATTTACACCTTAAGTCGATCTCCCATTTCATTTACATATCCAGCATAATTTAATCTTTTTTACCAAGTCTGAACTTATTGTAAAAATTTTTAAGGTCATTCGGTTAATGCTGTCTCATTTACACTCAGCAGCACATTAGACCTACCACCACTGTTGCTTACTACCATCATTTAATAACAGTTCAGTACGGTACTATTGTACTAGAAAAACATTACAATCAAAGTGGCAAAACCATCATCTAACTTCAATGTTTACTTTGACACTGTAAGTCCTCTTCATAAGCCCTTTTTTATGCATGTTAGTTTCTCCCCATTAAACAAATTGGATTCCTGGTAACATTAACAGTGCATAACATTTCTACAATCATTATTCTTTCAAGAAGACAAGAAAATGTATGAGTAACAGCAAAATTCCAAAATGCAAGGGAGAACACCCACTTATTCAAATTTCAAGGAGCATAAATTGAGTCATCGTCATCACCATTTTACAGCCTTTTTCCACACTTGGTATATTTAATTAAGCCCCATATTGAAGATGCAATAATACATTAATGACTTTATAGAATGAATACCATACTTCTACTTTTAGTAACTATGGAGATCAATGGGAAATCTTTCCATGCACCAATATAGAGGTGTAAGCATTACTATTTCACCCTCTTTATTGACTTAGGGAATACAAAAAATATGGCAGAGCAAACAATCCACATATAAATCCACTCTATTCTTTACCAATCACTCCATTACATAATATAATACCATTCCAAGTCTATCCATTTCAATTCCATCATAATCTTAACAAACAAAAACATAGTTTTGTTCCACCAGACACCACCCTAGGACTGTATTTTGTTTCCATTTACCTTTTCTCCAGTCTTATCCTAAATAAAAATTTATTTGACTTACTTTGAGAATTGATCTTGAAAAATTCATCTCCAGGAAAGTAACTTCAGACTCATACAATGGAGCATCTTCAAAAAAATTGGCATCAGCTTCTTCTTCTGCAATTTCTTTGAATGATTTTTTTATTTTGGCTGGCCGATCCTTCTTTTTCTCTTTCCGTCTTACCTCAGCCTCCTTTTGCTTTAGTTCATCTGTCAAATAATAATAAATAATACTACAGAGGAAACATTTAATGAGCAGAATTTATCATATTATACATACTTAACTATTTAATACAGACTAAATATGTTTTAAAAAGCATTACACAGGCATTATTTTTTTTTAAACCACCATGAGCTATGATAAGGATATTTACCTCGTGTCATCACATCTGGTAGAAATTCTTCCTCAGAGAGACCTTCTAAATCTGTGTCTGAGTCACTCTCGGTCAAATCGCTGTCATTTGGTTCTGATTTCATATCTGCTTCACCATTTTCTCCTAACCCCTTCTTCTCTCTCTTTTTCTGAAAGAAGACATGATTACCCTATGTTGTATCACCTGTTCATTTTATGCAACTAAAGATCCATATATTGTACTAAAATCAATTAAGAATTTTTAACATATCTCCTCTACATTATAAATGCACAACAAAGGCTTGCACTGTAAATGACACTAAATTCTAAGCACACTAACAAGTCTATAAATTCTAAAGAAATTACAATGGCTTCTCTAAATATCAAATACTGCACACAACTGTACAAGAATTTAGTAAAGCACCTAATACAATGTTGCCAACAAAGGTGGATAAGTCCAGAGCCAAGCCACAGCAAAGTCCAAAAGGCCACAACTCTAGATATTAATGACACAAGATATTGATTATTGAGCTCTTCTGCAATCACGTTGTGGTATACATCATCCACAGTTTGATTAAAAAAAATTTTGTGCATTACAGTCATTGTGGTACAACTCACAGACTGAAGCATGCGAGGATGGAAATATGAATGAATGGATAGCATGTGTACCTATCACTGCCCCCTTCAGGGACAGAATGTGGCAATAAGACATTCAGTGTGTGCTCCCCCATGTGAGACTACAGTACTAGCTACAGCAGATAATAAGAATACTGTATTGATTAAGTATATAGAAGCAATACAAAAACAAGAAAAGGAATGGGTAACAGTGATTTAATGGTTAAAAAATGCAGAATAATGAAAGGAACCGCAATAAGTCACCACTAACATGAGAAAAAAATCTATGTGACAATATGACATGATGTAGGGTGAAGTAGATATACATACCTTCTTTTTCTCCTTTTCTTCTAAACGAATCCTGGCGACTCTTTCACTGACATTGACCGTCTTTCTAGGCTTTATATACTTGAGAACTTCATCCCAACTATCTTTTAAATAATCCTTGGTAGATTCCACAAAGGTAAAGTCCTTATAAAAATCACTTTCTTCAGGCATCTTTACCCTGTATGCTACCTGGAAATAAAAGGTATATGAACAAGAAGCTATAGGGACAATAATGCACTCATTTTTCAACGTAATTTTTTATCCGGCAACAAGTATGCAATGTATCGATTTACATTCAAATAAATTTACCCTTTTACTGTGCTAATTGATTGTACTCGATTTTAAAATCATTTAGCTACACCGTAAATATCAACTGTAGTACACAGCGTCAATTCTTTTTTGTTATTCACTACTTAAATCGACTACAGTAAAACCCCCTCCAGCCGGAAACCCCTTTTAGGCAAACTAGGGTCTGTGGGTTTATCACTCACCCAACACTTCTGAGTCAGAGTTAGTGGTAATCCCCGATCTCCCAACTCGCATCCTCAATTCTGACAGTGATTAAACCATGAAATAAATGCTAGATATAAATGTAACTGTACAAATAAATATAAGTGAAACTAAATAGTATAAGTGAAACTACAGTAAAGCAAGTTAAAGTCCTCCAACTCAAGAGTCATCAAGATTTGTCTGCTACAATAATCTAAAAATTCATCTGCTACAATGTAAGTACACTGCAAACAAGTACCGTTAAATTTAGTTTTGTTTTTGGATGTGATTTTTCAGCAAAATGCATGGCCAAAATTAGGGGTCCGCATAAGTCAGAATTATAAATAAATCGGTCTAGCTTGAGTCCCATCTAGTCCGACTTAAGGGTTTATACTGTATGTTCCAAGAGTTTAAGTGCACCGCTAACCCTGAGTCGTGCTGCCATCTTTCAGTGAAAGACTCAACCAGAACACAATCATGCCGAGTTGCAGACGATGCCTGACGCCGGAGCCCAGACTGCTGTCATGAAATATTTATTTATCGCCTATCATCCAAGTAAATAAGGGTAGTTTTTATTCTATTACATAGGAGAGACTGTAATTGTGTCAAGTATGAAAAAACAGTAAACCCTCAAAAGTCCGGACAATTTTGGGGAAAGGGGATCTGGACTTGCCGATTGTCCAGACTTCTTTTTATTTTTTGTGGCGGAGGCTCTGGGAGCCACTGTGTACTAAGCAGCCACTCATTAGCACCCCAGCACCCACACCCTCCCAACACCACCCACACCCTCCCACACACACACACACAAACAAAATACCACCCACCACCCACACACTCAAAATACCACCCACCACCCCCACACACAAAATACCACCCACACACCCCAACATAACACACACGCTCCCTCCAACACCACCAAAACATGTAGTACGGCACGGTTATGAGAGTGAGAAGAGTTCGGTTCGACATTTCGGTTCAATATCTTTTCCAAAGTTCGGTACGGTACAAAAGTACGATTAATTTTTTGTACCTTTATCGTACCATTTCGAACCAAGCCACTCCCTTGAAATGTTGGCTGGCCACGCGGCCAAGACAATAGCTTGGGGCGATGCAGGTGTGCTCCAGCCTTCAGGCCAGGTCATGAGGTCAGGTGAAGCCGTGAGGTCAGGTCAGGTCAGATCCGGCCACACTCAGTGAGCCAGTGAGACCCACAAAATTACATTGCCCCAGAAGGGGATGCACCTGCCAGGCTTTGACACACTTTGCTTGCTTATGGCCGTCGATGACGACGTTGCTCCAGATGAGAAGTTGATGAGTTATGTGTTATTCCTCTGACGCCACCGTAGATGAGTCCTCAGATGTCGTTGGGCTGGTTTAGTAGCTCTCTTTTGGTTCAGTGAGGTCTCAATTGTTTCCGCTCCTCTATGGTATGTTGAGCGCCATAAAGCTTTAACGGTCTGAAGCTAGTTGCTCTAGTGAATTTGGTTGTATATTACAACACTTGAGAAGATTTTAGAGTAGTCCTTATATCTCTTTTTCTGTCCTCCCACCAAGCGGTTTTCATGTGAGAGCTTGCCATATAATATTTCTCTCAGAAGCCGGTGGTGTGGCATCCTGATAACATGTCCAAGTCAGCGCAAGTGTCTTCTGGTTAGCATGGTTTCCATGCTGGTCGTGTTTGAGCGACGATATACAGTGGTCCCTCGGTTAACGAGCACAATCCGTTTTAGAAGGTTGCTTGTTAACCGAAAAACTCTTTAACCGAAACCATTGTTTCAATGGGTTTTTGGGTAATTGGTTCCAGCTCACCGAAAATTGCCTAAATTAAAAAAAAAATGTAGAAAAATACACTTACTTTGATGTGTGTATGTAGAAAGCTCCTGGATGATGATGATGATGATGGGAATTAGAATGGGGGTGGAGGAGAAGGGAGAAGAGAAGGCATTGGGGTGGAAGAGAAGTCACCCCATGGTGCCATTTCACCCATAAAATTTTAGTTCTCTTGGTGTAATTCAAGATTATTTTCTTTAAATCAACTCTGCACTGCATTATATATTGTCAACATGTAAAATAAATTTCAAAATGACCAATAATTTGCTTGCAGACACAGAAAAAAAGCATTTAGTTGAAGAGAGTCTCAAGCAAGATGTTACCCCCACTGAAAAGACACAAAGATTGACGCCTGTATGGTGTGTTGAGAGGCTGGATGGTGCGCATAAAACTAGTTTCATTACCTTCAATTATGTTCAATAATTGTTAAAATGACTAAAAAATTTAATATTAAACTTTTAAAATTATTGAATAGTATAAACTTCTTGATATTTGCTAAAATGGTAAGGAATTTAAGCCCTAGAACCGATTACTGTATTGGCGGACTAATACTACAGCTGGTGGACCGCCAAATGCAAGCGAAAACATGTTCAGGTCGGCTTGTAAGAAACTCGTTAATCGAGGGATTGCTCGTTAACCGAAGTTAAGAATCTTATGGAAGGCAACTCGTTAACCGAAATCTCGTTAACCGAGGCGCTTGTTAACCGAGGCGCTCATTAACCAAGGGACCACTGTAGTTCTTCATGAGTCACTGTATCTTCCCAGGATATTCCAAACATACGCTTAAGGCATCAAGTGTGGAAGTTTTCCAGTATTTAGATATGGCGTCTGTAGGACGTCCAAGTTTCTGAGGCATATAATAATGTAGATATACAAACCACTAGATAAACTGCAGTCTTCGTTCCATATTTTAGGTCATTGTTGAGAAAGACTCTTGTTCTCAAATGTCCAAATGCAGTGGAGGCTAAATTGATTCTGGTTTGAATTTCCATATCCAGTGAGCAGGTGGGTGTGAGAGTGCTACCAAGGTACTTAAAACTGGTTTACTATTTTGATAGGATCTCCATTCATGTAGAATTGTGGTGTTTCTATTGGTGGAGCAATGGGCTTGACAAAAATATGTCTTCTGGGTGATAATTTACAAACCAAGCAAGCTGTAAATACCTGAGATCACGTCCAGTGCACATTGCATAGATTCTCTGTTATGTGCCATTATTGCACAGTCATCTGCATACTATAGTTCTATGACCTGAGTTGTTAGGGTCTTTGTGTAGGCTTCCAGACGTCTAATATTATAATGGCTACCGTCAAGACGGTACCATATGCCCATACCTGCATCAGGCCCAAGGGCATTGTGTGAGTTGTGCTACAACCAGAAAAAAGATGTTAAACAACACAGGTGCTAGCACACAGCCCTGTTTTATGCCCATTTGGACACTAAATGGTTCTGACTGCACATCACCCACAAGTATCCGGGCTTGCATTCCATCATGCATCTGGCGGAGGATGTTTAAAAATCTTGGTGGTACACCGACCCTCTCCAACATAGTCCACAAAAGTTCTCTGCTTACTGTGTCGAAAATTTTGGAGAGGTCAAAGAAGGCTGTGTAAAGGTCTATATTTTGCTCTCGACTCGTTTCTTGAATTTGCCCAGCTGCGAAGATCATGTCTATTGTACTGCAATCCTTCCTGAATCCACATTGGGATTCAGGAAGTGTTCTCCATTAGGTGTTGGTTAAGTCTTGATAACATGATTTTTGACAGGATTTTGCCAGCAATTACAAGGAGGAAGATGTCCCTGCTGTTACCACAGATTGCTTTGTCACCTTTATTCTCATACAGTAATACCCCGATTTACGCGGTTTCGCTTTACGCAGTACCTCGCCAGAACCGGAATTTCATTTTACGCGGTGCATCTACTCATATACACGGGTGAAGTAAAAAATTTTTATTTAGCTCATACAACTTATACAAATTACCTGGCCAGAATATAATTTACATTGCTAGAATTCTTAAAATATGATGATCAATTTGAATATAAACATCATGGATTTTGCATTAGACATACAAATTTTAGATCTAATGTAATAATTTGGTTTACACAAAGCAAATATTTTATCGTTTGTGCAAAATATATAAAGTTTACAATCAAAATATTCCCTGACCTGCGGGAGTTGAGTCCATTATTTGAATGGACATTAACCTGGCAACTGTATTTCTCTTAAATATTAATTGTGTGTGCATACCATCATAAAATTAAGATGTTATTTTTACTACAACATAGGTATTGTGTCGGAAAAAGTGGAGTTTGGGGGTCGGGCCAGTCTCTATTGGAATTAATCCCATATGTTCTGTTATTCCATTTACGCTGCTTTCATTTTACGCGGTACCCAGTGGGTTCAATTGACCGTGTAAATCGGAGTATCACTGAAGATTGTTATGATATTTGCATCTTCCCAATCCTGGGGGACGGTCTCTGTGGCCCATATGATGAGTAAGAGGCTATGGAGGCGCTCAGTCAGATGGGGACCTCCATGTTTTATAGATTGCAGTTTCCACCTCTTGTAGGAGCAGGGCTTCATCCAGGAGGTGCAGGGTCTGCATGGGTGGGATGTTATCCAGTACTGTAGGTGTTATTGGATTACTTTGATTTAGAAGTATGCTGAAATGCTCAGCCATCTTATTGCAATCATTTGATTGCTTTTGTAGAGTGTGGAGCCATCTAAAGATCTTACTGGTGTGAAATTTCTTCTTTGTGGGCCATAAATGGACTTAATTGCCTCATAGAAGCCATGTGTGTTATTGACATCAGCAAATGCTTGAATTTCTTGTTCTTTTTTAACCCACCAGTCATTTTCCATGCTGCGGAACAGTCTTTGTGTTTCTGACCTGATGTTGGTTAACCGGTCCCTCAGTGTTTGTGATTGAGAATTTGAAAGCACTGCATCATGGGCTAATTTTTTGGTCCTGATTTATATACTGTACAGCCTTGTAAATGTATTCAACGCATATCATTATGTCTAAATCAAATGTAAATTTGTATATTTTCAGTCACCAGCTGCAACTCTATTAATAAACAGTTAAAAAAATGCACGCACGCACGCACGCATGCACACACACACACACACACAGAGCAAAACATTCAAGTGATCAGTGAACGATTGACTACCTATAGTGCACTCAGGGCCGCCGCTTCCATTAGGCAAGGTTAGCAAATGCTAAGAGTCCCAAAGATGCTAAGGGTGCCAACAGATACAGTGTCAACACCACAGCTCCATTCTTCACGGCCAACAGATACAGTGTCACCACCACAGCTCCATTCTTCACAGCCAACAGATACAGTGTCACCACCACAGCTCCATTCTTCACAGCCAACAGATACAGTGTCACCACCACAGCTCCATTCTTCACAGCCAACAGATACAGTGTCACCACCACAGCTCCATTCTTCACGGCCAACAGATACAGTGTCACCACCACAGCTCCATTCTTCACAGCCAACAGATACAGTGTCACCACCACAGCTTGAATGTGCTGCATCCAGGGCTGCACCTGTTGACCCCACTGACTGGCCAACCTCAATGTCCAACCAGGAAAAAGCAGAATTTGTTTGCAGAGGACCTTACCAGGTTGATCCTAATTATGTGTTTCCAAAAAAGGATGGGAGATGTCAACATGATTACTTTCGCCGAATCTTAGTAAATGGAGAGAAGATCCAAAGAAGTTGGCTAATTTATGCGGAGAAACAGGATAACCTTTTTTGCTTCTGTTGTAAAATGTTTTCTACGAAACATGTTAGAATGGCTGAAAAAGGCATCATGATTGGAAAAATGCCAGTCATTTGCTCAGCACACATGAAAGTAGCATAGAACACACTAAAAACATGACAACATGGAAGGAACTGGAGGTCAACATTGCAAGAGGAAGGACGATAGACAGACGGGAAATGGAAATGTTAATGGCTGAGTGGAACAGGTGGCGCCAAGTCCTCACTAGACTAGTGGCGATTATTCAGTCTCTAGCTGAAAGAAATTTGGCTCTAAGAGGGTCAACTGAAAAACTTAACTGTCCATCCAATGGTAATTTTCTCCAAAAAGTGGAACTTTTGGCTAAATTTGATCCAGTTATGTAGAATCATTTAAGTAGGGTTGAAAGTAATGCAGGCAATCACAGTCACACTCACTACCTTGGCCAAATGATCCAAAATAACTGATTAACATTATCAGTGCAAAGATTACTGAGAGAATTGTGGACGATATCAAAGCATCGAAATACTTCTCTATTATTTTAGACTGCACCCCTGATTTGAGTCACAAAGAGCGACTTTCTGTCATAATCAGGATAGTGGCACTTGAAGACAAGCCAACAATAAAGGAGCATTTCTTGGGGTTCCTTGAGGTAGAGAAGTCTACAGGGCTAAATTTGTCATGCCTTCTACTCGGAAGACTGAAACAACTGAACATTTCTTTTGAGGATTGTTGAGGTCAATCGTATGACAATGGAGCAAATATGAGAGGAAACATCAAAGGAGTTCAAGCCAGGCTTCTTCAACAGAATTCTCGGGCCTTATTTGTCCCGTGTGGTGCCCATAATTTGAAATTTATATTAGCTGACGCTGCCAAGAGCTCCCTAGATGCAACTCGTTACTTCTGATATTTAACGAAAGTATTCACATTGTTTTCAGTCTCCCCTCAGAGGTGGCAAGTTCTTTTAAAACATGTCAATATTACTCTGAAATCGTGGTCAGACGTCAGATGGGAAAGCCGAGTAAAAGGTGTGGAGGCAATTAGATATCAACCTGCGCAAATCAGAGAAGCGCTTTTGGAGCTCAAAGATTCTGCAACTGACCCTGTCATCAAAGTTGAGGCTTAATCGTTGGCAGAGGAAGTAGGGTCATACCGTTTTGTCATTTGCTCAGTTGTGTGGTATGATATACTCAGCAAAATTCAGCACGTGAGCAAACTAATGCAGTCGACTACGATGCAGCTCGGCGTGGCTGTAGATCTGCTTAAGAAGACTAGAGATAATATTGTCAGCTACAGTAATACAGGTTTTGCTGATGTACTAACTATTGCTAAAGAAATCTGTGAAGCGATGAACATAGACACCGTGCTGAAACAGAAGAGACTAAGATAAAAAAAAATGCCACTTTAGCTATGAGTGTGCAGACGAACCTGTCTGCGATGCACTCAAGAGGATGGAGACTACATTTTTCAATGTGGTAGTGGACACTGCGATTTCCTCTCTTAATGAGAGGTTCAAGACCTTGGGCGAGGTGAATGAAAAGTTCAAGGTATTGTTAGGGTTCACGGACATGTCTGATAAAGACATCGTCGATTACTGCCAAACCCTCAGCAACACGCTTACTCATGAGGGACACTCAGACATTGATGGAAGGGAACTGGCCATGGAGCTGCAGAGTGTCCCAGATTTGCCTTCCAAGAGAATGACATCAATGGATTTTCTCACTTTCCTGCATGAGAAGAAACTTACTGAAGTATTCCCGAACTTGTGGGTAGCTCTGCGGATCTGTGCAACTCTCCTTGTAACGGTGTCGGCAGCAGAGTGGAGCTTTTCCAAGTTAAAACTGATAAAAACTTATTTGCGATCCACAATGGGGCAGGAACGTCTAAGTGGGCTGGCCATCATCAGTGTGAACCATGCAGTGTCTAGGGAGTTATCGTATGACGATGTAATCGACGAATTCGCTTCCAGGAAGTCAAGAAGAGTCAAGTTATAACTGTTATAAGCAGGCACGTAGCGAAGAGGAGAAAACAGCGGAATCCAGAATGTCATGACATATGTTAATTGAATTGCTTATTGTTTAAATACAATGGTAATTTGATTTTGAGTGTTTTTTACAGTCACTTTTCATGCCATTATTTTATGTAGCTTGTATTGTGCTTTTCTTTGGATATTCCACAGTTTAAGAGGATTTGCTAATTAATGTACGTATTAGCAAATTAAAATAGATCAGTGTAAGGTAAACAGTTTCTTCAATATGGTACCTTGATTACTTTGTGGGCAAACCCAATCGTGAAGTGGGAGGAGGGTGGGGGCGCCAGCTGCAGTCCTGCTAAGGGTGCCAAATAGGCTGGCGCTGGCCCTGAGTGCACTCCAAGGAAAAGCACAAAAACACAGCAGTGAAATACTGAGTGTGGCTGGATCTGACCTAACCTGACCTGACCTCACGGCTTCACCTGACCTAACCTGAAGGATGGAGCATACCTGCATTGCCCCAAGCTACTGTCCTGGCCACGTGGCCACACACCTGCCCAACTGCATCCAGCCCATAGAGCACTAACTGATTGCTATAAGAACAGCCCAGTCCCAACCATTGTAAAAATTATCAACACCTAATTATTATATATCATATTTGCATCACTATGTTACTTGAATACTATTTGTAAATCAAGAGACCCATTCCCCAATTATGTAATTGTATATTTTCAGCCTTCCGGCTGCCATGCTCTTTCAATAAACCGTTAATTATTATTATTTATTATTATTTTTATTATTACACACCTAGAAAAGGTGCAAAAGAGGGCATGCAAGATTATTCTCTCCCCTTCCTCCTACTCCACATATCAAGAAGCGCTCAACACACTGACCCTCTCAGCTCTTTCTGACCATTACCACGACCTAATCTGCAAATTTGGTGAGAAACTTCTGACCATCATTGACACCGGCTCCTACTACCCCCCCGAGATCCCTCGTCCGAGAATTGCTATTCGACACCACAACCACATCCAGCCCATACGAGCATGAACTAATCACTGTAAGAGCAGCCCAGTCCAAACCATTGTAAAAATTATCAATAACTTGTAATCAACCAGTGTATTCACTCCCAGCCAATCTTACTTTTTGCACTGTCACTATGTTGAAATGCCCTGTAGTTTGAGCTTCTCCCCACCTAATTATTATATATCATATTTGTATCACTATGTTACTTGTATATTATTTGTAAATCATGAGACCCATTCCCCAATTATGTAACTGTATATTTTCAGCCTTCCTGCTGCCATGCTCTTTCACAAAACCGTCAATTATTATTATTATTATTATATTATTACTATTATTATTATTATTATTATTATTATTACCGGTACACACACACATTCTCACTCATGAGTCTTTGTGGGCTCGGGACAGAAAATGAAGTAAAATGTGTAATTTAGTATCAATATGTTAGATTATTAAATATTATTATGTTAAGAACAAAATACTAAAATTAATAACATAATTATTCTTGTTTTGTTTTACCTTAAAATGAGCTACATTTTGTTTGGGGGGGTACGAAATCAGGTACAAAATTACGGTACGATAATTTATCGTACCAGTACGGTACGAAGGTATATCCGAGGTACATTACAAAATTACGGTACGGTATTTTTCCTTTGGTATGAATTACAATAAATCAATCATACCGTGCCGTACTGCATGCTCTGAACACCACCCATACACCCCCAACACGAGAATTAACAGAAACACATCCAGAGTGAAGGTGATGACTGCTGTGTTGTGATGTGTTGCTGGTTTAGTCCTTTGCTTTATAATATTATATTAAGTATAGATCTTATTGTATGACATAAATTTATGTGTGGTTAACTGATAGACAAATGCATGACTGCATGGTGGTGTGTTAAAGATCAGCTGTTGAGGAGAGTTTTGGCAACACTCCTTTCAACTCCACCTTTCTAATCACCCCCACACCTTTCTCGCTCCATATTTTAAAATGTTATGTAACATAATGATGAAGGGATACAACGTTGTTCATTTACATTGTATTTACACTCAATTTTGTGGGTAGATCAGCTGTTCACTTTCATCTGGCAGTGCTACAGGCACAGTGTTGCAAAGAAACTGATAGACGCATCACCTCACCATTTACCACAAACTCCCTCACTGCCACCACTACCTCTATTATCACTACCTAAATCATAATTTCAGTGATGCAGAGACCAATTAGCTTTAGCCAGAGTAAAACTGTATGATATCCACTCCCTTCCACCAGCCCACCCTTACACCCACGCACTGCGTCTCACACTCGTTCTTCAAACGACTGTCATTCATGATACAATATTGTTTATTTGTTACTCACTAATTAATAAAGATAGGTAGTGTAATAATATGTGTTTATTAATACCTATACCATTCACATACATCATCCGGAACATATCTCCATATATGCAATGTATAATGACAGTTCCTTTAAAAATATTTTTATATCAAATATATTACCTTATTTATATACTGTACTGTATTGTCTTAATGGGGGTATATACTGTACAGTGGTCTAATCAGATTTTATATAGACCTAACGAGAGCTAATAGGCAAGAGATACAAGATGACACTTGACAAGGGAGGGGAGACTGGCCGTTGCCATGCGTACAAGTTTTTTATTAACCCTGAAACGATGGTTGTTGTCAGATGATGATCCAAGGATAACAACCGGGTGTGGTCATATGACAACGAGGCATCTTTCAAATGTCCCAGGTCATGGAGGAAGAGGATACAACTTCTGCTCCTCCCCCTTGTGGGAACCAATAGGGAGCATAGCAGAGAGAGCGCAGCAGTGTTACCACTGTCGGCAGAGCCCAGGCCATCACGGAAAAATATTTAGAAGAAAGAAAAGCCTTTCTACTGAAGAAATTGATTTTGAGTTGGGAAGGATGGAAGAATTGGAAGATGCTGGTGGTGACAGTGGAGGAGGATGAAACTTGGCAAAGCCGCTCTACACAAGACAACGCACCAATACCCAGGAAAGTGACTCTGATAGATAGTACCCATGTAAGTGACTCTGATTCACCACCAGCTACTACTATACCCCAGGACAGTACAAATTTTGCCTTTGTTTGGAGAAATGGGAGAGATTTTGTGCCAAACATTCCCGACTTTGATCCATCGAAACCAGGCCTCTGTCAGAATTATCGGCTTCCAGAAGACAGTGAATATGTCAATTATATTTTTACAGTTCTTGACCATAGATATAAGTAAATATGATTGTGAAAGAAACAAATGATTTCCATGAAAGGTATAACAGTACACATGGTGTCACTGAGTCCACATGTGCAGAAGTGGTATGACATGACACCTCAGGAAATATATGTCTGGTTAGCATTAGTTTTACTAATGCCACATATAAAGAAACATGATACAGGTTGTACCTCTCTAGTCTGGCAACCTCGGGACCTGACCGGAGCCGGACCATGGAAATTTCCGGACCATGGAAATTCACCCTTTTCCTGGACAGATAGTGACTTGTGCTAAGTTAGCACCACTTTCACTGCTTCGTGGTCTCTTTGAAGACACATTGAAGGGTTAAATGTCGTACAGTAGCTTCTCAAATTTCGCGAGTTTTTAATTCACCGTTTTTTATTTGGACACCAAAAAAACACTATATAATTTAAAATTTTGACGGCGGAAACTCGAATTTCAACGGGTTCGAACGGCTCGCCAACGTTCAGACGACGTGCACAATCGTGTAAACAGCGTCATTTCTCTTATGTACCAAAGATTCATTATTGTTTATTATTGAATGTCTTTTTTATTGAATTAATGTTTATGTGTGCAAAATGAGCAATACAATTCATTAATAATACGTAGAATATTAAAACACACGAGGAAATGAGACAGCATTGTTTTCGTTAATAACAAAACCAGTGACTGATTGGTTCTACATATAAAACAAGAAAATAAGACCCTGGTTGTAGCTGTAGTAAAATTAATGTAAAAATTAATATGGTTGTTTGAAGTAATGTTATTTAATGTTAATAAATGGAACAATATAAGTAGCTAACTATTAATGTTAAAGAAAAAAGTGAGACTGCGCGTACATAAGTGAGCACATGTAAAAACATATCGTCATTACTCTACATAAGAATATGAAAACAACACTTATTTACTGTTCATATATATTGAAGGGTTAAATGTTGTACTCTGTACTGTATAGACAGAGAGAGAGAGAGAGAGAGCCGAACTGCCGGATGTAAACAAACCTTAATTTCCCGCGGCTATTTTTTTTTTTATGGGGATTAGCCCACCCGGGCAGAGGTCACTGACCCACATTAGAGCCTGAGGGGCGAAAATGCAATACTCCAGTAATAATAATAATAATAATTCAGGTAAGTAAGTAAAGTAAAAAAAAAAAAAAAAAAAAAAAAAGCTGCTTATCTACCTATTGGACAAACTAAAATCGTTCCGGACCACGGGAGTTTCCGGACCACAGAATGCCGGATTAGTGAGGTACAACCTGTATCAGAGAATACTGAAAACTTGATACCGTGATCCCTCGGTTAACGAACGCCTCGGTTAACGAAATTTCGGTTAACGAATTACCTTTCCATAAGAATATTCAATTCGGTTAACGAAAAAAATTCGGTTAACGAATTCCTTACGAATTTTTCCCAACATGTTTTCGCCTGCTCACCAGCTGTAGTATTAGTCCGCCTATACAGTAATCGGTTTTAGGGCTTAAATTAGATACCATTTGAGTAAATAGCAAGAAGGGTGTACTATTCAACAATTTTCCAAGTCTTGTATTAAATTTTTTAGTCATTTTAGCAATTATTTAACATAAATGAAGTACTGTACAGGGAACTAGTTTTCAGCGCGCCAAACAGCCACTTGACTCACCCAGAATGGCGTCACTTTGTGTCTCTGCTCAGTGGAGGAAGCATCTTGCTTGAGACTCTCTTGAACATAAACTAATTTTACATTTTTACAGTACAATTATTGGTCATTCTGAAATTTATTTTACATATTGACAATATATAGTGCAGTGCAGTGTTGATTTAAAGAAAATAACTTGAATTACACCAAGTAAACTTAAAATTTTATGGGTGAAATGGCAGCATGAAGCATGAGGTGAATTCTCTTCCACCCCCACTTCCTTCTCTTCTCCCTTCTCCTCCACCCCCACTTCTAATTCCCATCATCATCATCATCAACCAGGAGCCTTCTACATGCACACCTCAAAATAAGTGTACTTTACTGTATTTATTTATAGTTTGTATGTAATTTTCGGTGAGCTGGAACCAATTACCCAAAAAACCATTGAAACAATGGTTTCGGTTAGCGAAATTTTTGGTTAACGAATGACTTTCTGGAACGAATTGTATTTGTTAACCGAGGGACCACTGTATATATACAGTATTACCCCGCCTAACGCGGTTTCACTTAACGCAGTTTCACTTAACGCGTTTTATCATATACGCGGTGCCTCGCCAGAGCTGAACTTTCACTTAACACGGATTTTTTCCACATATACGCGGTGAGTGTCCGGCTCCAGACGCTATTTTTAGATTTGCCCCACCCTGCCTGACTGCCTGTTTTAGCTCATAAAATTCATACAAATTACCCGGCCAGAATATAATTTACATTGATGGAATTCTTATAATTTGGTGATCATTTTGAATATAAACATCATATTTTTGCATTAGACATACAAATTTTAGATAAAAATTTTTCTCAAATTAACTATGTTATCTTTTGTGCAAAATATATGACATTTATATTCAAAATATTCCTGGTCTTACAAGGAATCCAGCAATGTCAATTATATTTTCCTAACTTTAGTTTGAGGTATTATTTATTAAAATTTAGTGGTTATCCCACACATCTCCTTGGGACGGTTGGTGGGGGGTGGGGGGGGAGGGAGGGACCGACCGACCATCTGTTACCCAGTGAAGAATTCTTTTTTTTTTTATTAACTGAAGATATTTGTTTTAGCTCATAAAATTCATACAAATTATCCGGTCTGAATATAATTTACATTGCTGGAATTCTTATAATTTGATGATCATTTTGAATATAAACATCATATTTTTGCATTAGACATACAAATTTTAGATAAAAATTTTTCTCAAATTAACTATGTTATCTTTTGTGCAAAATATATGACATTTATATTCAAAATATTCCTGGTCTTACAAGGAATCCAGCAATGTCAATTATATTATCCTAACTTTAATCTGAGGTATTATTTAATACTAAATGTTAAAAACCCTGGAAGGGAGGATTGGTGGGGGGTGGGGGGGAGGGTTGGGACTGACCGCGCGGTTGGAAGAGGGGGGGAGGCAAGGTGTGGTACTTTGATTGACAGATAGTGTTGTGAAGATTATTTTTTTTTTTATTAACTGAAGATATTTGTTTTCGCTCATAAAATTCATACAAATTACCCGGTCAGAATATAATTTACATTGCTGGAATTCTTATAATTTGGTGATCATTTTGAATATAAACATCATATATTTTTCATTAAACATACAAATTTTAGATAAAAATTTTTCTCTAGGTAACTATTTTATCTTTTGTGCAAAATATATGACATTTATATTCAAAATATTCCTGGTCTTACAAGGAATCCAGCAATGTCAATTGTATTATCCTAACTTTAGTTTGAGGTATTATTTATTAAAATTTAGTGGTTTTCCCCCAAAAATTTCTCTGAGAGGGAAGAGCCAGCGAGTGTAGTGTGAGAGGGGGAGGGAGTTGAGTCCATTATTTGAATGGACATTAACTTGGCGACTGTATTTCTCTTAAGTATTAATTGTGTGCATGTACCATCATAAAATTAAGATGTTATTTTTACTACAACATAGGTATGTGCCTTCAAAAAGTGGAGTTTGGGGGTCGGGCCGGTTTCTATTGGAATTAATCCCATATGTTCTGTTGTTCACTTAAAGCGGATTTCACTTAACGCGGGACCCTCTGGGTTCAATTGACCGCGTTAAGTGGGGTACAACTGTATTTACTATTTTCTATAAAAATGTCATTGATTTTCTGAATATATAATGTATTTCATGGGGCAAAGGGAGGCTCAGGAACGTAACTCCCGTATCTTATCTATTTATTACGGGGAAAATTGATCCACTTAACGTTGTTTCGTATAACGTCGCATTTTCAGGAACGTAACCTCGACGTTAAGCGAGGACTTACTGTAGCAAAAATACAGTATTATAAATAACTCGGTTACACTTGTAATTTTCACACTATCATCACCAGTAAGGCTCTCACTACATGATAACTATTTATGATTCATGTACTGTATATACAATGTCTCTTTTAATCATCACATTTTGGTGACTATCTCTTCAAAAGGCAAACACTCATGTATTTCAGGAGTAAATTCTATTTGACACAGAGGATTCTGTTAGTGGTGGAAAGGGGGAGGAACCTGACAGCAAGGAAATAACCCCTTCTTATGAGTACAGGGTATACTGTATAATTAAAATCATGTTCTGGGTGACATAAAGAAGACTGACTCCCCAATAGTGAGAGTGTTACAAAAGCCACATAATTTAAGAGCCGAATTCAAAACTAAAGATAACAAATAAAACTGTAATATTAAAAAAGATTAAAAGCCCAAAACTCAGACAAAGTACAGTGTCTGCAAATTCACGAAGTTAAATTCTCTTTTTGTTAGAAATTTTATTAAAATCTTTGAAAACCTTAAACATTTTAACAAGACCAAATGACAAAAGAAAGAATTACATCAATCAAACTTAACTCTACCAATAATACAGTGCAACCTCAAAAATTTGAATTGCATGGGCCCATGAAGTACAGTGGTCCCTCGGTTAATGAGCACAATCCATTCCAGAAGGTTGCTCGTTAACCGAAAAACTCGTTAACCGAAACCATTGTTTCAATGGGTTTTTGGGTAATTGGTTCCAGCTCACCGAAAATTGCCTAAATTCAACAAAAAATGTAGAAAAGTGCACTTACTTTGAGGTGTGTATGTAGAAGGCTCCTGGATGATGATGATGGGAATTAGAATGGGGGTGGAGGAGAAGGGAAGAGAAGGCATTGGGGTGGAAGAGAAGTCACCCCATGGAGCCATTTCACTCATAAAATTTTAGTTCTCTTGGTGTAATTCAAGATTATTTTCTTTAAATCAACACTGCACTGCATTATATATTGTCAATATGTAAAATAAATTTCAAAATGACCAATAATTTGCTTGCAAACACAGAAAAAAGCATTTAGTTGAAGAGTCTCAAGCAAGATGTTACCTCCACTGAAAAGACACAAAGACTGACGCCTGTATGGTGTGTTGAGAGGCTGGATGGCGTGCATAAAACTAGTTTCATTACTTTCAATTATATTCAATAATTGTTAAAATGACTAAAAAATATAATATTAAACTTTTAAAATTATTGAATAGTATAAACTTCTTGATATTTGCTAAAATGGTAAGGAATTTAAGCCCTAGAACCGATTACTGTATTGGCAGACTAATACTACAGCTGGTGGACCGCCAAATGCAAGCGAAAACATGTTCAGGTCGGCTCGTAAGAAACTCGTTAATCGAGGGATTGCTCGTTAAACGAAGTTAAGAATCTTATGGAAGGTAACTCGTTAACCGAGGGACCACTGTATACTAATTTTAGAAAAATTCAAATTTTAGATGTAAGGAAGCACCAGAGCAAATTGTTGCATCAAAACATGCTACAAAAATTATTTACACATCTAAAAACTGTCAATAAGCAATAGGTATAAAAAATTAAAAGTATTACTGTATTTATATTCAACAACATTTATTCTAATATATTTAGAACATTATAGCTACAGTGCCATTATAAGTGTGAAAGTTGAATATTAATAAAGTTAACCACGGAGCACTTGTGAGACGACCACCAGGAGACACGGAGGGGTAAACAATGCGTGACCTAGCATCTCTTGGAACCCGGTTGCGCTTATTGTGCTCAGCATTATGATCGCATTTGAAAGCTTGAATTATTATGGCGATATTTTCAAATTTGAAACCTAAAATTTTGGCACTTATTTTTAATCAGATGCTATTAGAATTTTAAATGTACAGTATTACCCCGCCTAACGCGGTTTCACTTAACGCGTTTTATCATATACGCGGTGCCTCGCCAGAGCTGAACTTTCACTTAACACGGATTTTTTCCACATATACCAGGTGAGTGTCCGGCTCGAGACGCTATTTTTAGATTTGCCCCACCCGCCACCCTGCCTGACTGCCTGTTTTAGCTCATAAAATTCATACAAATTACCAGGCCAGAATATAATTTACATTGCTGGAATTCTTATAATTTGATCATTTTGAATATAAACATCGTATATTTTGCATTAGACATACAAATTTTAGATAAAAATTTTTCTCAGAGTAACTATGTTATCTTTTGTGCAAAATATATGACATTTATATTCAAAATATTCCTGGTCTAACAAGGAATCCAGCAATGTCAATTATATTATCCTAACTTTAGTTTGAGGTATTATTTATTAAAATTTAGTGGTTATCCCACACATCTCCTTGGGACGGTTGGTGGGGGGTGGGGGGGAGGGAGGGACCGACCGACCATCTGTTACCCTGTGAAGAATTATTATTTTTTTTTATTAACTGAAGATATTTGTTTTAGCTCATAAAATTCATACAAATTACCCGGTCAGAATATAATTTACATTGCTGGAATTCTTATAATTTGGTGATCATTTTGAATATAAACATCATATATTTTGCATTAAACATACAATTTTTAGATAAAAATTTTTCTCTAGGTAACTATGTTATCTTTTGTGCAAAATATATGACATTTATATTCAAAATATTCCTGGTCTTACAAGGAATCCAGCAATGTCAATTATATTATCCTAACTTTAATCTGAGGTATTATTTAATACTAAATGTTAAAAACTCTGGAAGGGAGGATTGGTGGGGGGTGGGGGGGAGGGTTGGGACTGACCGCGCGGTTGGAAGAGGGGGGAGGCAAGGTGGGGTACTTTGATTGACAGATAGTGTCGTGAAGATTATTTTTTTTTTTATTAACTGAAGATATTTGTTTTAGCTCATAAAATTCATACAAATTACCCGGTCAGAATATAATTTACATTGTTGGAATTCTTATAATTTGGTGATCATTTTGAATATAAACATCATATATTTTGCATTAAACATACAATTTTTAGATAAAATTTTTTCTCTAGGTAACTATGTTATCTTTTGTGCAAAATATATGACATTTATATTCAAAATATTCCTGGTCTTACAAGGAATCCAGCAATGTCAATTGTATTATCCTAACTTTAGTTTGAGGTATTATTTATTAAAATTTAGTGGTTTTCCCCCAAAATTTCTCTGAGAGGGAAGAGCCAGTGAGTGTAGTGTGAGAAGAGGGGGAGGGAGTTGAGTCCATTATTTGAATGGACATTAACTTGGCGACTGTATTTCTCTATTTCTCTTAAGTATTAATTGTGTGCATGTACCATCATAAAATTAAGATGTTATTTTTACTACAACATAGGTATGTGCCTTCAAAAAGTGGAGTTTTGGGGGTCAGGCCGGTTTCTATTGGAATTAATCCCATATGTTCTGTTGTTCACTTAACGCGGATTTCACTTAACGCGGGACCCTCTGGGTTCAATTGACCGCGTTAAGTGGGGTACAACTGTATCCGAATTTTTGAGGTTCGAATTTTAGAGGTTTCACTGTATTGTGAATTTAATCTCATATCTTTTTCTGTGTTAAAAGATTACCAGAACTAAATCTTCTAGCTTTATAAAGATGATCACCCTCATATGAAGTGAGCATAATTTACACAAGACAGTACAGGGTATACCATACTCAAACAGTTATGCTGTCTACAAATGGCTTATTTAAATCAGGTAACCTGAAATCCTAAAGTTTGCAAATAATCATGAGCAGTCACAACTGAATTGTCACCCTAAGAATCACACTCAGCATTATGCAAATGAGAAAATTAACAACTTTTAACATACCTCATCGTCACTGTCATGTCCTGAGTCTGAAAAGTTCTCTATTTCATCTTCAGACTCGATTGTACCGGGGCCCAACTCCGAGTCCAACTTCTTCCTTTTACCGATTACTTCATCTGTTTCTACAAAATATTAATATCATCATATTCTAAGAACAGATCTGTCAAATATCCTATACTGTTGTATTTTGACTATCACAGACTTTTTCCCTGTCGAGAAAAGAATTAACCATAATGAATATAATCTAAAGCTTCCTATTAATAACTCCCGTTTCAAATGATCTTTTAGGTAAAAACCCAACAATACAAACCCAGGCCATATATAAACAAATCAAATGAAATCTAATGAATGAGAATGTTACAGCGGAGTTCCAATAATTCGCTAAATACAAATTCATGTTCTTAATTCATGGGTACCTATATTACTACTTTTTTTTTTCAATTTTGCAGTTTAAATTTCATAATTTGTGGCTAAGTGCCAACTATTACAGTGTTTATTTACATAGGAAACCATAAAAGTTGTGGAAATACAGGCATACCCTGATAACCAACACATATAGGGACCAGGAAAATATGTTCATTAGTAAATCAAAAGTTATGAAACCAATTAATCCTCAAAGAATATAACAAATTCAGGGGGTTAGGAACCAACCATCCTCCAAAAACTCCCATCTACCCTTGATATATCTTTGTCGTGAACACTGTCAAGCAAGAAAATAAACAGACATATAAAGCAAGCATAATAAGCCTTAAATAAGCAATGGAAAGCATAAATTGAGACTTATTTACCTGAGTTCAGGGGCAGATCTACAGTAGGGGGAGTCCTGGGGGTCCAGACCCCCCCTTTCATCAAAAAATTCCAATACTTCTTCCTTAATGCAGTAGTATTGTACTCAGGCATTTTTGTATAGTAAAAAATAATTACTATTGACCTCAGAATAGTGGGTTCACTATGCTCGCCATGTTCCCCTACCCACAACTTCTTGGACCCCCCTCCCCTTTGATATTCCTGGATCCGCCCCTGGTGTTGAGGATGGTAGAAACGATCTAAGGTGGCAAGTTCAAGTATCTACCAATCTTTGCTGGTCCACCACCACTCTTATTATGCCTTATCGCATCACTTAAAGCTGCCCTTAAGAGGGGCAGTGCAAGAGGAACTCTCATTGGGGGCATTTAGGCATGATTGCAAAACACACAAAGTCGGAAATAACAAATAAATACTAAGTCGGAGACACATGGTAAGTGTAAACAATAGCACAAAGGCAGGGATGGGTTACAGGCAACATGCAGAGAGCTGTCGTGGCAATAATTCATACCATGTCACCAACAGCCAAATTGAAACAGCTCTGCCTCTCCTCTCCCAATCATTGGATCTCCGGGGTATCAACGAAAGTTACGGGGTATTTCCTCTATAGGTAATCGTCAGTTATATGAATTAGCGGTTATTGGGGGGGGGGGGCATCGTTTTCGGGGTATACCTGTATCATTTCAATGTTTTAAGGCGACTTAGAAATAAAGAAAATCTAATACTGTATAAATATCATTTCAATGTTCTAACATTACTTAGATATAAAGAAAATATAACACAGTGAACCCTTGAAGATCCGGACTAAAAGGGGGGACCACCTGTCCAAAAAAGCCGATTGTCCAAATCTTCTGGCAAACGTACTAAATGTATAAAATTGATAAATAATGATTTAAAAAATACCAAAAATACAACATATATTATCCTGACCACTGGGGGTAGTTATACAGATTTTTTCCTGTGAAAAAGCCATAATTTGGAGCAACATATTACAGTACTCACTAAAATTTTTATCTCTTGTGCAAACTATATGATGTTTACACTCAAATTATTCAATATTTTGCAAGGATTCCAGCAATGCAAGTTATATTCTGCTAAGTTTAGTCTATGATACTTTATAAGATAAAAACTTTAAGCCTAAAACTACCTTCACCCTGTTTTGGGAATGCTTCTTAGGAAGGCTTCTTAGCCCAAAACCCCCAAATTTTTGGCCCAAATCTTCTGAAATCTGGATTTACAGGATTTCGAGGGTTCACTGTACTGTATAAAACTATAAAATAAGAATAAATGAAAAGTAAGAATAAATTTTGTATGACAGAAGTAGGGCAGACGGCTGGCTGGACTCATCGTAAATTCCCCAAGCCACAATCCCTTTACAATTTCACCATAATTTCCATATTATTTACCGGTAGATTCATTGATGCCAGGTTAATAAAAATTCTGTATAACACAGTAATAAATTTCCCTACAAAATAATCCTGCACTCACCCCATATGAGTTACTGAGTCATTGTTTTCCACCACAGGAAGACAGCTGACCAGCCAGCCCCATGTTGATGTAATGGTGTCACTCAAAAGATGATTATGTGAAGGAAAGGAGCTGTTTATGTAATATAGAACTACTTTTTGTGCAATACAGTATCTAAGTGTAACTGCATTTTCTGATGATTTATGTATGATATTTAGTGTTTACAGCCCCCCCCCCCCCCCGAATTCGCGGGGGTTCGGTTCTCAAAATGGCGGCAAATCTCCAAATCATCCATGAATAACATTTGCGGACGGGGTGGGGGAGCACATTTTTACTTGTGAACAAAGAAATGTATATTCCCTTTATGTGTTTGCCCTTAGGACAATTATTTCTTTTACCTGGATGGTGTATAATAATAATAATAATAATTAACGGTTTATTGAAAGAGCTTGGCAGCCAGAAGGCTGAAAATATACAGTTACATATTTGGGTAATGGGTTTCGAATTACAAATAATATACAAGTAACATAAGTGACACAAATAGGATATATAATAACTAGATGGGGAAAAGCTCAAACTACAGTTCATTTCAACATAGTGACAGTGCAAGGAGTAGTGTTTACTGGGAGTGAATACACTGGTTTATTACAAGTTATTGATAATTTTTACAATGGTTGGGACTGGGCTGTTCTTATAGCGATCAGTTCGTGCACGTATGGGCTGGATGCGGTTGTGGTGTCGAACAGCAATTCTCGGACTAGGGATCTCAGGTGGTAGTACGTAGGAGCCGGTGTCGAGGATGGTGTAGAAGCTTCTTACCAAATTTGCAGATGTGTGTGTGTGTGTGTGTGTGTGCACATATTTACAATACAGGTAAATGAAATTACTGTCTCTAGAATAAATGGCTCCCTGTCCCAGCAGCGAAAATGCTGGCAACTTTAAAACTACCCACAGACATTCTTGGGTACATCCAGGGTGTCATCCGCGAGTAATAGAGGACCGCGAAATAAAAATCTGCGAACTTGGGGGGTCCCCCCGGATTAAGGCAATTTGGGAAAATTTAATGTTTATTTTATTGGCATCTGGAACTTAACTAATTATTTCCATTTAAATCAATTTAACTATACAGTAAGTCCTTGCTTAACGTCGGGGTTACCTTCCTAAAAATGCGACATTATACGAAACAACATTAAGCGGATCAATTTTCCCCATTAGAAATAGATAAAATACGGGAGTTACGTTCCTCAGCCTCCCTTTGCCCCATGAAATACATTACATAGTATACAGAAAATCATTGCCATTTCTATAGAAAATAGTGCATACTAAGTTTGTATAGGTACTCATCGATGGGTGGAGGTGGTAGAGTGAGTGTGGTGGGTAGTGAAGCAGAGGAGGCAGATGGCAGGAGGGGAGGAGTATGGACAGGAGCGGAGGAGGAGGGTGGGAGTGGAGGCGGGCGGGAGAGGAGGGTGGCGAGTCACTGAGACTCTGCACCAAGCAGAGACAGGGTGATATGCCGTAGAAAGTAGTCCGTAATGACACAAAATGACCACTACAAATTAAAAATAAAATAGTTTGCTATATAAGGACTCCAACATAATTAAACTGCACATAACAAAGAGGAAGGATTCCAAAATGTTGACCTTGTGAACAGCTAGTGTTGCTGTCATGACAGGTTTAACAAAGATCACACATGTCATACAGCTTGAATTTGAATTCAAAAGGAAGGACTGACTTAATATAAATATGGCAGACAATAAAAATGGAAATCTGGGTACCTAACTGCTCAGACAACTCTAAAACTGATATACTGCCCCTAGAGGGCAACCATTGCACAAGCTCCCCTCATTTCAGGCTGACTAGTAATGAGAAGGGAAGGTGATTGTTATATTTATTATTATAAAAGGGGGGAATACCATATACTGTAGGAATAACAACCCCACACAAAAGTTCCTCTATTATTGCAGAAGCCAACTGGCTAAGGGCAACTGCAAGAAATGTTCATACAAATCATGCTGCACCAGTTTACAATTGGGTCAGATTTTAGACACTATGGAACAAAACTTATTCTTAACATCTGACAAAATATACCTACCAAACAAAATTATCTTAACCAGGCAAAATTCCTTAGGCCAGATAAACCACACACCAATTTATCCACGAAGGTAAATGATGGTCAAAATGAAGAAAAGAGGTGGAATAGAAGCTCAACACAAAAAACCAGAAAAGAGTTTTACTGACCATCATCGGCTGTAGTGGTGGTTGACAATGGATGGGACTGTTTTTCCTCAAGTTCTTCCATTATTTCAGGCTTGTCTTGCAAGAGTAACCTCTTTTTCTTCTATTTTTTCTTCCTTGCAGGCTTGGCGAGTTCTGCTCCACTTCAGTTCACAATCACAACAGCAGGAGATCTGGGACTGTGACAGGGGAGAAAGAAACAAGTCAGAGGAAAGGTTATGAGACTATGACTTCCCATTCAACATTACACCTAATACCCTTGGATCACCTGCACACAACCACCAAAACACAAAAAATTTACATGCACCAGGACAACTACAGGCACATTTTGGGAGTCTGGCCTTTGTGTTTTGGATTGGAGTTTTTCATGGGTAATTACGAACATCATCCCTGTTTTATGGCCATTTCTCAACGTTGCATGGGTTAGCCATGAATATCTGATGGCATAGAGCCAGTTGTCATCAGGCAGATCTGATGCAAGTTTACAGCTAGATGACCTTCGTGAGATTTGGGAACTGGGGATTATACTGTATGTAGGACTTCAAAACACCATCTCAGCTGGCAGGGCAGGGTTACAACTCCCCAAGGCAATTAAAGATTACCAACCTACCCAGAAGTTTTTTCCCCAAATACTCCGACAATCAAGCAGTTTAGCATCAACCCGGGCGAAGGGGATTATCCGGATCACAGGGGCCAACCAGACCGGGTCAATTAAAACATAAATAACTTAATAAATAAAAATATTTTTCCCCATTTCAAGTGCTTGTCTTCAACAGTAACTTTGTGCATCATCTGTGCAAATATAAAGTTGCTGCAGTTAGATTTCAGTGGACAGAAGAAAAATTAGTGAAGTGTGCAAAATCATAGATAATGAACCGTGCCTGCGAACCTTGTTTTTCAAAAACCTTGATTTGGCAAAGGTGTTCCTGGAGAAATTAATATCCACTGTAGTGTGCTGAAAATTTTTTTGGATATTCCTGAATTCTTGTACTCTATGCTGAACACGTAAAAAGAACATACGTGTATAAAGTAGCCCTGCTTCTCACGACACATACACAAATGTGTTCCGTGTTCGCCCCCGGCATGTTAAAACCTAACCGGGGCATACCGGACCACCATAATACAGTCAACCCTCACATTACGCGGTCCCGCATTCCGCGGTTCACCGTTAACGCGGTGCCTTGCCAGAACCTCACGTGCTCACATTACGCGGTACGTGAACCCCATTACGCGGAGAGTGTCCGGCGCGACGCTATTTTTAGATTTGCCCCACACGCCACCCACCCGCCCGCCTGCCTGCCTCTCCCTCCTCCTCCCTCCTCCTCCCTCCGCTTGGGCAAGCGGCGCGGTAAGGTTGCGCAGTGTGTGTCTTTGTTGCGTTATCACTGACGTCATATGACGTATCAGACCTGTGATTGGCCATGCTTCCCTACCCCCCTCTGCTGCTAGCTGTAATTGGCTTAAAGTATTATGACGTGTCCACCCGGGGGAGGGAGGGAGGGAGGAGAGACGACGCTTGACCTAGCCGCGGCAGTTTCATCCCTCCAGGCCACTCCGTGTAAACGCGCATCCATTGTTCCGTAAAATGGCTTCCGCCGGACCACCACCCCCAGAGAGAAACCTTTCCTTACCTGGACCCAGCGGCACTAAACCAAAGAAGACACGACGTTCCTTAAGCTACGAGGTGAAGTATAGCATCATCCAAGAGTTGGAGAAAGGAACAAGGCAGGTTGATTTGGCGCGCCAGCATGGCGTGAACGAATCTACGATCCGGACTATAAAGAAGGATTCAGCCAAGATAAAGGAGCACATGAAGATCACAAAGTCTACAGGTGCTTCTATGATCAAGTATTTTCACAACCAGGTGCTTCTCAAGACAGAAAAATTACTTGTGAGGTACTTGGTGCGTCAGGCGCGACGGAACATGGCGGTCGACACGCGCTCTGTGAAGGACTACGCACGTGAACTGTACATGGCAGTGGCACGAAAGATGGGAACTTCAGAGCCCAAACCCTTTAATGCTTCCTCTGGGTGGTTACAGAGGTTTAAGATCCGGAACAAGATCACCAATATAAACATTGGTGGTGAAGAAGCGAGTGCTGATCGTGCTGCGGCTCGGGAATTTCCTCCGTTTTTACGTGAGATTATGGAGGAAGGACAGTACAGTGACGACCAGGTGTTTAACATGGACGAATCTGGTCTTTTCTGGAAAAAACTACCTTCCAAGTCCTTCGTTGTGAAGAATGCCAGCAGGATTCGGGGCCGGAAAATGCAGAAGGAACGCATCACCGTCCTGTTTACCACCAATGCCTCCGGTACCTGTAAGCTCAAGTTATCGGTGATCCACACAGCCCGCAAGCCGCACGCCTACAAGAGCATGGACATGACCAAGCTAAATGTCCACTGGCTGACAGCACGTAAGGCATGGATGTTCTCTACACTGTCCCTCTCCTGGTTTGATGACTGTTTTGTTCCCGATGTAAAGAAATTCTGTGAGCGACAGAATGTCCCATTTAATATTTTGTTGCTGCTGGACAACGCACCAGGACACTCGCCCCTACTGTTAGATCGTCACCCCAACGTAAAAGTGGTCTTCCTTCCTCCCAACACTACGTCTATATTACAGCCCATGGACCAGGAGTTGATTTGCAATGTGAAAGCTGCATTCTCAACAAAAAAATTCCAGCTCCTGAACGACTACACCAACACCAGGGAAGAGTTGCGTAACCTGAGTGACACCACCACCGATAGCAAGAGCGACGAAGATGAGGAACAACAGTTAGAACAGCAAAAAATACTCTTCAAACAATTCTGGAGAGTATTTAACATCAAGAAAGCTGTGGACATCTTGGTGGAGTCATGGGATCAGCTGTCTATTGCTACAATTCGTCACGCATGGAGACATGTGTTGCATGGAATACCAGGTGAGAGGAGGAGTCAATCTGTGACTGGTGAGGTTCAGAATGTTGCAGTAGCAGTGGACCTTGCCAGAGAAGCTGCGCAGACTGTTACAGTTCCAGGCTTCTCCGAGACCACCAACGACGACATCCTGGAGGTGATCAGAAATCCTGAAGTGACTGCCGACGAGATGTTGGAAGAAGAACACGTCAGTGAAGAGGAGGAAGAAGGTGCGGCAGTCTCCGAAGAACACAATTTAAGTCATAGTGATATTAAGGGTGCCATGGAGTGTGCAGAGAAGATGAAGTCCTTCCTTTCCCGCGACAATGACGATGACCGCTATGAAGTCTTCCATAACCGGCTGGTGCAGGCTATGGAGCCGTACATCAAGGTGTATCACGACAACATCAACGCCAGCCGTCAGCAAAGCATAACAGATTTCTTCACCCGCAACCCACCACAGCCAGCCCAAGCCAGTGACAGTGAAGTTGACTTTGAGGGATTTGTCAGGGAAGCCCTGACAACTGTAAGTGACAGTGATGATGATTCACCTAGTAATGGTGATTCACCTGAGGGCCAGTAATCTGCCCTCTGCCTCGGAACCAGCCTCCATCCCCGTATGCCGACCCATCTCTTCTACTACCGTAAGTGTTCCACCTAATTTTTAGTTTTCTAACCTTACCTTTATTTTTCCTATGTTAACCTTTATCTTTCCTAACCTAACCTCTTCTATATTACTTGTTTTTTCATACCATCATAAAGTTAAGATAAAATTTTTACTGCAACATAGTTATGTGTCGTCAAAAAGTGAAGTTTGGGGATCGGCCTGAACTCCATTTCAATTAATCCCATATGTTATGTTGTTCACTTTACGCGTTCCTCACTTTCCGCGGTACCCTCCGGGTTACATTAACCGCGTAAAGTGAGGGTTAACTGTATTTATATTTCATATGTCCAATTTATAACTTGTAATGTTTCTTATTTAATTTTGTAACATTAATGTACCGTATTTGCCGGCTTATAAAACACATTTTCCCCCCCCAAAAAAAATTTACAAAAAAATTACCCTGCATCTAATGCGCCCGTATTACGGATGGGAGGCCGAGCGCCATAGGCGGAGGTGCCTAGCTAGGGAGTCTGGGACGAGCAGTAGTCCACTAAGCACAAAAATTGTGTTACTAATACTATTTCTAATAATATACTGAAAAACAAGCAAAATTATCACAATCTATTATCACAAACTTACAGCAAATTTGCCGAAGACGTACCGGGTAAATAATGGCTTACATTGGCTTTTTATGGTAAGTAGTAGGCAGCTACCAAACAGGGAGGTACTACCGCCTGGGAAAACATTGGAAGCATATTGTTTTGTCTAATGGAAGACCCTGCTGCCATATGGCATTACAAAAATTGTGACCAAGTCCTAGGTTGTTGATCTGACTTTCTGCCTCATTTACACACAATTGCAGGGTCTCAATTATTTCTCTTACCACTGACAACACAACATACATATATTGTTTCTCACTCTTGATCTTTTTCATTTTTGTATTTCTGTATGGTTCATTATTATTATTATTATTACATTTTCAGCCCCCAGGCCCCGATGTGGGTCAGTCACCTGTGCCCGGGTGGGCTAATCCCCGTAAAAAAAAAATAATAAATAAAAAAATAACGGCAGAGGGAAGCTCACAAAATCTCACTGTACCTCCTTCCCCGGCATACGTACCCCACACCAGATACACGTCTTACATTATTTAATGACTGTGTTACTCTTAAGAAACATTTGTTTATTATCTAAATGAAAAATGATCCTAGAAAGATTAAAAAAATGTTAACAGAAAGTTCAGCCACCAGTCAGCCATTTGCAATGAGTCGATGACGCCAAAACAATAGCGATGGTGTTACACCCTGATGGCAGATCGCAGCAACACAAAACATCACAGCCCAAATTCATATGTTTCCCCTACAAAACCACTTTAAAATCATTTTCAATTAATGTAAGATGAAACTTACTAAAAAAAAAATTTCCACAAAATATCCTTGCAAAATAGGGGTGCGTCTTATATGGTGGTGCGTCTTATACGCCGGCAAATATGGTATGTACTAATACAGTTAACCCTCACTTTACGCGGTTAATGTAACCCGGAGGGTCCCGCGTAAAGTGAGAAACGCGTAAAGTGAATAACATAACATATGGGATTAATTGAAATGGAGTCCGGGCCGATCCCCAAACTCCACTTTTTGACGACACACAACTATGTTGTAGTAAAAATATTATCTTAACTTTATGATGGTATGCACACACAATTAATAATTAAGAGAAATATCAATAATATTAGGTTTTTTAACACTTACATTAGTAGAAAAAATGGCTGGGCACACGGGGATGGGCGGTTGGTTCCGAGGCAGAGGGCAGGTTATTGGCCCTCACCTGTGTCACTTGTATCAATTGTATCACTATCCACCACAGAGGCTTGCAGGGCCTCTTTGTCAAACTCCCCAAAGTCCATATAAGTCCATATCCTCACCATAATTATCACTATCACTGACTTGGGCCGGCTGTGGTGGGTGGCGGGTGAAGAACTGGTAATGTTTTGATGACTGGGCGACCTTGTGCGCACCATGTTCGCGCAGCTTACACAACATGGCGGATGGCGGGAGGTTTGGATCCAAAAATGGCGCGGCTCGCCAGCCGCTCTCCGCGTAAAGGGGTACACGCACCGCGGAATGTGAGCATCCTGGGTTCCGGCAGGGCACCGCGTAAACGTGGAAACGCAGAATGTGGGACCGCGTAAAGTGAGGGTTAACTGTACTAATTGATTTTCTTTGTTTGCACAGTACAGTATATGTATCAGACACTATGTATGTATGTATGTATGTAGGTATGTATGTAGGTATGTATGTATGTACATATGTATGACTGTATGTATGTATGTACAGTACAGTAAACGCTAATTTAACCGGGTCCAGTCAGTTGTTTACCATATAAGCGGCTGTTAAATGTGGCAACAAGCGTTCGAAGCAGCAGTGATGCAAGCGTAGCAGACTCAGAATAACTATAGTACAGTAAAAGTCCAAAAATCCGGATGCCAAAAATCCGGACCACCCGAGAATCCGACTTTTGGAAAACTAATTATTTTTTTTTTTTTTTTTAGCGGGCTTTTGTGTGTATGTGCGCATGCGTGAGCGCCACAGCTGCACAGCGACAACAAGCGACCACGTGGTCTCCACTTTAAAACGTGCAATCAAACTGTGACAACATACCGTATATACTCATCTATAACCCCCCACCTCGTTTATCTGTCGACCCTGATTTTTTGACCAAGAAATCGTTAATTTATGATATTCCTCGTTTATAGTTCGACCCACGTTTTGAGGGTAAGCGAACAACAAAACCTTCAGTAAAAACGCTCTACGTCCTATAAACTGAAACACGAGTGCCGAAGGCAAATTGTTTACCATTTATTATTACAACACTTTACACTGAAACGAAGGTAGTTTCAACAAAAATATTGTATATTTCCATTCAAGTATTTATTCAAGTCAATTAGGAGGGAATATTATTGTAATACAACAGTTTTTTAACTAAACCATTCGAAAAGCGATTACGGTAACATCTTTTGAACGAAAGAAAGCGAAAGTCATTGTTTTCGTCACGATTTTATCCCACTTTCCACTTTAATACGTACGTCATTTCAGCAAAAATATTACATTTCCGTGAATGTATTATATCAAGCACAGTATGAATAGAATATCATTGTAATATAACAGAATTTTAACCGAAAACTATTAAAAAAACGAGTAACATCTCAAGAACATCGGAAGCTTAGGTAAAGTCTTTTGTTTTCGACATGTATTTTATCCTATTTTACATTGAAATACATCACGTTTCAGCAAAACTACTATTTATTTCCGAGAATATATTCATTCAGGCGCAGTTTAGGTAAAATATACGTGTGATGTAATAGTTTTTTAACTGAAAACGATTCGAAAAACACGTACCCTCTAGCCCTGTTCAAGGAGAGGACTGGGAGAAGCTGTTTGGTGCTGCAGATGATGACAAAGAAAATGGTTTTGATGGATTTTAATGAAAATATTCAGAAATATGGTATCGTAGTATTTTGTTTTCGACATGTAGTTTATCCTATTTTACATTGAAATACATCACGTTTCAGCAAAACTACTATTTATTTCCGAGAATATAT
The DNA here is from genome assembly GCF_018991925.1 of Homarus americanus. NCBI lineage: Eukaryota > Metazoa > Arthropoda > Malacostraca > Decapoda > Nephropidae > Homarus > Homarus americanus. The sequence continues at coordinate 1,107,225 of NW_024718183.1, forward strand.
TCATTCAGGCGCAGTTTAGGTAAAATATACGTGTGATGTAATAGTTTTTTAACTGAAAACGATTCGAAAAACACGTACCCTCTAGCCCTGTTCAAGGAGAGGACTGGGAGAAGCTGTTTGGTGCTGCAGACGATGACAAAGAAAATGGTTTTGATGGATTTTAATGAAAATATTCAGAAATATGGTATCGTAGTATTTATTCAAGTCAATTAGGATAGAATATTATTGTAATACAGTACAACAGTTTTTTAACTAAACCATTCGAAAAGTGATTACGGTAACATCTTTTGAACGAAAGAAAGCGAAAGTCATTGTTTTCGTCACGATTTGATCCCACTTTCCACTGTAATACGTACGTCATTTTAGCAAAAATATTACATTTCCGTGAATGCATTATATCAAGCACAGTATGAATAGAATACCATTGTAATATAACAATATTTTGAGTCCTACTCTTTCCATTTACAGATTACTGTACAAGCCCATAATAATGGCTCCTAAAGTAGATAAACTTCGTTGTGTGAAGAGAAAGAAGAACACGTTGAAATTGAGTGACAAACTTGAAATAATTAAGAAACTAGTACGTGGTGTGAGCAATACTGTTCTAATGGAAAATACAACATTGGAAAGTCTACAATTTATGATATCAAAAAGGCAAAGAATAAAATTCTAGAATTCACAGCTTTTTCATTAAAACTGCTCGTTTTGATAAATGAAGCATGCTATATTTGCTAATGAATAAACTATCAAAATGTACCTGTTCATCTCTTCTTTATTCCTGCTTAAATTTAAATTTAAAAGTACTGCCTGAGAATCCGGAAAATCCGAAAATCCGGACCGACCCAATCCCCAAGCAATCCGGATTTTTGGACTTCTACTGTACTGTACTGTAGTAAGTTGATTTGTTTACGACAGAGAGAGAACGAGAGTGAACGGTGAGTGAGATAAAGATGATTGTACAGTACAATTGTTATGTCTGTACAGTGAACCCTTAAAGATCCAGACGAAAGGGGGGGAACACCTTAACGAAAAAGCTAATTGTCCTTATCTTCCGGAAAATTGAACACAGTCGCCATTTGCTTACACTCCCGAGCAATGCTCCCCCCAACTCCTACACTCTGCACTCTCCTCCCACTCCCTCACTGAGCCAGCTACCTCATGTACAAAAAATGTATACCTTGTATTCTCTTTACATGTTTGCCCCATTGCTGGAATTCTTATAAGATAGTGATTAATTTGAATATAAACAAGCTATAATTTGCATTAGACGTACAAATTTTAGATATAATGTAAGAATTTTATTAGAGAGCAAAAATTTTATCTTTTGTGCAAAATATATGACGTATATATTCAAATTATTTGCTGTTTTGCAAGGAATCCAGCAATGACAATTATACTCTCCTAACTTTAGTCTGAGATATTATTTATTATTAAACCTGTAAGCCTAGTGCTTTTCCCCAAACATTTCTCGGGAAGGTTGGGGTAGGGAGGGAGGGAGGGAGGGAGGGGGAGAGGTGAGGTGTTGACAGCCGGGAGGGGAAGTTACCAAGTGCGTAGTTATCAGTCAAATACAGTGGGGCATGCTATAACGAATGGATTGTACTACAAATATTCCTATAACGAACGGTTTTACCTATAAAATTGAGAATGCTATAACGAACGAAACTCCTACAACGAATTTTTTTTTTTTATTACAAGTATTAATGATATTCTTTATTTCAGGGGTTTAGATGCATATTTATGCACTTTTTTCCAATTTTTACAATTTTATATTATATTTTTCAGTGTTAAGTGGTTGTATTTGGGGGCCTGGAACGGATTAATCTTATAACGAACGAGGTTCTAGAACCAATAAGATTCGTTATAAAATTAGTTATTCGCTTATAAAATGTCACTGAATTGACTTGGCAGCATGTAACTTATATTGCTAGTATTCGTGTAAGATAGTGATTAATTTAAGTACAAACATCCCATAGTTTGCACTAGACATAAATTTTTTTTAATTAACTTAATACAGTAAATTTGACTAAAGGTTTGTCCTTAGGACAATTATTTATTTTACTTTTTTCACACTATGTATTTAGGATGGTGTGTGCATGTAAATTAGTAAAAATAAATGAAGACAGTTACGTACAGTAAACCCTTGTTATTCGCGAGGGATAGGTTCCAAGGAATAGCGCGAATAGGCAAAGCCGTGAATAGCAACTTATACTACCTTAGTGCACTACTGTATACCTATACCAAACAGCTGATCAGCCACGGCACCACTCATCCCCTCTTTTAACTTATCTAATGATACAACTTTCTTTGTCAGCGTCATCACTGACTTCTGCCTTTTACATTTCAATCCACTAGCACTGACACTAGGCAGTCTTTTAGGGGCCATTTCAAACAGAAACACTTAAGTTTTGAGAGTACAACATGAGATGCTGCGTGGGGTGACTCATTGTGCAGAGGAAAAAGCTTGCAAGCTAGCCACCATAGCCACCTTCTGCTTACCGCAAATCGTCGAAATCGTGTACCCACGAATACGAAGGTCTACTGTATACCTACCTGAAAATGAATTGAAAAACAACCATAACACCTCACAGCTTGGCCCCGTAGCCTGGTGGTTGCAGTGACGAGTCTAACCTGGCTACAATGCCATGATTAAACATTATTATATCAGTAAATACTAATAGTAACAGTAAATCCAGTGAAATATGGCAGGGAGAGAGGGAAGTTAAGTGCCCTCTCGTAATTTTGTCCGGACTAAACAAGGTGCCAGACCATCAGTTCCCGGAAAATCGGTGTTGTACCTGTGGTGCATCCAAGAAAAGAAAAACAAATACATTGGTATTGAAAGTTGATGTAATTAAACGTTCTGGAAAGGGAGAAAAAACCCTTAGTCATTGGTAAAGCTTCAGTCGGTCAACGGCCGGAACAATTTTGAAAGAAAAATAGAACATTCTTGAACATGTAAAAGGATCTACACCAATGCACTAACTTTTTTTTTTTACGGGAGTTGCGGCCAACCAGCCACAGGTCGAACGACCCACAACGGGGCCCAGGGGCCGAAACAACAAGAATAGAGAAATTAAAAATATAAAAAGAAAAGGTTATATTAATCTACACCACAAAGATGCCGGAAAACCAGCTTTTTAAAGTGAGACATTGTATGAGTATGGAAACACAAAAGAAGGAAGAGCATTCCACAGTTTGGCTGTGTGAGGAAAGAAGAATGCACTATAATGGGTTATTCTAGTGTGATCAACATCCACAGAGAAACGGTGTGCACCGCGGGCAAGTTTTTAATATTGATGAGACTGGTCTATTTTGGAAAAGGATGCCCGAATGCACATACCTTTCAAAACAAGAAGAAAACAGCAGCAGGGCATAAAGCTGCCAAGGAGAGGTTGACCTTACTGCTGGGGGGGCAATGTTGCAGGGGACTATAAACTAAAACCTTCGCTTGTCTACCAGTCAGAACATTCTAGAGCTTTGAAGGGTGTTTTCAAGGCAGCACTTCCAGTTATCTGGTAATCTAAGAAAAAGGCTTGGGTGACATTGGCCCTTTTTGAAGACAGGTACCTAAATCATTTTGTGCCTGGCAGTGGAACTATATTGTGCGTCAAAGTAGATACCTTTCAAAATTTTATTGGTACTGTACTTGACACTGCACTTGGCCATCCTGAATTTTTTGATGATGTTCATCCAAACATCAAGGTTGTGTACCTACCTCCAGAGAGTTATTGCTTCATTTAAAGCATATTAGTGATGTCTCCATTAGCCGGAACAATTGGTGCAGAGCACTTCTGGGAATGAGAGATTTACGGGAACGAGACGACTCTCAAAGCCGGAAAAAAATCCCTCATCCCTGGAATTTTCCAGGTAATGGATAATTGTTCTCGGAAGTTCCAGAAATTGCCCATTAAATCATCTCTCGAACCCGGAAAATATCCCTCATCCCCGGAATTTTCCAGGTAATGGATACCGTATATTTCGGCTTATAAGACGGAATTTGAACATTAAAAAAATCTGCCCAAAGTTAGGGGGTCGTCTTAATCACCAGGTATAAAATTCTTACCTCTTAAATATTGTGGTTTAGTGTGTCAAGAGTGGTGATGGAAACATCGTAAGCCACTCACAAGGTCCTACCACTAATTATTTTATACTGAAACTTACGTTTGGCAAGCTGGATTCAAATTAAGATTACCGGTATATTAAAATAATAAAAATGTATTATAAACCTGTCTAACATACCGTAAAAGAACAATATACCCCTGTAATAAACACAGCTATCATCACACACCCCTCCCCACGCCCCCCCCATTTGCCAGTGAGGAGACAAGAAAGGGAAAGTGACCGCGAGATTGGGCTATTTTTAGCCGTGGAGGTGGTCAGTAATGCATATCGGTATATTTACTGATAATAATACTTATCTCCTATAAATAATTAATTTAAAATTTATTTTTTTACAAAGAATATTCAGTAAATGACTGCGTTAATTCTTGAAACTACCGACAGTTAAATACAAACGCTTAAGTGACGTCAATAGTCTGCCGTGTTAT
>NW_024718183.1:1111874-1135268 GCF_018991925.1 Homarus americanus
TAGGTCACGGCCAGGTGTGGTCTTACATAGCGGGGGGTAGGCGTGGCTTGATGGTAGGCCCTCGCTTTGTTCGGCGTCGCTGGTTACCTGACCTTGACCACGAGGGATGCGCTGGTAGATTCGCGGGGGTCGGCCAGTCAGCGACACACGGCATTTAGGGAGGAATCGATTACAATACCCCCTCCCCTCTGGGCGGTGCAGGAGACTCGTTGTCGGCAGGGTTGTATCCCACATGTGAGACATAACGGGCAGGGGTGGGGATGAGCCATATACGGAGACGACTCTGTCTAGAGACACGAGGTCTGTGGAAGAAGTAGAGGAGTAGAGGCTTGTGGATAAGAGAAGTTGTACAGGCGAGGAATGTGGTGCTTCTCTCGCGAGCGGGTAGCAGTCCTCAGTGGCGCGAGGGTGGGGTGTCTGGGTCTCACAGGAGCAGGGGCCATGTCGGGAGGAGGGTCCATGACACAGGAGGGTGCAAGACAGGCGCAGTGGGTACCTGAGGAAGAAAGAGGGTGCCCAGAAATGTTGTGGGCGAGGTGGTGCTGCAAGGTATTGAAGCAGACTGTGGAGGAGGTGTGGGATGAATGTGTCGGTGGGAAGGCTGGGGGCAGTAGCCTTGAATGCAGAAACCGTCTGTCGTAGTGTTTCTAGTAGGTCGTGACGGGCAGCAGGAGTGAAGTGGTGAAGGTCAGAAGTAAGGCGTGTGATGTGCTGCTTGGATAGTGGCGGAGGTTATGGCGCCTACCCGTCTCCATTGATGTCGCTTCCCGTGTGGTGCAGGGGGCCTCACAGCATCTAGCATTAGCACCAAAACGTTGATGGGTACCAACAGGGGTAGATACACTGTGCTGGGGCTGGGGCGGCGTCTGAGGCAGGACGGGTGTTGGGGTTGGTGGTGATCGGGTGCGTGAGTTAGGACCAGGTCCTACAGCAGGCATGGAGGAGCAGAACTGTTCAATGGTGTCCATCCTGTGGTTCAAAGTTTGTAACAGGTCCCTGATGTCTTGTGAGGTACTGTCGGCTGAGGGTGTTGACCACAAGTTCGGAGGGGGGGGAGTGAAGAGCGTTGGGTTGTAGCCAGTAAGCAGCGCTCTGTTGAATATTCTGTCTGCCGCGGTTGCGTAGAGTTCAGGTGTCATCGAGTAATCTACTGCGGACAGATGATCATGTACTGTGGGAGCTTGTGCGTGAAGTTGTGGCGTAGGATAGGGTTTAAGTCTGTCTGCGTCGGAGTTCATTTACACATCTCCCAGAGATGTCCAGAGTTGAATTTCCAAGGAGATAGAAGATAGGTCTGCAGGAGACTGGGTGGGTCCGGGTTGGCAATGTTTTTAAGGCGTCCCTGGTGGGTGGCGAGTTTGTTGTCTCTGGAGTATTGGAAATAGTCCGTGATATGCGTGGCGACTTCGTAAGGCGAAGAGAGCGAGGGCCGTACTTTGCTCGCGCGTCAGTAGCTTCAGAGACGATGAGGATTGTTTTGCACATGATCTAACCAGTTCTCGACGTTGTGAAGGAAAGCCCAGAGAGATCCGTCCGTCCATTCTTAGTGTGTCAGCACGGTCGGAGATGGTGTCGTAGGGGGTGCACGTGGTGCGGTGGCAAGTGGTTGGATTTCAGTCTGGGCAGCAGGCAGGGATGATCTTCCTCAGCTCCAGGAGTACAGTAAGCAAGAAAGAGTGTGAAAATTCATTGGCCCAGGGATCACCAATTGTAGGCTTGAGATAAGCCTCCATCCTGTGAGGGAATTTGGGGTCACTTCATTTCAGGGGTGGGTGATGCTTGGTCTACACTCAGGATGTGATGGAGAAAGGAAACTCACAATGTGCTCTATATAACATGCTATTATATATTGATGTACAATGCAGCTTGGTGGCTGGAAAGGAGGAGGCAGTGGTCAGGCATGTGAGTAGGGAGCTGGATGGTGGTGAGGGTGCTCAGAGAGGTTGCTTGCTGCGGCCAGGAAGTGAAGAAGGGCATATCACGATACGATACGAAGTCATTAGTTAAGAGAAAGAAGGATTATTAGGAATTGAAGAAAAAGTTGGAGAACCAGGCACACAGTAGAGTAGAAAGAATCAAATCTTCAACCAGACTGCCCATCTTTCTTAATATTGGTGTTTTGTCTTGTTCTCACCCTGGGCCTAGATCCTTTTAGTATTATTAGCTATTTATTTATATAATGCCAAGTTTTATTATTATTATTTTTGTTATTGTTGTGAGCCCGCCCAGGTCCTGTGTAACTGGGAGGTACTTTTTATTTTTTATTTTTTTTTTTTGTATAAGGTTGGGGTTGTGTTAGTCTGCACACTGTACGGGAGAGTACCAGGCTCCTAGTGGCTTTGCTTGGTCACTCTACTCCTTCCCTCTAATGTTTTATGAAATGTTCACTGAGAGGGTAATCACATTATTATTATATATATATATATATATATATATATATATATATATATATATATATATATATATATATATATATATATAAATATATATATATATATATATATTTTTTTTTTTTTTTTTTTTTTTGAAGTCTTCGTTCAGGTCCTGTGGGGTAGCTGGGAGGGTAGCTTCATTTTTTTTTTCTTACTAAGATGTTGGTTCAATGTTAAATGTTAAATGTTAAATATTAGTTATGTTAGTCTAAAGGTACACTGTATGGAGAGGCCTGCCAGGTTCTTGTGGAGCTGGTAGGTCACTCTCATCTTTTATTCTCTCTATTAATGTTTTATATGTATATTGGGGCAGGAGATGGTTCAATTACTTTCTTCCTGGCTGTTTTAAACCAACTGTGTTCTTGGAATTCTTCGTTGTCTATATTATTTATCCAGTTTTGATATGTTTCTGTGTTAAGTTCAGTCACTTTTTTCCAAATATTTACAGCTTTGTTGTGTATATCTACATTGATTGCTAAGAGGTTTGCTCTCTTGTGGTAGCTGTTCATTATTGATGTGGTCTGTATATTTTATGTTATATATAAATCTGAGGGCTATATTTTGTACTGTTTGTAACCTTTTAATGCACGTTTTACTAAGGGTGTTCAATGGGATGGGTGGGTAGTCCATAATTGATTTGACAAGGGCAATATAAATCTTTCTTTTGTTATTAATGCTAAGGTTCTTAAAGCGTTTTATTTTTGATAATCTTATTCTTGCCTGTCGTTCTTTATCTTTTAAGTATGTTATATATCCTCTTTTTGTTAGTTTTAATCCAAGCATCCTGCCTTCAGTGTCGTATGGGTATAGATCCTGGTCGACTATTACTGGACTTGTTTTAATCTTGGCTATTGGTATTATCTTGAATTTTTTCTTATTTGTCCTGATTTTCCATTTTTTCTCAAAATCATTTATGTTTTTTATCGCTCTTACCGTGTAAAGTGCCATAAATTGGGTTGATTTTCCTGGGTATGATACTATTTGAGTAATATCATCAGCAAACATTACATATTCGCTAAAGGGGGTAGGTTGAGGTGTGTCTGAGGTATAAATTGTATATAGTGTTGGAGAAAGGCATCCTCCTTGAGGTACTCCACTCTCAAGATTAAACATAGTTCCCATAAAGTTTCCAATTTGAATTTGTGCTCTCCTATCATCTAAATAGTTACACAATATTCTTAGCAAGTGTTCGTTAAGTCCCAGTTTTAATATTTTATATTTTAAGCCTAAATGCCAAACTTTATCAAAAGCCTTAGAAACGTCCCTTAAAATTATATTGATCTGGTTACCCTTGCTTTTTTCTATTGCAATTATTTCCGTTATTATAGCTAATGCAGTTAGGGTATTTCTATTGGGCATAAATCCATGTTGTCTATTGTTAGTTTTCCCATGTTGTGTTAAAAAGGCTACAAGTCTTGAATTTAAATTTTTTTCCAATAGTTTCCCGGTAATTTCTAATAAAGATATTGGCCTGTAGTTTAATATTTCCTTATTGTCCTTACCCTCCTTGGGAATAAATATCATTTTAGCATATTTTAGTTTGTCTGGAAAGTAACCGGTTATTAAGCATGCGTTATAAATGTTTAATAGTGTTTTTAAGATGTTTTCAGGTAGATTCATGATCATATTTCGTGTAATACCTGTGAGCCCGGGGGCTTTTTCCTTAAACTTCCTCAGACAGTGCATCATTTCTCCCATGGTTATTATTTGATTATTAGGTAATAAGTTATAGTCTATATATTGCCTTGGGGTGATTCTATGTATATGTCTTCCCATTTCGTCTTCTATCCTTTCTTCGTGTTCACTATCAAAATCTTCATTTTTCTCATCTGATATTTTAAAAACTTTTACCCATTCCCTTTTGAATGCTGACTCTTGTTCATTTTCCTCGTGCAGTTTTGTTCCATTTTGGTCTTTAATGTATGGTGTTTTTTGCTTGTTGTGCCCCATCATCTTGTTTATGGAAGTCCAAAATGTTTTTGTGTCTTTAGTCATGTCAGCCGCCATTATAATATCATTCCATTTTTTATTGTTTGCTTCCTTACATGCGTCTCTTAATTTTATCTGTAGTGCTGTCTGTGTCGTATATAGCCATCTGTTACTGCCGTGTCTTTCCATATACCTGTTTATTTCATTGTAATAGGTTTGGATTAATTTAACTTCTTCTGGTAGTCTGTTGTTGGGTAATGTTCTAAAGTGTGAAGTAGGAGTGTGTTTGGTTATAGATGTTTTTATTGCTGAGTGCAGTCTGTCCATTTCTGAGTCTATGTCTTCTGTTGTTTTCCCTTGTAGGTTAATCGAGTGGTGATTACCTAAGTCGTCTTTGAAGCTGTCCCAGTCTGTTTTACTCATTTTCAGTCCCTCGTGACGATCTTCAGGAGTGAAGTGCTTCCCCATCTGGAGTACTGTCACCCCATCTGGTCCCCGAGATATGCTAGGGACTGTCAGTTGGTTGAAAATGTTCAAAGGAGGGCCACCAAACTGGTGCCTGCACTTCGGCATCTCAGCTACCCTGAGAGATTGGAGCTCCTGAACTTGCCTAGCTTATACTACAGACGGGCAAGGGGGGACCTAGTTGAGGTTTATAAGCATCTCAGGGGGCACTACTCAGTTGAGTGTCCTTACTTGGAGCTGGCGGACGCTCGCCCCACAAGGGGTCACAGCTCAAGATTGAAGAAGCCGCAAGTCCGGAAAACCGTGAGGGCAAACTTTTTCGGAGTGAGGGTTGTAAACTCTTGGAACAATCTACCAGAGAGTGTTGTGACGGCACCGAGTGTGAGCTCTTTCAAGAGAAGACTTGACCAACACTGGAGCGGGTTCAGGTACATTCAGGAGCCGGTGCATGCCCAGTATTTGCCAACAGTGCGTGACAGAGACGTGACCGATCGCCCGGGCGGCTAGCGAGCCGACCTTTTGGTGAAGAATATAAAGGAAAAGAGACGTGACCGATCGCCCAAGCGGCTAACAAGCCGATCAGTGGCGAAGAGGATAAAAGTAAAAAAAAAAAGTAAAAGGTATCTGTATGGGGCTTGTTGACAGTGTTAGTATAATTGGCAGATGGTCACTGCATGTAAGAGGTCCCTGTATTATATGGTAATTGAAAAAGGCTTTGTTGTTGGTAAAAATTTTGTCTGGTGTCGATTGTGTATTGTGATTTCTCCAGGTTGGAAAGTTAAGACCTAGATGATTGATTTTTCCTAGATTTATTAATTGATTAAGGGCGTTTCCCACGACGTTATTATTTGTATTGTCAAAAATCCTATGTCTGGCGTTAAAGTCTCCTAAGATGTACATCGGATGACTGTTGTTAGCTAATTTTAATAGGTCTTCTATAGGTAAGTAGGGTCGTCTCGGTGGCAGATAAGTAGAAGCAATAATTACGTCTCCTTGAGTTGTATTTATTTTTATTGCTAGAAATTCATCCTGGAAGTCATCGATTAGTTTAAATTTTAAGTTTCTTTTAACCGCTATCGCTACTCCGTCATTTTTCTCGCCCGATTTATTTCTTTGGTTTACATAATAGTTAATGAGTTTTATGTTGGTGTTGTCTGTCTCACCGTGACTGTTTATTAGTATAATGTCAGGGTCAATTTCTTGATATATATTACTTAGGTTAATTTTCTCGGTCTTCCAGTTTCTTACGTTGTGTTGTATTATTCTTAAAGTTCTTACTGTTTGTCTATTGTCCATTATTTCTTATACTTGGATTGTGACTGTTGGAGTGGAGACCTATCGTCCTGTTTTCCGCTTCTGACTCTTCTAAACTCTGACGGGTCTACTATTTTAAAGTCATTGGTCGTAATCTTTAGTTTGTCCGTAGTGATTAGTGACCAGACGTAATCTTCACTTAGGGATTTTTCTTGATATGTCCACTTGTATATCCCTCCTTCACAGTTTTTTACTATTGTCCCTCCTGTTGGGGAGGGAGATCACCACGAGGTCAGGTGTTAAATAGCGGGGGTAGGCGTGGCTTAGCAGTTGACCCCCGCTCCGTGGTGTATGGCGGCGCTGGTTGACCTAGACCACGAGGCATACACTGGGGAATTGGTGGGGTCGGCTAGGCAGCCACAAACAGCGTTTGTAGGGGAGAATTCCACTACAATACTTCCCGTTTCTATGCTTTACTTCTCTCTACTCTCCTTTCCCAGTGCAAAGTCATTTGCCACTTTACTTCATTTTCATCATCATCATCATCATCATCGTGGCGATCACTCTACTCCACTTTCCAGAACCAACAAGACCTGTCAACAAGCTCCTCAAGACCTCAGCCAACAAGACCTCTCAGCAAGCTCCTCACCACACAGTTACTCCCTAGCACCGCACTGTACTTAACAACATATATATTTACGGAGAACGCCATTGTGAGTTTCACTTCTTACCTCCATCATGAGTGCGAGATCTCCTACATGTACGTATGTATGTGAGCCTATTGTAGTGGACGCGTATCCGCATTGCAATGCGACAGTATCCTAGCAACCAAACGAGCGGCCCAGGGGGGGGCGTCACCATCTGCTACCGTATCCTAGCAACACGGGGTGGGGTGGGGGGGTCGAGAAACCGGCGAGTTCCCACGGGTTTACTTCCGGCTGCTGTGTATATAAGCTCTGTCTCTCCATTAAGATTCATTCTACTCTACGTTCCTGAACACGCAACACCTCCTCCAAGCAAGCTCCTCCCTGTCCAGCTCTCATTCAACCTGGAGGACAGCAACAGGCAACATCTCCTCTAACGAAGCTCCTGCACACCTACCTCCTTCAGCACGCTACTCACCGAACGTGTCTACTGAGCAGCTCCTCACCACACGGCATCTCCAGCACCAGACTGTCTTTCATATAACTTATATTATATAAGAAAACCACCACCTTAGAGTTTCCATCCATCCATCCTGAGTGCTAGACAACATAATATCACGTAACCCTACACTATCAAAGAGAAAATAGACAAACATAGAGAAATTTGACAACTGGCCACATACAGCACGCTACAAGGTGTATAAATGAAAGTCAGGGCTGAACAAAGGGAACATTACAAAGGTACTCAAACTATCCAACGAGGAGCGAACTCCAGATATCTAGACGGTCCGTCCCTCGTGACGATCTTCAGGAGTGAAGTGCTTCCCCATCTGGAGTACTGTCACCCCATCTGGTCCCCGAGATATGCTAGGGACTGTCAGTTGGTTGAAAATGTTCAAAGGAGGGCCACCAAACTGGTGCCTGCACTTCGGCACCTCAGCTACCCTGAGAGATTGGAGCGCCTGAACTTGCTAGCTTATACTACAGACGGGCAAGGGGGGACCTAGTTGAGGTTTATAAGCATCTCAGGGGGCACTACTCAGTTGAGTGTCCTTACTTGGAGCTGGCGGACGCTCGCCCCACAAGGGGTCATAGCTCAAGATTGAAGAAGCCGCAAGTCCAGAAAACCGTGAGGGCAAACTTTTTCGGAGTGAGGGTTGTAAACTCTTGGAATAATCTACCAGAGAGTGTTGTGACGGCACCGAGTGTGAGCTCTTTCAAGAGAAGACTTGACCAACACTGGAGCGGGTTCAGGTACATTCAGGAGCTGGTGCATGCCCAGTATTTGCCAACAGTGCGTGACAGAGACGTGACCGATCGCCCGGGCGGCTAGCGAGCCGACCTTTTGGTGAAGAATATAAAGGAAAAGAGACGTGACCGATCGCCCAAGCGGCTAACAAGGCGATCAGTGGCGAAGAGGATAAAAGTAAAAAAAGTAAAAGTAACAATGATTTAAATTAGACAAATTTAGATTTAGGCGCAAAAGAGGTAAACATTGGTTTGGAAATAGAGTAGTGGACGAGTGGAACAAGTTACCAAATACCATCATTAACTCGAATACGCTAGATAGCTTCAAACATAGGTTGGACGGATATATGAGCAATAGGAGTTGGGTACAAATGGGACTGCCCAGTATGGGCCAATAGGCCCGCTGCAGTTTCCTCCATTCTTGCGTTCTTGTGTAATACCATTGTCAAGGAATATCTGTCTTTGGGGACTTCAGTTACGGCGACATAATTTGGAATAAATAAAATTGCACCAAATGGCCTACTTTAATAACCCCGCAGCTCTTATTTGCAGAAACTCTAAGAGACAACTTCCTATATAAGCATATAATTTTAAGATCCAATACACTAGATGTGAACCGACGCCCAATTTACTCAATCTCATAATAACTAACAAGGATCTAAGGATGATGTGGTGACAAAATTGGAACACTTAGCCTCTGTTGGCACTACCCATTACATGCTATTTCCCTCCAGGCTTAACTTTTATTAAGTACATAACGAGAGCAGGCCAAGGATCAAATAATGTTTACAACCCACGAAAAGTTTTAAGCTCGTAGTAACGTAGTGTTCAGCTTAGCCATTGTTTACATCGTGTGGACGCACGTGTGGTGCATCTTACTTGGGGTAAAGTATTATTTTTATTCTTTTGTGTGGTAAATAACGTAAATTTTAATGGAAACTTCTTGGCACCAGCAATATAGAAATCTGGTGTTCTTATCGTCTCGGTCATGAAGGCGAATTATAGGATTTTAAGCTTTGGAATCAGTAGTTCAGTCAATTCCAAGACACTTTTCTTCTATAGAGTTTCCATCGGAAATATGATAAACGTTTACTTAAGTGCTGTGAGCGATTTCACCAGCAATTTTTTTCCCTGCATGAATTTTGCTGCTTTTTTGGGTAATGTTGCAGTAAACAGCAACCACAGATTTCCGGAAATTCACTACACTCAGTCGATAGAACTATTTTTTCTAAGATCATCTTTTGTTACACTTCCGCCCCAAATTAATCATAAGGAAGTTATTGAATTAAAAAAGAAAAAAATCGGAGCACCTATTGCCCCAATGCTGTGTCTCAAATTGTGTGTGTTCGTACTTAAGTCGCGCTAATACTGTAATGGCTATTTATATTCGCGTGGAGGCTGACCGCACGACTCTGGGTTATTACATAGCGTCTGGGGGTCCTGGGGGGTTAGGTAAGGTCTAGCTTGGATATATTGTATAAGTTAGCAAGCACAGAGTACCAGGAACACACAATCGATAGAACTATTATTTTTACAATTTTTTCGTAAATAGCAACAATTTCTGCTGTGTAATGTGTTCTTCTGATGTATTCTTGTTGCGATTCGGACAATTTTGGAATTCGTTTTTACCACAAATGATTCCTTGTGGCTCTCCCCCACCCAGAACCCCGAATTTCCACGCTTTCCCCCATTATTGTTAGAGGGAGGGGGGGGAGGGCTAAATCCAAACAAAGTGATTTCCGATAAAAATGAATGGGTATTATTGCGTTGACACACCGTTCATTCCTACCACTAATCTATTATCATATTCGAATAAGACTTCTAATTATAAGATAATTTTCATCTATTACATTACCGGCGGAATTGTATAATAACGGAGATAGCTTTTCCCCAAAAAATTCAATTTTCTTCCATTAACCTCCCGCCATTATCGTCTGCCTCTCACCCAACACTGCGTGTCTCTCGCGTCTCCTTCATAAATCATTACGCGCATGCGTACTCGTACACTTCACGGCCAGTCAAAAACGATTTTGCTTTTGGAACCAATTAAAATGATTTTGGGTTTAATTCAGAGTATATTTGGCCCAATCAAAATCGAGTTTTATTTTGGGTCTCATATTTTGAAATTCAAGTTCAGTTCCGACCATGGAAGTTTGCGATGGATGTCACAAAGTATATGGAGCTGATTGCGAGTTTTTGGAAAAAAAACATAGAAACTATAGCATTTTTTCGATCGCATGGTGTTCTTCCAACCTCAGTAAAGTGTACTAAGAGCAAGACTGAATGTAAATATCGCAAAGACCATCATATGTGGCGTTGTGTAAGAATCCCAGAATCCAACGACGAACAAGAACCAGGCCAATAAGGTAAGAAATAGGTGATTCCATCATATGGTGAGAGTCAGTTAAGTTAGGTTAGGTTAGGTTTTTCCAGTGTTTTTTGTGTATTTTTTAGTCGCTTAGCCACTTTTTTTTCGGAAAACGTCAAAAAAAAAAATTGCAAAACAAAAGGCTAATTTCCGCCAAAAAAAGGTCATTTTCGGTCTAAACACACACAAATACAAAAGAAAAATATATTTTTTACTTGCTAAAAATGAACGGTGTGACAATGCAAATTTACCAATGAATGTCAGATTTGAACCAATCACAAAAAATCATCAGAAAAACAATTATTTTTATTAGATTCTTTGGTTGCTGTACTCTGCAATTTTACTGTTTTTTTTTATTGGAGATAGTTTTTTCTGGGGAAAAAAAATAATAATGTTTTCCAATCATGGTCAAACATTAGTTTTTTTCAGCTTTTCCAAAGAAATCAACATCCTCCAGTAAATAAAACAGCAAAATTTATGCATGAAAAAATGTTTTTACTGTTTTATGTACACAGAAGAAGCACTAACCTACCCGCTCCCTGAGTGGATATGTAATGTAGTCAGTATTTAACTTATCCTTATTTAACCTACTCTAACGTAACCTGACCCAATTCCCTAGCGAAGCCCCCCCCCCCCAGTTCAGTTATATAATGTCAGTATTTAACTTAATCTTTTTTAACCTAATCTAACGTAACCTAACCCCCCAGCCGTTGATTCTGTGATGAACATACATCACATGACACGTATGCCACTGCGATCATGCCCACTGCTCAATAGTCGCCGAGTGAGGGGATTGGAAGTACAGTCGGCCCTTAACATACGCGGGTTTAGCATACACGGATTTGCAAATACGCGGATTGCCCCGCCGGAGGAATATTCTGTAGATTGAAGTTATTGAAGTACATTCAAATCGCGTACCATTCAACCCGCGCGCGGCACCGAACACAGGACACCGCCCGCTCCCACAACCTCACACACACACGCATAGCTCTCCCTCACTCAGTCAGTCTCGCTGTAACCACGCTTGTGTTGACATCAGCATTGTAGTTGCAAAAATATTACATTTCCATGAATGTATTATATCAAGCACAGTATGAATAGAATATCACTAGTATAACAGTATTTTAACCGAAAACTATTAAAAAAACGAGTAACATATCTTGAACATCGGAAGGTTAGGTAAAGTCTTTTGTTTTCATGTAGTTTATCCTAATTTACATTGAAATACAATACGTTTCAGCAAAACTACTATTTATTTCTGAGAATATGGAAATGTAATATTTTTGCTGAAATGACGTACTTATTACCGTGGAAAGTGACGAAAGCAATGACTTTCGCTTTCTTTCGTTCAAAAGATGTTACCGTAATCGCTTTTCGAATGGTTTTCAGTTAAAAAACTTTTGTATTGCAATAATATTCTATCCTAATTCACTTGTGATGCAACAATTTTTTTTACTGAAAATCATTCGAAAAGCGATTACAGTAACATCTTTTGAACGAAAAAAGCAAGTCATTGTTTTTGTCACGATTTTATCCCACTTTCCACTGGAATACGTACGTCATTTCAGCAAAAATATTACATTTCCGTGAATGCATTATATCAAGCACAGTATGAATAGAATATCATTGTAATATAACAGTATTTTAACCGAAAACTATTATAAAAACGAGTAACATCTCTTGAACATCGGAAGGTTAGGTAAAGTCTTTTGTTTTCGTCATGTATTTTATCCTATTTTACATTGAAATACATCACGTTTCAGCAAAACTACTATTTATTTCTGAGAATATATTCATTCGGGCGCAGTTTAGGTAAAATGTACATGTGATGTAACATTTTTTTAACTGAAAATGATTCGAAAAACACGTACCCTCTAGCCCTGTTCAAGGAGAAGACTGGGAGGAGCTGTTTGGTGTTGAAGACGATGATTTTGATGGATTTTAATGAAAATATTCAGAAATATGGTATCGTAGTATTTATTCAAGTGAATTAGGATAGAATATTATTGTAATACAACAGTAGTAACGATGTGGAGGAGGCGGAGGGATAGAGGGGGGAGGAGGTGACTGGCGGGAGCAGGGACGAGTGGAGATGCCAGCCAGTACATTACGGGTGTATTAATTGTTTTTATTGCTATTTTTGCATTTTAATATTAAATACTGTACATTACGTTTCAACAAAACTACCATTTATTTCTGAGAACATGGAAATGTAATATTTTTGCTGAAATGATGTACATATTACAGTGGAAAGTGGGATAAAATTGTGACGAAAGCAATGACTTTCTCTTTCTTTCGTTCAAAAGATATTACCGTAATCGCTTTTCGAATGGTTTTCAGTTGTGGGATTATAAGGCTAATGATAGGATAGAATATTATTGTAATACAGTACGAGTACAACAGTTTTTTAACTGAAAACCATTCGAAAAGCGATTACGGTAAAATCTTTTGAACAACGAAAGAAAGCGAAAGTCATTGTTTTCGTCATGATTTTATCCCACTTTCCACTGTAATGTGTACGTCATTCCAGCAAAAATATTACATTTCCATATTTATTTCCGAGAATATATTCATTCAGTCACAGTTAAGGTAAAATATACTTGTGATGTAATATTTTAATGAAAATACGGTATCGTAGTTTTCTTTTGTTTCAAATTTAATTAACAAAGATTGATGTTTCAAATGTAATGAACAAAAATTTATGTACAGTATCTATAAATACACTTTAATAAATGAATACTTTATGTTTTACATCGTCCTGTGCTACCATACCATGGATTTGGCTACTTTGGGCTTGCTACGATGACGTAAGAGATCTGCCCTGGCAACTGTACCGACACTCACAGCTGGTGGGGCGTTGGTGCATCGTTTCCATTGTTTACTGGTAGTTACTGGTAAATATTTTTCAACCTAGCGAAACTATTACCCGTTTAGAGGTCGACCCCCAATTTTTTGCCAAATAATTTGGTCTTAAAAACTCGAACTACACACAGGTATATACGGTAAATAAGGACATGGGGGGCCAGGGTTTTTTTTTGGGGGGGAGGAAGCAAAAATACGAGGATTTTTAACATCCACGGGTATCTCTGTTACGTAACCCCCGCGTATATTAAGGGCCGACTGTATGTTATGCGCGGTTCCTTTGAATGTGCATTCAGTATAGTATAAATTATAAATAAGAAACACTTCCCCCAAAAGAGAACACTGAAACTAGCAATTAACAAAAACAATTATGGTGGAAAAGCAGTGTGTTCTTGTTAGAATCGTTAGCAGCATTAATCTACACGTTATCCGGAAATTTATATTTTTCAAGTATTTTAATCGATAAAATTACCAACAATATTACTTGTTTAAAGTGGGCAGGGCTTTGAAGTACAGTAGAAGTCCAAAAATCTGGACTGCTTGGAGATTGGGTCGGTCCGGATTTTCTGATTTTCCGGATTCTCAGGCAGTACTTTTAAAATTAAAATTTAAGGAGGAATAAAGAAGAGATGAACAGGTACATTTTGATAGTTTATTCATTATCAAATAAAGCATGCTTCATTCATCAAAATGAGCAGTTTTAAAGAAAAATAAAGTCAACACTAGACAAAAATGTAAACAAACTGTCTAATACCTTGACGAGTCTTGAAATTCCTAAGCCATCCATCACTAAATGCACACTCTGATTCAATGTTCATTTGCTCCTTAAAAGACTTTGCTTTGGCAATAAGCATCGGCCCAGAAATTGCCATACCTTCTGATCGTTTTAACAAAAACCATTCTTGCAACACTTTATCAAGATTTTCTAATTTGGGCCAATATAAACTTTTTCTTTCAGCAATTTTAATGTAAGGCTCAGAAGAAGCTGTGAATTTTAGAATTTTATTCTTTGCCTTTTTATATCATAAATTGTAGACTTTCCAATGTTGTATGTTTCCATTAGAACAGCATTGCTCACATTACATTCTAGTTTCTTAATTATTTCAAGTTTGTCACTCAATTCCAATGTGTTCTTCTTTTTCTTCACACAACGAAGTTTATCTACTTTAGGGGCCATTATTATGGGCTTGTACTCTGTACATGGAAAGAGTAGGACTCAAAATTACATACGTTGTCACAGTTTGATTGCTTGTTTTAAAGTGGCGATCGTGTGGTCGTTTGTTGTCGCTGTGCAGCTGTGGCATTCACGCATGCACACATACACACAAAAGATTTATTGTGCCTCAAATTTTACATTTCAGTTCAAGCTAATTACAAAACTAACAAAATTAGCTACCTATAATTTACAATTAATTTTATTATTAGAATTATGTAAATTAATTTTTTAAAGCAACTCCATTCATTCACATAACCCACAAAAGCCCGCTAAATTTAAAAAGTTTGAGTTTTCGAAAAGTCCGGATTCTCGGGTGGTCCGGATTCCTGGCATCCGGATTTTTGGACTTTTACTGTAAAAGGATAATGTGGGGTAAAAAAAAAGGCAGTGGATCTTTTGCCGTGACCAGTAAGTTCCTCCTAGCACTATTTTACCGTGAGTGCGCTCTGATTACATAAGAACATAAGGTTATTATTTGGTTTAGCACATATTCAAATTGCATAGAAGCACTTACTTTTAGGCAATTTCTACCTCATATACGGTATACATTCCGCAACCCTTGAAGCCTCTTGATAAAGTGTTTCTTTCAGAAAAATCGCACAAGTGAGGAACCCCTAAAAAATTAGATCGATAAATCTTCACCTGCCATTTCTTTTCCCACTGCGAGTTGCTGTCTGCAGCCGTGAGGCGTGTCACACCGCCCCCACAGGGGTTAGGTGAGGTTAGGTTAAGGTAGGTTAATTTAGTGAAAGTTAGGGGTCTAGATGTTTGGTTTCAGATGCATTTGGATGTATTTTGTTCAGGTCTCTCCTTCGTTTTTCATGGAAAATAGCCGTTTTTGATCAAGGATGCTATGCATCTTTAAAAAAAATGGCACATTTCCCATGGAAATGAAGGTCAGATCTGAACAAAACACATCAAAATACATCAGAAATCAAACATCTTGTGAAAAAGTTCGTGGGTGTGCTAAAACAAATAATTACCGAACAAAAGAATGGAGGAAACTGCAGCGGGCTTATTGGCCTGTACTGGACAGTTCTGTTTACAGTGAGTTCTGCTATAACGCGTGTTTTGATAACGCGAATTTGCTCTAACGCGATTTATGAATTCGGAACAATATTTGTATAACGCGATCGCTTGTTTGCTATAACGCGATTTTTGCTTACTATTTCTCCAATTTTGTGGTATTAACTGTGAATATGGTAAAGAAGAATATCTCCAAAAAGCATTCTGATGATAGAATTCCTGGTGATTATCGTAAAAGAAAGGATATAACACTTGAAGAGAAGCTCAATGTTATCAACCTCAAAATCACCCTTCTCCCCCATCAAGTTACATTCATATTTTTTCAAGGTAAAGTGTTAAATTTACTGTATGATTTCATTATTAGATATGAATGTAACATTTATTTAGACTGTGCTATCCTTTGTGTTAGGCTAACTACTAAATTTTTTCGATTTCGAGTAATCTGCACCTAACCCTATTTTCTCCATAAGCCCTGTTATTTCTATTACGCGATTTTCTATAACACGATATTTTACAAGAACACAATTATCGCGTTATAGCAGAACTACCTGTACTTCCAACCCCTATCGCTCATAATATATAATATATCCATCCAACCTGTACTTGAAGCTATCCAGCGTATTCGAGTTAATGATGATGTTTGATAACTTGTTTCACTCATCCACTACTCTATTTCCAAATTATTGTTTACCTATCTCTCGCCTAAATCAAAATTTGTCGAGTTTAAATCATT
This sequence comes from Homarus americanus, assembly GCF_018991925.1. NCBI lineage: Eukaryota > Metazoa > Arthropoda > Malacostraca > Decapoda > Nephropidae > Homarus > Homarus americanus. The sequence goes on from NW_024718183.1 coordinate 1,128,052, forward strand.
GTTACGAGTTCTCTCCTGGTTGGATAGGTTGAGTACTTTTATTATATCACCTTTGTTTAGTCCTGACTTACATTTATACACCTCGATCATATTGCCTCTCACTCTACGTCTCGAGGGAGTGCAAATTTAGAATCTTTAACCTGTCTCTGTACTCAAGGTTCCTAATGCCCGGGATTAGTCCTGTGATTCTCCTCAGAATTCTTTCTCGGGATTCTATATCGATTCTTTAGTATGATGACCAGAACTGAACTGCGTAATGCAAGTGAGGTCTCACCAGCGCACGATATAGTAGGATAACCTCGCTAGTCTTGTAACTAACACTCCTTTGTATGAACCCAAGTACAGTGGTCCCTCGTTTAATGAACGGTTCAATTAAAAAAATTTCGGTTAACGAATTACCTCCCATAAGGATCTTCAATTCGGTTAACGAACAAAACTTCGATTAACGAAATCATTACGACAAACACATTTTGTTGTGAGCATCAGCTGATCGGCTAGTCTGCCAATTCAGTAATCTGTTCTATGTTTACATTTGTTTCCAGTGGAGTAAATATCAAGAAAATTGTGCTCTTTGATATTTGTGCATTTTTTTTATTAAAATTATTGGTCATTCTAAAATTTTGACATCCAAGCTCTGTCTACATAAAGTTTTTCAACTTAATTCATTTATTGAAACTCATTTACATGCATACACTGTCCAAAGGGCAAAGCTGTACTGTACATGTAATCAAAATAATGTACAAAATGATTACTAAAATTTTTGTCCAGTGCAAACTATCGCATGTTTACATTCAAATTAATCACTATCTTGTAAGAATTCCAGCAATGTTAATTATATTCTCCCCGGTCACTTCTGTGACATTTAAAAAAAAAAATCAATCTAAATGACATAAATAAACAAATAAATACTTCACTAGACCTTCGGCGCCAACTGTCTAACATGTCACCGTCACCCCTCCCTCCACCCCCCTCTCCTAGTAAGGGTTTGGTGGTAATACAGTAGGCTTTAAGTTTTTATCATATATAAAATATCACAGACTAAAGTTAGGAGAATATAATTTGCATTGCTGGAATTCTTGCAAGACGGTGAATAATTTGAATATAAACGTCATATATTTTGAACAAGAGATAAAAATTAATCACCTGTATCACATTAAAGTGGTGATTTAAGAGTAAGATTGTGTGTGTATATATATATATATATATATATATATATATATATATATATATATATATATATATATATATATATATATATATATATATATATATATATATATATATATATATATATATATATATATATATATATATATATATATATATATATATATATATATATATATATATATATATATATATATATATATATATATATATATATATATATATATATATATATATATATATATATATATATATATATATATATATATATACACACACACACCTAGACCCGACTTACGGCGGGTTGGGACCAATCCAGGTCATAAGTCCGACATAGATAAAAAAAAAACAATTTTTTTTTTTAATAAAAATCTACAATGAAATACAGTACAGTAAAAGTAATGGATACAGTGTGACTGAGCACTTAACCTTTAATGTAGTCAGCTGAATACATGGGGCCATAATTTCTAATTATACATGGAGACTACATTAACTGGAAACGTTTCGGTATAAAATCGTGTCTTTAATTTTTTTTTTTTTTTTATCTATATCTGAGGCGGTCGTAAGTCCGACAGTCGTAAGTCACGTGAGTAATGAAAGTCGAGGTCTGGGTGTATATATATATATATATATATATATATATATATATATATATATATATATATATATATATATATATATATATATATATATATATATATATATATATATATATATATATACACACACAGACAGACCGACTTACGACTGCTCGACTTATGACGTCGGGACTTAAGACCGCCTCAGATTTTTATTAAATTTTTTTTTTCAAATGACACGCATTTTCTATACCGAAACGTTTCCAGTTAATGTAGTCTCCATGTATAATTAGAAAATTATGGGGGCCCCATGTGCATTCAGCTGACTACATTAAAGGTGTAATGACAATAAATCTCACATGAAGAATATTTATATATATAGGTAGAATATTTAGTAGAGGAGTAAAAGAGAGGAAGATTTTGGTAGCGTGGCCGTGATAGTTATTTACACTTATCGTATCTTATACGTCAATACACATCTATTACGTACCAGGCGACTTCTCAAACACCGTTACAACTCTTTATTAATTACGAACATGACATGGACACATTAATACCTTCTATTGAAGTTCTAGGACATTATATTTACCGTTACTGGGACATCATATTACGTTACTAGACACTCTGATTCGGACACGAACATGAAATGAATACACTTCCCGTAAGTAACTCATCCCATGGAAAGCTCTGACAAACACTCACGTGACTAGGGAGGCCTAGCAGGTAGTCCTGGGTTTTCTCTATGGAGACTGCTTAGCTGGGCGCCGAGGAATCTCGGTCCTCTCTCTGACTCCTCTCGGCGGGCCTGGTGGTGTGGTAGCTGGCCCTTCCTCCTTACAAGACACTCTCTCTCTGTCTGTCTCTGGCTCTCTCTGACTCTCTGAGGGAGGACTAGGGCGTCCTATATATTGGGGAGCCGTCAGGTTAGCTGGCTAATTAGGGCGTGAAGGTCTCACAGACCTGGCCAATGTGAGGTCAGGTCTGGACTTTTCAGATGTAGGTTATTGTGTATTTTGGGAGAGAGTCGGCGGTGCCTTCTTACATGTTTGTTGTGGTGCGTGTCATGGGAGGAGCCTGGCTGATTTATAACCCTTGGTCAACCGTGAGAGTTACCCTACACTTGACCTCCCTAATGTCGGGTCAAGTTTGGCTTGTCTCTGAGATGCAAGCTGCGGTCTGACAACCCATCACTACACCTCCCTAGAGACCAAAGCTTTCATGCTCAGAGAACTGATGACACATTTAGTAGACAGTAACATCATGTGCAGTATCTAATATAGTCCCTGAGGCGATGCAACCTTACATTTACAAATTATACTAGAGATGTATGTTTTTCTACTGGCATAGTTTGATCTGACAAAGCTTACTATAAAGGTAAGTGCTCAGTCACATAACCATTCCTTATTATTTATTACTTTCACTGTACTGTATCCATTCCTCATTATTCATTACTTTTACTGTACTGTATTTCATTGTAGATTATTTATTTAAAAAAAAAAAATTATTTATGTCGGACTTAGACCTGGATTTGGGTCCCTAACTCGCATTAAATGAATGGTCTATTTATTATGTATGTATATATATATATATATATATATATATATATATATATATATATATATATATATATATATATATATATATATATATATATATATATATATATATATATATATATATATATATATATATATATATATATATATATATATATATATATATATATATATATATATATATATATATATATATATATATATATATATATATATATATATATATATATATATATATATATATATATATATATATATATATATATATATATATATATATATATATATATATATATATTTCATGTAGATCACCAATGAAAACGTGGATAAGATAAATCTTGATAAAATCACAGGAAAAGGGAAACAACGGAGCACCTTAGCTTCGTCTTTATTCAAGACATCTTCAGAGGCAACTGGATTACATGGACAGAGAGGCTTAAATATACAGGGTGACCTTAAAAACATGAGGTCAGGTCATAATGATGTCATCCACTAATCCCACACAACACACACGTGAAGGAGCTAAAGAGAAGGGAGGTGACGTGGCTAGTCGGTCAGGTAAAAAATAAGGACCCGCTAAATAACTATCATACATCTAGATCAAAGGTTTTCAAAGCATTTTTAACCTTGGGCCACTGACAAATAAATTTATGTAACATATTATCAGTTTTGAACTGACCATCACTAAGGTTTATTGGATTTTAATTCTTTAATCAAACTAGCTTCAACCAGAATCTTTCTGTGACACAAGATGATTTAAATACTTCTAAGCTTTTTCCCAAGCAATGGAATGATTATTATTCCTAACATGAACGAACAAGGCACTGCTTTCAGATGTTGTTCTGATATTGTACTTATGTTGTTTGATTCTGAGCTGCGGTGTTTTTCTGTCTGTCCTACATAATTATATTTGCTACATGGAATACAATAAACACTTCCATTTACATTCAAACTTGGGCTATTTCTTATTAACATATTGGTAATGGTTGAGTCATACTTGAAAACAACATTAATATTTAGTAGCTTGAGGGACCGAACTAACAGGACAAATTCATTACGATAGGGCAGAGTCAAAATATTCTTAAGTGTAGGAATTTGCCTTATATGTATGGATTGATCAAAACACAAGCAATCCATTACGTCCTCGTGAGTTCTGTGGGTTCTGTTACTTACAAATTATCCAAGTGGCTGGTAAAGATGCTATCCTTCTTTTAATTGCTAACTTTTCGAAATAATCATTTTCCATCATCAGAGCCTAAAAGTTTGAAAAGTTTAAAAATACAGGTGATATACAATAAAAACATAATATTATACAAAAATTTACCTTGATAAACTTAAAAATTTAAAAAGAGCAATCCAATTCAAAACCTGACAAAAATGATAGAGACCTACATACAAAGCTAAAATCAGTAAATAAAAGTATGAAATAAAATATACGGGGCGTGTACCTTGATGCGGGTTGATGGGACTTTGGTTCTGTAGATCACTGCCAAGGAGTTGATGGGCCTGGTTACTTAACCTGCTGGAGAGGTTGTGGAATGGTTCTGTAGATCTTTAGAGATGATGGGACTGGTTCTGTTAAATTTCACTGCAGAGGTTGGTGGGACTGGTTCTGCTGGAGGTTGATGGGACTGGTTCTGTGGGCCTGCAGAGGTTGGCAGGGGCTGGTTCTTTTGGATGCTGCAGAGATTGATGAGACTGGTTCTGTAGATGCTGCAGAGGTTGATGGAACTGGTTCTGCTAGATGCTGCATGAGTTGATGGGAATGGTTTTGTAGTTGCTCCAGAGGTTGATGGGACTGGGTTTATATAAATGCTAAAAATTTGATGGGACTGGTCTACATAGATGCTGCAGAGTTGATGGGACTGGTTCACATAGATTATGCAGAGGTTGACAAGGAATAGTTCTGTAGATGTTTAAGTTGATGGGACTGGTTCTGTAGATGCTGCAGACGGTTGATGGGAGTGGTTCTGTAGATGTTGCAGAGGTTGAAAGGACTGGTTCTGTAGATGCTGCAGAGTTTGATGGGAGTGGTTCTGTAGATTCTGCAGAGGTTGACGGGAATGGTTCTGTAGATACTGCAGAGGTTGATGGAACTTGTTCTGCACATGCTGCAGAGGTTGATGGGACTGGTTCTGTAGGTGCTGCAGACGTTGATGCGACTGGTTCTATGGATGCTACAGAAATTGATGGGACTGGTTCTGTAGATGCTGCAGAGGTTGATGGGACTGGGTCTGTAGATGCTGAAGAGGTTGATGGGACTGGTCCTGTAGATGCTGCAGAGGTTGGTGGGATTGGTTCAGTAGGTGCTGCAGAGGTTGATGGTACTGGTTCTATGGATGCTGCAGAGGTTGATGGGACTGGTTCTGTAGGTGCTGCAGACGTTCATGCGACTGGTTCTATGGTTGCTACAGAAGTTGATGGGAGTGGTTCTGTAGATGCTGAAGAGGTTGATGGGACTGGTCCTGTAGATGCTGCAGAGGTTGGTAGGACTGGTTCTGTAGATGCTGCAGAGTTTGATGGGAGTGGTTCTGTAGATTCTGCAGAGGTTGACGGGAATGGTTCTGTAGATGCTGCAGAGGTTTATGGAACTTGTTCTGTAGATGCTGCAGAGGTTGATGGAACTGGTTCTGTCGATGCTGCAGAGGTTGATGGGACTGGTTCTGTAGATGCTGCAGAGGTTGATGGGCCTGGTTCTGTATATGCTGCAGAGGTTGACGGGAATGGTTCTGTAGATGTTTAAGTTGATGGGACTGGTTTTGTAGATGCTGCAGAGGTTGTTGGGACTGGTTCTGTAGATGTTGCAGAGGTTGATGGTACTGGTTCTGTAGATGCTGCAGAGATTGACGGGAATGGTTCTGCAGATGCTGCAGAGATTGATGGGACTGGTTCTGTAGATGCTACAGAGGTTGATGGAACTGGTTCTACAGATGCTGCAGAGGTTGATGGGAATGGTTTGTAGTTGCTCCAGAGCTTGATGGGACTGGTTCTGTAGATGCTGCAAGGTTGATGGGACTGGTTCTGTTGATGCTGCAGAGATTGATGGGACTGGTTCTGTTGATGCTGCAGAGATTGATGGGACTGGTTCTGTATTTGCTGCAGAGGTTGATGGGACTAGTTCTGTAGAGTCTGCTGAGGTTGATGGAACTGGTTCTGTAGGTGCTTCAGAGGTTGATAGGACTGGTTCTGTTGATGCTGCAGAGGTTGATGGGACTGGTTCTGTAGGTGCTTCAGAGGTTGATAGGACTGGTTCTGTTGATGCTGCTGAGGTTGATGGGACTGGTTCTGTAGGTGCTTCAGAGGTTGATAGGACTGGTTCTGTTGATGCTGCAGAGGTTGATGGGACTGGTTCTGTAGGTGCTTCAGAGGTTGATGGGACTGGTTCTGTTGATGCTGCTGAGGTTGATGGGACTGGTTCTGTAGGTGCTTCAGAGGTTGATAGGACTGGTTCTGTTGATGCTGCAGAGGTTGATGGGACTGGTTCTGTTGATGCTGCAGAGGTTGATATGACTGGTTCTTTTGATGCTGCAGAGGTTGATGGGACTGGTTCTGTAGATGCTGCTGAGGTTGATGGAACTGGTTCTGTTGATGCTGCAGCGGTTGATGAGACTTGTTCTGTTGATGCTGCTGAGGTTGATGGGACTGGTTCTGTAGGTGCTTCAGAGGTTGATGGGACTGGTTCTGTTGATGCTGCAGAGGTTGATGGGACTGGTTCTGTAGATGCTGCTGAGGTTGATGGGACTGGTTCTGTTGATGCTGCAGAGGTTGATGGGACTGGTTTTGTAGATGCTGCAGAGGTTGATGGGACTGGTTCTGTAGATGCTGCTGAGGTTGATGGGACTGGTTCTGTAGATGCTGCAGAGGTTGATGGGACTGGTTCTGTTGATAATGCAGAGGTTGATGGGACTGGTTCTGT
>NW_024718183.1:1135368-1158506 GCF_018991925.1 Homarus americanus
TAGCATTAAAATTGCTGAAAGAAAGTTTATATTGGCCCAAATTACAGTAAATCTTGATAAAGTGTTGCAAGAATGGTTTTTGTTAAAACGATCAGAAGGTATGGCAATTTCTGGGCCGGCGCTTATTGCCAAAGCAAAGTCTTTTACGAGCAAATGAACATTGAATCAGAGGTATTTAGTGATGGATGGCTTAGGAATTTTAAGACCTGCTACAGACAGACAGTTTGTTTTACATTTTTGTCTAGTGTTGACTTTTATTTTCTTTTTAAAACTGTTTCATTTTGATGAATGAAGCATGCTTTTATTTGATAATGAATAAATTATCAAATGTACCTGTTCATCTCTTTCTTTATCTCCTTAAATTTAATTTAAAAGTACTGCCTTGAGAACTGAAAATCAGAAAACTGGACCGACTCCAATCTCCAAGCAGTCCAGATTTTTGACTTTACTGTATCAAAGCCCTGCCTAATTTTAAAACAAGTATTGTTATAATTTTATCGATTAAAATATTTGTGAAAATATAAATTTCGGATAACGGTAGATTAATGTTTAACTATTTAACAAGAACACACTGCTTTTCCACCATAATTGTTTTTGTTAATTGTTGTTTGTGTTCTTTGGGGAAGTGTTTTTTATTTATAATTATACTATACTGAATGCATATTCCAGTGTGAACCCGGATAACATACAGTCTGGTCTTTAATATACGCCGGGTTAATGAATAGAGATATTTGTGGATGTTAAAAATCCTCTATTTTGCTTCCTCCCCAAAAACCTCTTCTGTATGTCCTTATTTCTATCAGATATACCTGTGTGTAGTTCGAGTTTTAAGACCAAATTATTTGGCAAAAATTGGGGGTCTATTCTAAACGGGTAATAGTTTAGGTTGAAAATATTTACCAGTAACTACTAGTAAACAATGGAAACGTATGCACCAACGCTTCCCCAGCTAGCTTGAGTGTCGGTACAGTTGCAGGGCAGATCTCTTACTTATTATCGTGAGCAAGCCCAAAGCAGCCAAATCCATGGTATGGTAGCACAGACTATGTAAAACATAAAGTATTCATTTATTAAAGTGTATTTATAGATACTGTACATAAATTTTTGTTCATTACATTTGAAACATCAATCTTTGTTAATTAAATTTGAAACAAAGAAAACTATTACATTGTATTATTAAAATATTACATCACAAGTATATTTTACCTTAACTGTGACTGAATGAATATATTCGGAAATAATAGTGAGGTGTCGTAATATTTTTGCTGGATGACGACATAGTGAAAGTGGATAATTATGACAAAACAATGACTTTCGCCGTTGTTCAAGATTTTACTGTAATCGCCAATGGTTTTCAGTTAAAAACTGCTGTACTGCATTTCGTATTACAACAATATTCTATCCTATCATTAGCCTTATAATCCCACAACTGAAAACCATTCAGTGCTTGTGACATGTAATATCTTTGAACGAAGAAAGAGAAAGTCATTGCTTGGCCATTTTATCCTACTTTTCCACTGTATTGTGTACATCATTTCAGCAAAATATTACATTTCCATGTTCTCAGAAATAAATGGTAGTTTTATTGAAACGAATGTACAGTATTTAATATTAAAAATGCAAAAAATAGCACAAAAAACAATTAATACACCGTAATGTACTGGCTGGCATCTCCACTGCCCCGCCAGTCACCTCCTCCCCATCCTCCGCCCTCCACATCGTTACTACTGTTGTATTACAATAATATTCTATCCTAATTCACTTGAATAAATACTACGATACCATATTTCTGAATATTTTCATTAAAATCCATCAAAATCATCGCTCTTCAACACCAAAACAGCTCCTCCCAGTCTTCTCCTTGAACAGCTAGAGGTACGTGAATCATTTTCAGTTAAAAATACATCACATGTACATTTTACCTAAACTGTTTGCATGAATATATTTCAGAAATAAATAGTAGTTTTGCTGAAACGTGATGTATTTCAATGTAAAATAGATAAAATAATATGACGCAAACAAAAGACTTTTACCTAACCTTCCGGTGTTCAAGAGATGTTACTGCTTTTATATTAGTTTTCAGTTAAAATACTGTTATATTACAACGATATTCTATTCATACTGTGCTTGATATAATGCATCACGAAATGTATATTTTTTAGAAATGAGACGATTCCAGTGGAAAGTGATAAAATAAAGACAAAAACAATGACTTGCTTTTTTTCACAAAAAGATGTTACTGTAATTGGTTTTCAAGATTTTCAGTAAAATTGTTGCATCACTAAGTGAATTAGGATAGAATATATTAATGAAATAGCGTTTTTAACTGAAAACCATTGAAAGCGATATGTAACATCTTTTGAACGGAGAAGCGAAAGTCAGTTGTTGTCACTTTCCACGTATTGTAAGTACGCTATTTCAGCAAAATATTACATTTCATATTCTCAGAAATAATAGTAGTTTTGTTGAACGTGATTGTATTTCAATGTAAATTAGGATAAACTACATGAAAACAAAAGACTTACCTAAATTTACGTCTGATATGTTACTCGTTTTTAATAGTTTTCGGTTAAAATACTGTTATACTAGGTGATATTCTATTCATACTGTGCTTTGATATAATACATTCATGGAAATGTAATATTTTTGCAACCATAATGTTGATGTCAACACAAGCGTGGTTAAGCGAGACTGACTGAGTGAGGGAGAGCTATGCGTGGTGTGTGAGGTTGGGGAGTGCGGTTGTGTCCTGTGTTCGTGTCGCTGGCTGGTTGAATGGTACGCGATTTGAATGTATTAATAACTTAATCTACAGAATATCTTCCGGGCAATCCGCAGATTTGCAAATCCGTATAAACCCTGATATGTTAAGGGCCGATTGTACTTCCAACTTCCTACTCGGGCGACTATTGAGCAGTGGGCATGATCAAGAGTGGACACGCGTCGTGATGTATGTTCATCACAGAATCGTTGTAAGAAGATTAGGTAAAAAGATTGTTAAATACTGACATTATATAACTGAACGGGGGCCTTAGGGAATTGGGTCAGGTTACTTAGAGTAGGTTAAATATGATAAGTTAAATACTGACTACATTACATATCCAATTGCGGTTAGATTAGGCTTTTTTCTGTGTACATAAAACAGTAAAACATTTTTTCATGCATAATTTTGCTGTTTTATTTACTGGAGGATGTTGATTTTTGAAAGAAAAACTAATGTTTGACCATGATTGAAAACATTATTATTTTTTTTTCCCTAGAAAAACTATCTCCAATAAAAAACAGTAAAATTGCAGAGAAGTACAGCAACCAAAGAATCTAATAAAAATAATTGTTTTCTGATGATTTTTGTGATTGGTTCAAATCTGACATTCATTGGTAATTTGCATTGTCACACCGTTCATTTTAGCAAGTAAAAAATATATTTTTTTATTTGTGTGTGTTTAGACCGAAAATGACCTTTTTACGGAAATTAGCCTTTTGTTTTGCAATTTTTTTTTTGACGCTTCCAAAAAAAGTGGCTAAGCGACTAAAAAATACACAAAAACACTGAAAAACCTAACCTAACCTAACTTAACTGACTCTCACCATATATGAATCAACTATTTCTTACCTTATTGGCCTGGTTCTGTCTGTCGTTGATTCTGGGATTCTTACACAACGCCACTATGATGGTCTTTAAGATATTTACATTTCAGTCTTGCTTTAGTACACTTTACTGAGGTTGGAAGAACATGCCATCGAAAAATGTCTATAGTTTCTATGTTTTTTTCCAAAACTCTGCAATCAGCTCCATATACTTTGTGACATCCATCTAAACTTCCATGGTCGGAACTGAACTTGAATTTCAAAATATGAGACCCAAAATAAACTCGATTTTGATTGGGCCAAATATACTCTGAATTAAACCCAAAATCATTTTAATTGGTTCCAAAAGCAAAATCGTTTTTGACTGGCCGTGAAGTGTAATGAAAGACGCATGCGCCGTATGATTTATGAAGGAGACGCGAGATGGGAGAGTTGGGGTGAGAGGCAGACGATAATGGCGGAGGTTAATGGAAGAAAATTGAATTTTTGGGAGTTATCTCCGTTATTATACAATTCCGCCGTAATGTAATAGATGAAAATTATCTTATAATTAGAAGTCTTATTCGAATATGATAATAGATGTAGGAATGACGTGTGTCAACGCAAAAACCCATTCATTTTATCGGAAATCACTTTGTTTGATTTATCCCTCCCCAACAATAATGGGGAAAGCGTGAAATTGGTTCTGGGTGGGGAGAGCCACGAATCATTTGTGGTAAAAACGAATTCAAAATTGTCCGAATCGCAACAAGAATACATCAGAAGAACACATTACACAGCAGAAATTGTTGCTATTTACGAAAAAAAAAAATAATAGTTCTATCATTGTGTGTTCCTGGTACTCTGTGCTTGCTAACTTATACAATATATCCGCTAGACCTTACCTAACCCCCCAGGACCCCAGACGCTATGTAATAACCCAGAGTCGTGCGTCAGCCTCCACGAATATAAATAGCCATTACAGTATTAGCGACGGCATTTAACACACACAATTTGAGATACAGCATTGGAGCAATAGGTGCCCGATTTTTTTTTTTAATTCAATAACTTCTCTTATTTAATTTGGGGGGAAGTGTAACAAAAGATACTTTAGAAAAAATAGTTCTATCGACTGAGTGTAGTGAATTTCGGAAATCTGTGGTTGCTGTTTACTGCAACATTACCCAAAAAAAGCAAAATTCATGAAAAAAATTGCTGTGAAATCGCTACAGCACTTAAGTAAATTTATCATATTTGATGGAAACTCTATAGAAGAAAAGTGTCTTGAATTGACTGAACTACTGATTCCAAAGCTTAAAATCCTATAATTCGCCTTCATGACCGGAGACGATAAGAACACCAGATTTCTATATTGCTGGTGCCAAGAAGTTTCCATTAAAATTTACGTTATTTACCACAAAAGAATAAAAATAATACTTTACCCAAAGTAAGATGCACCACACGTGCGTCCACACGATGTAAACAATGGCTAAGCTGAACACTACGTTACTACGAGCTTAAAACTTTTCGTGGGTTGAAACAATATTTTGATCCTTGGCCTGCTCTTATGTACTTAATAAAAGTTAAGCCTGAGGGAAATAGCATGTAATGGGTAGTAACAGAGGCTAAGTGTCCAATTTTGTCACCACATCATCCTTAGATCCTTGTTAGTTATTATGAGATTGAGTAAATTGGGCGTCGGTTCACATCTAGTGTATGATCTTAAAATTATATGCTTATATAGGAAGTTGTCTCTTAGAGTTTCTGCAAATAAGAGCTGCGGGTTATTAAAGCAGGCCATTTGGTGCAATTTTATTTATTCCAAATTATGTCGGCCGTAACTGAAGTCCCCAAAGACAGATATTCCTTGACAATGGTATTACACAAGAACGCAAGAATGGAGGAAACTGCAGCGGGCCTCATGGCTCCATACTGGGCAGTCCCATTTGTACCCAACTCCTATTGCTCCATATCCGTCCAACCTATGTTTAGCTATCTCTAGCGTATTCGAGTTAATGATGGTATTTGTAACTTGTTCCACTCGTCCACTACTCTATTTCCAAACCAATGTTTACCTCTTTTTGCCTAAATCTAAATTTGTCTAATTTAAATCATTGTTACTTTTACTTTTTACTTTTATCCCTTCGCCACTGATCGCCTTGTTAGCCGCTTGGGCGATCGGTCACGTCTCTTTCCTTTTTTATATTTCACCAGATGCTGGTCTCGCTAGCCGCCCGGGCGATCGGTCACCTCTGTCACGCACTGTTGGTACAATACTGGGCATGCACCAGCTCCTGAATGTACCTGAACCTGCCCTGTTGGTCAAGTCTTCTTGAAAGAGCTCACACTGGTGCCGTCACAACACTCTCTGGTAGATTATCCAAGAGTTTACAACCCCTACCCGAAAAGTTTGCCCTCACGGTTTCTGACTTGCGGCTTCTTCAATCTTGAGCTATGACCTTGTGGGGCGAGCGTCCGCCAGTCATAAGTGACACTCAACTGAGTAGTGCTGAGATGCTTATAAACCTCAACTAGGTCCCCTTGCCCGTCTGTAGTATGCTAAGCAAGTTCAGGCGCTCCAATCTCTCAGGGGTAGCTGAGGTGCGAAGTGCAGGCACCAGTTTGCGGCCCTCTTGAACATTTTCAACCAACTGACAGTCCCTAGCATATCTCGGGGACCAGATGGGGTGACAGTACTCCAGATGGGGAAGCACTTCACCTCCGAAGATCGTCACGAGGACGGACCGTCTAGATATCTGGAGTTCGCTCCTCGTTGGATAGTTTGAGTACCTTTGTAATGTTCCTTTGTTCAGCCCTGACTTTCATTTATACACTTTGTAGCGTGCTGTATGTGGCCAGTTGTCAAATTTCTCTATGTTTGTCTATTTTCTTTGATAGTGTAGGGTTACGTGATATTATGTTGTCTAGCACTCAGGATGGATGGATGGAAACTCTTAAGGTGGTGGTTTTTATATAATATAAGTTATATGAAAGACAGTCTGGTGCTGAGATGCCGTGTGGTGAGGAGCTGCTCAGTAGACACGTTCGGTGAGTAGCGTGCTGAAGGAGGTAGGTGTGCAGGAGCTTCGTTAGAGGAGATGTTGCCTGTTGCTGTCCTCCAGGTTGAATGAGAGCTGGACAGGGAGAGCTTGCTTGGAGGAGGCGTGTTCAGGAACGTAGAGTAGAATGAATCTTAATGGAGAGACAGAGCTTATATACACAGCAGCCGGAAGTAAACCTGTGGAACTCGCCGGTTTTCGACCCCCCACCCCACCCCGTGTTGCTAGGATACGGTAGCAGATGGTGACGCCCCCTGGGCCGCCTCGTTTGGTTGTTAGGATACTGTCGCATTGGAATGCGGATACGTCCACTACAATAGGCTCACATACACACGTACATGTAGAGATCTCGCACTCATGATGGAGGTAAGAAGTGAAACCACAATGGCGTTCTCCGTAAATATATATGTTGTTAGTACAGCAGGTGCTAGGGAGTAACTGGGTGGAGGGAGCTTGCTGAGAGGTCTTGTTGGCTGAGGTCTTGAGGAGCTTGTTGACAGGTCTTGTTGGTTCTGGAAAGTGGGTAGAGTGATCGCACGATGATGATGATGATGATGATGAAAATAGTAAAGTGGCAAATGACTTGCACTGGGAAAGGAGAGTAGAGAAGTAAAGCATAGAAAGCAGGAAGTGTGGAATTCTCCCTACAAGCTGTTTGTGGCTGCCTAGCTGGCCCCACCAATTCCCCGGTGGCCTCGTGGTCCAGGTCAACTGGCGCCGCCATACACGGGCGGTCAACTGCTAAGCCGCCTACCCCGTATTTAACACCTGACCTCGTGGTGCCATCCAACAGGAGGGACAATAGTAAGTGAAGGAGGATATACAAGGACATATCAAGAAAAATCCCTAAGTGAAGATTACGTCTGGTCCTAATCACTACGGACAAACTAAAGATTACGACCAATGACTTTAAATAGTAGACCGTCAGAGTTAAGTATAAATAATGGACAATAGACAAACAGTAAGAACTTTAAGAATAATACAACACAACTGTAAAACTGGAAGACCGAGAAAATTAACCTAAGTATATATCAGAAATTGACCTGACATTATACTAATAAACAGTCACGGTGAGACAGACAACACCAACATAAAACTCATTAACTATTGTAAACCAAAGAAATAAATCGGGCGAGAAAAATGACGGAGTAGCGATAGCGGTTAAAACTTAAAATTTAAACTAATCGATGACTTTGGGATGAATTTCTAGCAATAAATAAATACAACTCAAGGAGACGTAATTATTGCTTCTGCTCTTGCCGAGACGACCCTCTTACCTATAGGACCTATTAAAATTAGCTAACAACAGTCATCGTGTATCTTAGGAGACTTTAACGCCAGACATAGGATTTTGACAATACAAATAACGTCGTGGGAAACGCCCTTAATCAATTAATAAATCTAGGAAAAATCAATCATCTAGGTCTTAACTTTCCAACGCAGAAATCACAATACACAATCGACACCAGACAAAATTTTTACCAACAACAAAGCCTTTTTACCACCTTATAATACAGGGACCTCTTACATGCAGTGACCATCTGCCAATTATACTAACACTGTCAACAAGCCCCATACAGATACCTTTTACTTTTTTTTCTTCATACTGATCGGCTTGTTAGCCGTGGGCGATCGGTCACGTCTCTTTTCCTTTATATTCTTCATAAAGGTTGGCAAGCTGGCCGCCGGGCGATCGGTCACGTCTGTCTGTTGGCAAATACTGGGCATGCCGGCTCCTGGTGTACTGAACCCGCTCCAAAGTGTTGGTCAAGTCTTCTCTTGAAAGAGCTCACACTCGGTGCCGTCAGCACACTCTCTGGTAGATTGTTCCAGAGTTTACAACCTCCTCCCGAAAAGTTTGCCTCACGGTTTCGGACTTGCTTCTTCAATCTTGAGCTGTGACCCCTGGCGGCGTCGCCAGCTCAAGTAGGACACTCAACTGAGTAGTGCCCCTGAGATGCTTATAAACCTCAACTAGGTCCGCCCGTCTGTAGTATAAGCTAGGCAAGTTCAGGAGCTCCAATCTCAGGGGTGGCTGAAGTGTGCAGGCACCGTTTGGTGGCCTCCTTTGACATTTTCAACCAACTGACAGTCCTAGCATATCTCGGGGACCAGATGGGAGTGACAGTACTCCAGATGGGGAAGCACTTCACTAGATCGTCACGCTCCTAGCATATCTCGGGGACCAGATGGGGTGACAGTACTCCAGATGGGGAAGCACTTCACTCCTGAAGATCGTCACGAGGGACTGAAATGAGTAAAACAGACTGGGATGTGCTTCAAAAGACGACTTAGGTAATCACTCACTGATTAACCTATAAGGGAAACAACAGAAGATATAGGACTCAGAAATGGACAGACTGCACTCAGTAATAAAAACATCTTTAACCAAAACACACTCCTACTTCACACTTTAGAACATTACCCAACAACAGACTACCAGAAGAAGAATTAATCCAGACCTATTACAATGAAATAAACAGGTATATGGAAAGACACCTGGGCAGTAACAGATGGCTATATACGACACAGACAGCACTACAGATAAAATTAAGAGACGCATGTATGAAGCAAACAATAAAAAATGGAATGATATTATAATGGCGGCTGACATGACTAAAGACACAAAACATTTTGGACTTCCATAAACAAAAGAGATGATGGGGCACAAATAAGCAAAAAAACACCATACATTAAAGACCAAAATGGAAAACAAAACTGCACGAGGAAAATGAACAAGAGTCAGCATTCAAAAAGGAATGGGTAAAAGTTTTAAAAATATCAGATGAGAAAATGAAGATTTCCATAGTGAACACGAAGAAAGGATAGAAGACGAAATGGGAAGACATATACATAGAATCACCCCAAGGCAATAATATATAGACTATTATAACTTATTACCTAAATAATCAAAATAATAACCATGGGAGAAAAAAAATGATGCACTGTCTGAGGAAGTTTAAGGAAAAGCCCTGGGCTCACAGGTATTACACGAAATATGATCATGAATCTACCTGAAAACATTTTTAAAAACACTATTAAACGTTATGTAACGCATGCTTAATAACTGGTTACTTCAGACAAACTAAAAATATGCTAAAATGATATTTATTCCTAAGGAGGGTAAGGACAATAAGGAAATATTAAAACTACAGGCCAATATCTTTATTAGAAATTACCGTGAAACCATTGAAAAATTTTAAATTCAAGACTTATAGCCTTTTAACACAACATGGGAAAAACTAACAATAGACAACATGGACTTATGCCCACAGAAATACCCCAACTGCAATAGCTATAATAACGGAAATAATTGCAATAGAAAAGCAAGGGTAACCAGATCAATATAATTTTAAGGATGTTTCTAAGGCTTTTGATAAAGTTTAAGCATTTTAGGCTTAAAATATAAAAATATTAAAACTGGGACTTAACGAATACTTGCTAAGAATATTGTGTAACTATTTAGATGATAGGAGAGCAATAAATTCAAATTGGAAACTTTATAGGAACTATGTTTAATCTTGAGAGTGGAGTACCCTCAAGGAGGATGTGCCTTTCTCCAACACTATATACACTTATACTCAGACACACCTCAACCTACCCCCTTAGCGAATATGTACGTTTGCTGATGATATTACTCAAATAGTATCATACCCAGGAAAATCAACCCACTTATAATCTCTACACTCTGTAAGAGCGATAAAACATAAAATGATTTTGAGAAAAATGGAAAAATCAGGACAAATAAGAACAAATTCAAGATAATACCAATAGCCAAGATTAAACAAGTCCAGTAATAGTCGACCAGAACTATACCTATACGACACTGAAGGCAGGATGCTTGGATTAAAACTAACAAAAAGAGATATATAACATACCTAAAAAGATAAAGAACGACAGGCAAGAATAAAATTATCGTACAAAACGCTTTAAGAACCTTAGCATTAATAACAAAAGAAAGATTTATATTGCCCTTCTCAAATCAACAATTATGGACTACCCACCCATCCCATTGAACACCCTTAGTAAATCGTGCATTAAAAGGTTACAAACAGTACAAAATATAGCCCTCAGATTTATATAATATAAAAATATACAGACCACATCAATACGCAACAGCTACACAAGAGAGCAAACCTCTTAGCAATCAATGTAGATATACACAAATAAAGCTGTAAATATTTGGAAAAGTGACTGAACTTAACACAGAAACATATCAAAAACTGGATAAATAATATAGACAACGAAGAATTCCTAAGAACACAGGTGGTTTAAATTGCTAGCCAGAAGAAAGTAATTGAACCACCTCCTGCCCCAATATACATATAAAACATTAATAGAGAATAAAAGATGAGAGTGACCCACCAGCCCACAAGAACCTGGCAGGCCTCCATATAGTGTAACCTTTAGACTAACATAACCACATTTAACATTTAACATTTAACATTGAACTAACATCTTAGCAAAAAAAAAAAAATGTGACTACCCTCCCAGCTACACAAGGATCTGGGCGGGCCTACTAACCCGAAAAAAAAAAATAATAATAATGATTACCCTCCCAGCGCTACATCAGCTAGAAGAAGTAATTGAACCACCTCCTGCCCCACATACACATTTACACATAAAACACATGAGAGGAATAAAGACAGGAGCACCAACCAGCTCCACTAAGAACCTGGCAGGCCTCCATACAGTGTACCTTTAGACTAACACAACTAACACTTAACTAACACCCCTGGTCAGGACTACCCTCCCAGTTACACAAGGACCTGGGCGGGCTCACTAACCCAACAATAATAAAAAATAATAATAATAAGCAGCATTATATAAATAAACCAATATTAATACAAAGGTCTGACGACCCAAGGGAGCAGAACAAAGACAAAACACCAATCAGAAAGATGAAGCCGATCTGGTTGAGCCTCCAGATTCTTCTACTCCTCCTGTATTTCAGTTTCACCCACTCTTTCCTTCAACCCCTAATAATCTTCTTTCACCTCTTTTAACTAAAGACTTCGTATCATCGTATCGATCACCCTCTTTCCTACCTTCACCAAACAGCCAGCAACACCTCCACCTGCCTGGTGGTCCTCGCTCCCGCCGGCGAGCATGGCGACCCACAAGCTGGTCCTCCTCTTATAACTCACCAACCAGCTCTCTCTACATCACGCTTGTAACCATGCTGCCTTCCCACCAGCTGCATTGTACATCCAATACAACATGTATATAGAGAGCACATTGTGAGTTTCCTTTCTCCAACCCATCCTGAGTGTGAACCAAATATCCTGAACCCCACAGTATAGTAGGAGGGGCAGATAGCAGGTGGGCTTTCTCCACCTAGCTGAGACGAGTTGATACGTTGGGGTGGTGGCCGCATGCAGCAGACGCCCGCCCGCTCAAGGGAGGCAGGTAGAGGGGAAGCTAAGCTAGGTAGGTATTCATTAGTGTAATGAGTGTTTATTTATGTTTGTTAGATGGTGGTGTTATTTGTTCACATATATGTAAAAAGTGGGTCTTGTTCTTCTATGTTAGCATGGAGACTCCTGGGCCACCAGCTGTGTGTTTTCGTAGTTCCTTCTTCTTTTAACTGGGAGAATAATGGGTCCTCCAACTCTTCAAGTTTGCTCCATATTCTCTGGGCTTGGCTGTGTACGTGTGTTCAGTGGTTCGATATTGTATAATTCGCAAAGTTCTTGTATTTTGGTGGTGTATGGCGAGAGTTGTTTTGGTGCTCTACGGATAGCTTTGTTTTGTACTGATTGAAGTTTAAGTTGGCTGGTTTTGCTGATCGTGCTAAGTAGTATTGGTGGATACTCTAGTACCGTGGGGGGCGGACAAGTGCTTTGAATAGATGTAGTTGAATTTTGGTGTCCATTTTGCTAAATCTTTTTAGTTTCGTGAGTTGTGATTAGCAAGCTTTTTGCATTGTGTTATGTGTTTTGCTATGCCTGTTCTTGTGAGTCCCAAATTTTGCCTTTGTTGGAGTATTGTATATGGGTACGTTGTTGACTGTGATTGGTGTTGGGTTTATTTTGGCAATGTATGATCTTTAGTTTCTGTGTATTGGTTTGTATTTTCCACTTTTTTTCATATTCGTTGATTTGCTCGATGGCGTGGGCTGTTTTTCGTGCCATCATCTGTTCGCCCTTGCCTGGATGTCTGATGATTTGGGTGACGTCATCAGCATATGCTACGTATTTTCCGTGTGTAGGAGGTGGCATGTCCGCCTTGTATATTGTGTAGAGTGTGGGCGAGAGGATACTTTGTAGCGTAAGGTATGTGGTAGTTGTCAATTATCTTTGGTTGTCTATTGTCTCTGTGTATGGGCACACGAACGTACGTACATGTAGGTATCTCACACTCAGGAATGAGGTAGAATAGAAACTCACAATGCGTTTTCTGTATATATATTGTTGTACTATCGTGCACAAAAGGTGTGTCCACTACCCAGCCACAGTGAGGACTCGAATAGTCTTGAGTCTGAAGTTTCGAAACAGCTGGGGGAAATGCTATGGTCGGCCAACAGATGTCGCCCACTGTAGTGTGTGTGTGTGGGGGGGAGGGGATAGAGGAGGTGGGGGCTGGATGAGAGGCAGGTTTATTTATTATTTATACCACCATAATTTCAAGCTGCCTTTTTAACTACGTTTTGTCTTACAGTTGTTTCTTTATGGTTACGAATTCATGGAACAGGTGCAGTGCCCTGGGTGCTTATTGCCACTCAGGTCACAATGATACTTTAAAGAATGGAATATATTAAGGATAAAAGTGAAATATGCAAGGATCAGGGTGAAGGGCCTTGGTCAGCTAGTTTTACTCAGCGACCACGTCACAATTTTGTTGTTATTCCGACAAAGAGATTATGGTAATATTTATTTATATTCCACCCATCCTTTGCTGAATAAATATTTGTGATAATATGCAATATTATATAATTATATACTTATGTTAAAAAGAGTGGAGTGAAAAAGTTATCAGTATTGTAAAATAGTATTCAGACTTAATCTAGTTCCAATTCTTCCAAGTTCCAGTGTTTAAACACCCCACCACAATATGCAAGCTTCATATATTTTGGAGTGTGCTCAGCTACCGTTAATATTGTGTGCTGAACATCATGAGCATTTCAATGATGGTAGCAATTGTAACTATATAATTATATTGTGTTATAAGACAACACATTCCACGATGTGTCATACAGATCATTGTATACCACACAATACATAATTTGTGGCTGTTACGTTACTTTGTTATGAATTTTCATGCGATATAGTTTAAGACATCATTAAGGACATGGATTTAAGATATCACTGTAGGTGAGTTAATATATATTAATTTTATTTACAAACAATACTAAAATCCAAACAACACACCAATACACACATCTTAGTATTTGGTGCAGCCACCCATTGCATTCAGGACTTCATCAAGGCGATTAGGGATGGAGTCGACCAGCTTCAGGCACACCCCTGGTCGTCGACGTATGCTCTCCCACACATCGTAAGCTTTGGCCTCTATTGCTGCACAGTTTCGCTGCTCCCCAATATCTCAATCACGTTTTATCATGGCCCAAATATGTTCAATTGGGTTAATATCAGATCCTGGTTTTGGCCAGTCGATGACCTCAATTTCAGGGTGATCCTGGAGGGAGCCCTTCACTATGTTGCTGGTATGAATGGGACTGTTGTCATGAACCAGCCTGATAGTGTGGGGGGCTGGAACTGCCATAGCCTGGACTGTAGGAATTAGCACTTGCTCCAGGATGTCTACATACTGCTCACCAGTTCACCTGGCCCATGTGCCCACATCCACCCCCAGAATGACACTGACACGTTACCGCTCACTGCGCGATGTTGAATGTGTTTCTCATGATTTGATTTTGATTTTGCCGCTTACAGCGGCTACTTTATTGTGCACCCCACACCCATCCTGTGAGCGGTAACGCAAAAGGATTACAGAGTAGAGATTACAACGGGTCATAATAATTAACCCTGGTTGTCAGGATATTATGGCACTGAATGTTACACAGTATTTCAATTACATTATTTGTTTAGTTCTATACATAAAGGGTAACTTATTCACAAATGCGTGAGTACAGGCGTGAGAGGCAGTATGTCTGGCCTCACACTTTGTTATTCACATTTACGTGAGAAGTATTCAAGCACATTGCGTATTTGGTTCTGTACATTATAAGGGCCTGTGCCTCTTATAACAATCTTCTTCACTTTAATACTTACAACCATTGGTAGCATGACGAGAGGAGGCTCGTGGGTATACGTAATGATAGTATCAAGTAATGGGGAAGAAATAACGGTAGATACTGTAGGTAAATAAGAGACACAATATACAAATACAATATTTATTTAAACATTAAAATGGAGGTAGGAGAAGAATATATGTACCAACAGACGATACCTGATACTATGCCCTCAGGCTCAAAATACTCACACCACTACTGGGTGGACATACTCAATAACACTCACACCACTACTGGGTGGACATACTCAATAACACTCACACCACTACTGGGTGGACATTCTCAATAACACATAAACTCTTACAGTAACTTAGCACCATTAAGACCAGGGGCAACTGCCACTACAACACTCAGTCGTCAGGAGTGATACTCAAGCAACCGCCATGGGGTCCTGCCACCATGGGGTACTTTCCAACGAACTCTGAAGATCCCAGTGGAATAACCCCACCACACACAATAACCCTACTGTGTTAGACACTCATCCACCAATAATGGGGGCTGGTAGTTGTGTGTGGCTTGGTGATCTGGGGTCACCTCGCGGGCCGACCGTTAGGGTCAGACGGGCCAGCTATGGGGCCCATAGGTAGTCTGAAGTGTCTGACGGTCGGGTCTCACGAAGATATCTGATCCTACTGGACCTCAGACATCTCTCCAGACATAGTGGATACAACATCCACGCTACAGACACGGCCTAGGCTGCGTTAGGGACCTGTATGGGTGAAGGGGCGAGCACTTACTAACCGTGACAACGACATCACGTTTCAGGGGACGTTAAAGACGTAAATATTATTTCACTCAAAGCAAATCAACTAAGTTACTGTAACACTTGCAGAATCAACTATTAATTGGGTCAAATCACTTAAAGACGGGCGAATTACAGCACAGAGTGGAATGACCTACCTGTATGGGTGAAGGGTCGAGCACTTAAACGGTTGAAATACCCGCGGCACCCTCACTCAAAATAGGTCAGGGAGTCCACCTACTTCTATTTCGATGAATTACTTTACTGTACACTCTGATGTTGAAACTGAGACTATGAACTCAGTTTCATTCCCTACTATTATCTTCACTAACAATGCTCTGACTGATCTATCAAAAGCAAAAATTAAATTGATTACAAAGGGTTGGATGACAACAGGTCCCAACATACAGCGTCTTGCTACGAAATCTGCTGATTATATTCAAAGTTCCCTTCAGACAAAGACGGCCTATTGATGACGTCATCAAGGAAACAGAGAAAACGGGGGACGTTTCCACTGGGGGACTCAGAAGGTTTTGTGGATGTTTGAGCGTAATATGAATCCTTAAGGTTTTTAGGTTAGCCGTCATCACGATCATGACAAAGCTTCCCCCTTCCCCAAGATTTATATTATGCGGTAACGTTCAGAAGACACGTAAGTAGTTACATACACATTAAATGATTAATACAATTTATAATTCCCCATACAAAACATTGCACATATTATACCAATAAAAATAGAAAAATAGTTCCCTACCCGTGGTTAGAATTGGGCAAAAGAAATGGAAATCTGTTAACATATAACTGGAATGTTACACACCTTCATAAAAAATATATTGGGATACATATATCATAACATAATAGCACCAAAAATAATAATACATCATCATATAGTAATACTAAATGGGGTTAGATACATCATCATATAATAATACTGAGTGGGGGTAGATACATCATCATATAATAATAATAAATGGTGTTACATATATCATATCATATAATAATAATAAATGGGGTTAGATGTATCATATCATATATAATAATAATGAATGGGGTAGATACATCATATCATATAATAATAATAAATGGTGTTACATGTTAAAAAATACACCCTCATATCGGTAGATAAAGTGCACACTCAAAATTTTCCTTACAGAACTCAAATTTCAATGTTCATAGGTCATGAAAGTTTCTTTTACGAGATTGGTCAAATGCTTACAGGACACCCTGAGATATAACATAGATTTCTCAAGCTAGGACATAGACGAACGGACCCCATGAAGTCGAAGGAATGATTTGTTTGCCCTTAATCTTAAGAGTCATGTCGCACTAGCGAGAGGCAGCAACATTCAAGGGACTCCGAACAAGCGGGTATTCCCAAGAATCCAATGCTAACGAAACGGTCCTCATGAGAACACAACCAAACCAAAAACTGTCTGTACTTATGGCATTTGCCATGTAGAAGTAATAGCGCCATATTTCTATGCCCGAATACTCCCTGAAAGTCACGAACTCTACACCTATATACAAACAACACCCAGCCTACGTAGGACTTACCAACCAGAACTTGAGAATTCACCACTGGTATCTTTACTCAAACTAGTAACAGATACCCTTCAGATGATTGCATAACTGCCAATACATCTTCCAATCTCTATGTCTTTTACTGCAAATTGACCATCCCTCTGCAAAATATTTTCAATAAAAAAAACTTCCTCAATTCTTTACCTCTCCCTTTACCACAAGTTACTTATAACTGATTGCACACTTCATTATCAACCAATGAGGGTCACTTAAAAAGCCCACTGCTTTTTAAAGCTCCAGTCTCACCAATGGCTTTCTTGTCCTTACGGGAAATCGGGGAGCAGGAGTGTGAGGGCGCGTGTTTCCCACACCTCTACGCCACCCTCATCTTACTTACTTCTCTTATCTTACTCAGCTCTGTCACCTATTCTTTTGGTAGCATGGACATTCTTTTGGTAGCAGGGTGATTCTTTTGGTAGCATGGTGATTCTTTTGGTAGCATGGTCATTCTTTTGGGAGCATGGTCGAGGGTCTAGGCACATGGGTATGGTAATTCTGGTATCAAGTCACTTGGACGGAAATAAAGGTAAAATACTGTGGGAGAAATGAATACACCTAAAGTACTCTAATAACAAATTTATTAATATGAAATCAAAGGGGAAAAGATATATTATTAATCATATAACTACCAGGTTCAACTCCTGGGCTTATTGCAGACTCAGTACTTTCTTCTTTACTTATTTTCTTATTTACTTATTTTCTTATTTCTTTACTCAACGGTAATTACTCAGATCTTACATTATTACTGCACACAACATTACTGGTGTTACATTAGATGGCGTAGCAGGACCAGTTCCTTGGCCCTACTCACAATACACAGTACATGGCACTCATTGTAGATTACTTTACTCAACATACTCATTAATAATTAAATCAGCAGATACCTGGGGTCCACTACCCCCACATGGGATAATTATTTCCAACTAATTATCCCTAACATACATCTTACAACACTCTCTGTTGACATATACTTCCAAGGATTTACCCAGGGTAGAACACTCTGGCTCACGACAGCTGTTGTGGTCGGTAATAGCCAGACACATGGCGAGTCTGGGGTCTGGCCCAACGAGGCAGTGAAGCACATTCAATAGGCCGCATCGGTGCCATCGTTTCATATATGGCCCCTACTGGGTATCTACTACATCCGGGGCAGTTGTTGAGTGATCCACTAGTCACAATGGGATCTGGAGAAACATTGGAGCAGCGTCAGGGAGTGGACTGGGAAGCATGACAACACAAACAACTCTCTTGTCTAGACGACAGACGTATTTACGTTATATTACTTCTTACACTGGGTGAATGACAATTCAACTGTTAAATCATGAACACTGGTGAACACTGATATTCACTACAATTGACTGAATTAACTGAATGGCTACACATAAACATACCTGGAGAAACATTGGAGCAGAGTCAGGGAGCGCTCTCCCTGGCGATGCACGGGTATAAATACCCCTGAGTTGCCAGTGATCGCTACTCACGCAATGACAATAATCACAAACAAACTAATTCAAAGATGACCCTCAGTTGACAAAGGTCTGGCGAATTACTTGAGCTGATTTACACAGACTAATTCAAGATTGAGCTTCCCAGGAGAAAGTGGAATAACAACGCATTGATAACTGTCTTCACAAAGGTGGGACCCTGGGAGGGAACAAGTGTAGCGTCGATGGGGAAAAACACGTCTTCTCAGGGGTTGCTAACTCACTCATGTTTTGCGGTCGTGGAGTTTAATAAGAATCATTAGTTAAATAGATCAGCAGTCAACGTGACCATGACAGGAGCAACTACTGTTCTCTCCTCATCCCGTATAGCATCTCTCTCGTCAGGTTCTGATTCTGAGGAAGAATCTTTAGGGGGAACCTGGATGTCATTTACATGGACAAGCATATCTATATTGATACATCTTTTCACCTTTTTTGCTGCTCGTCGGATTACTTCTGTCTCATCTGAAAGGTGGGTTAACTCATACGCTGCACCATTGCGTATGACCTCAGTTACTGTATATGGGCCCTTCCACTTTGCATTTAATTTCCTACTGGTACCTGGGATAGGAGCTTCATCTCTCACCCAAACAGTTTCCCCTAGCTGTACTGTCTGATTGACTCTATCTCGGTTTGCTCCGTTCCGGAATTCTCTAGACATTCGTTCAGAAGATTCTTTAATTACTCTGTGAGCTTCTCTCAACCCTTCAGTACTCTCGTTTTCTATTAGTGGTAACTCAATGCCCACTTGTCTCTGCGCATGCCGGGAAAAGAACGCAAAGTGTGGCTGCACTCCAGTCGTTGTGTGAACGGAAGTGTTCAACGCATATTGGGTCGGACCCAAGAATAGCGACGCGGGTTATTTTCGCACGTGATTGACAAAAGGTTCTTAAAAGTTCGGTGCATCCTCTCCGTGATACTGTTTCCTCGGGGGTGGTAAGGCAAGGTAAAATGTTAGTTAATTGACAGAGTTCCCTGAACTGTGCGGCAGTAAATTCTCCTCCATTATCCGCAATCACTACTTTAGGACTACCGAAGACATTAACAAATTTCTCAAATTCACGGATAACTTCTTGAGTGGTCTTGGTGCGCAATGGATAGAAGTGAACAAACCTTGAATAATGATCTATCCACCGCTGCCACCAATGTGAGGGCGCGTGTTTTGCAACAACACCTCTACACCACCCTCATCTTACTTACTTCTCTTATCTTAGTTCTTACTCTTACTCGGCATTCTTTTGGTAGCATGGTCATTCTTTTGGTAGCATGGTCGAGGGTCTAGGCACATGGGTATGGTAATTCTGGTATCAAGTCACTTGGACGGAAATAAAGGTAAAATACTGTGGGAGAAATGAATACACCAAAAGTACTCTAAAACAAATTTATTAATATGAAATCAAAGGGAAAAAGAGATATTATTAATCATATAACTACCAGGCTCAACTCCTGGGCTTATTGCAGACTCAGTACTTTCTTCTTTACTTATTTTCTTATTTACTTATTTTCTTATTCCTTCACTCAACAGTAATTACTCAGATCTTACATTCTT
The DNA here is from genome assembly GCF_018991925.1 of Homarus americanus. Lineage (NCBI taxonomy): Eukaryota > Metazoa > Arthropoda > Malacostraca > Decapoda > Nephropidae > Homarus > Homarus americanus. Next base: position 1,155,605 of record NW_024718183.1, read on the forward strand.
ACTGCACACAACCTTATTGATGTTACATTACATGGCATAATAGGACCAGTTCCTTGGCCCTACTCACAATACATAGTACATGGCACTCATTGTAGATTACTTTACTCAACATACTCGTTAATGATTAAATCCGCAGATACCTGGGGTCCACTACCCAACATGGGTTAATTATTTCCAACTAAATATCCCTAACATACATGTTACAACCCTCTCTGTGGACATATACTTCCAAGGAGTAACCCAGGGTAGAACACTGGGGATCACGACCGTTGTGGTGGTCCGTAGTAGCCAGACACATGGCGAGTCTGGGGTCTGGCCCAACGAGGCAGTGGAGCACATTAATCAGGCCGCATCGGTGCCATCGTTTCATATATGGTCCCTGCTGGGTTTCTACCACATCCGGGGCCGTTGTTGAACGATGCAAGAATCACAATGGGATCTGGAGAAACATTGGAGCAGCATCAGGGGACGGACTGGGAAGCATGACAAAACAAACAACTCTCTTGTCTAGACGACAGACGTATTTACGTTATATTGTAGTGGATTTCTCCCCTACAAACGCTGTTTGTCGCTGCGTAGCCGACCCCATGAATTCCACAGTGTGTGCCTCGTGGTCTAGGTCAACCAGCGCCGCCATATATTACGGAGCGGGGGTCAACTACTAAGCCACGCCTACCCCCCGCTATTTAAGACCTGACCTCGTGGTGACCTGTCTCTTTCTACCTACACCAACCAGCCAGCAACACCTCCTCCTCCTCCGCCGCTGCCTGGCGGCTCTCGCTCCTCCTCCGCCTGCCTGCGGTCCTCACTCCCGCCGGCGAGCATGGCGACCCACAAGCTGTCCTCCTCTGAGCACCCTCACCAACCAGCTCTCTCTACATCACGCTTGTAACCATGCTGCCTTCCCAGCATCAAGTTGCATTGTACATCCAATACAACATGTATACATGAGAGCACATTGTGAGTTTCCTTTCTCCATCCCATCCTGAGTGTGAACCAAACATCCCAAAAACCCCACAAATGGTGACCTCGGAGTGACCTGGAGGGAAGGGGGAGTATTGTAGTCGATTTCTCCCCTACAAACGCTGTTTGTCGTTGCGTAGCCGACCCCACAAATGGTGACTCCCGGAGATTCGCACTCACACAGGATGGAGGAGAAACTGATCATGCTCCCAGTCTTCAAGCAACATGGAAGACTGGCTTATCCACACAGAAGCAGCTCTCATCTGCTCTACAACTACTGTCTCTACACCGCAGGTTAGACACCCTAGAGCAACACTGCTTCTCTAAGCAGACACCAGCTCCTCTTCCTGCCCCAAGCACCACGTCCTACCGACCCCAGCACACCTGTCCTGCCTCAGACGCCGCCCCCGGCCCAGCAGCAACCCCTGCCGCCCCTGATGTGGCCCCTGCTCCTGTCGCGGACCAACACACCCGTCCTGCCTCAGACGCCGACCCCGGCCCAGCAGTACCCCCTGCCGCTTCTCCTGACGCGGCCCCTGTTCCTGAATGCGGACCCACACACCCCTCTTTTCTCCCTCAGGTACTCCCTGCTAATGTCCTGCACCCTGCTGCTGTCGTGGACCCAGCTGCTGTCACGAGCCCTCATCCGCTTCTGCTGACGCAGCCCCTGCTCCTGACCCAGGCCCACGCACCCCAGCAGGCGCATCTGACGACTCTGTACCTGCCGTGAACGAAGCACAACATTCATCGCCTCCACACACCCTTTTTCTCCCTCTCTACTCCCACAGATATTGTGTATCTAGACAGTTGTCTCCAGCAACCGGCTGACCCACGCCATCGCCGTTGTCTCACATGAGGCATGCACCGCCGTTCTGCCTCACATGTGCTATGCAACCCTGCAGACAACAAGTCTCCTACACCGCCTGGAGGGAAGGGGGAGTATTGTAGTGGATTTCTCCCCTACAAACGCTGTTTGTTGCTGCCTAGCCGACCCCACCAATTCCCCAGTGTATGCCTCGTGGTCTAGGTCAACCAGCGCCGCCATACATCACGGAGCGGGGGTCAACTACTAAGCCACGCCTACCCCCCGCTATTTAAGACCTGACCTCGTAGTGACCTGTCTCTTTCTACCTACACCAACCAGCCAGCAACACCTCCTCCTCCTCCGCCGCTGCCTGGCGGCCCTCGCTCCTCCTCCGCCTGCCTGGTGGTCCTCGCTCCCGCTGGCGAGCATGGCGACCCACAAGCTGTCTTCCTCTGAGCACCCTCACCAACCAGCTCTCTCTACATCACTCTTGTAACCATGCTGCCTTCCCAGCACCAAGTTGCATTGTACATCCAATACAACATGTATACATGAGAGCACATTGTGAGTTTCCTTTCTCCATCCCATCCTGAGTGTGAACCAAACATCCCAAAAAACCCACAATATTACTTCTTACACTGGGTGAATGACAATTCAACTGTTAAAGCATGAACACTGATATTCACTGCAATTGACTGAATTAACTGAATGGCTACACATAAACATACCTGGTGAAACATTGGAGCAGCGTCAGAGGACGCTCTCCCTGCGCGATTCACGGGTATAAATACCCCTGAGTTGCCAGTGATCGCTACTCATGCAATGACAATACTCACAAACAAACTAACTGTTACTCATTCAAAGATGACCCTCAGTTGACAAAGGTCTGGCGAATTACTTGAGTTGATATACACATACTAATTCAAGATTGAGCTTCCCAGGAGAAAGTGGAATAATAACGCATTGATAACTGTCTTCACAAAGGCGGGGCAAACTAGGAGGGAAACACAAGTGTAGTCGTCTATGGGAAAAAACACGTCTTCTCGGGGGTCGCTAACTCACTCATGTTCTGTGGTCGTGGAGTTTAATAAGAATCATTAGTTAAATAGATCAGCAGTCAACGTGACCATGACA
>NW_024718183.1:1158605-1170726 GCF_018991925.1 Homarus americanus
GCGTTTCTCGTTTTACGCGGTACTCCACGGGTTCAATTGACCGCGTAAATGAAGACCCAACTGTAGTTACTCCATATCCTCTGACCTGTGGTAGCATGGCTCGAGGGTTAGGACACAGGGTGGACTGTAATTCTGGTACCAAGTTGAGGGAAAGAATGAAGGTAAATACTGCAGGAGAATGATACCCCTAACATACAAATAAATTGGTTTATTAAAATGCAATTAGATTTATGAATACTTTCAGTAACACACAACTACAAGGATCAACTCCCTGCCTCCACTTATTTTGGTACTGTACTTGCAACAAGGTATCTTTACCAACTTATACCATTATTTGGTGTACATTTAAAAGAACACCCAACACTATTATTTTACATATAGCAAACTTGAGCACCATCAATACAAAATACCTGAGAACCTTAGCTCTTAATTAGTAACAGGACTCTGGTAATAGTGTAGTGGATTCCTCCCCTACTAGCACCGAACCTTCTCGAATTCCCCAGCCTATGCCTCCAGCGCCGCCTACGGAGCGGGGGTCAACTATCTACCCACGCCTACCCCCGCCTTATAAGACCTGACACTGCTGTGACCAGCCTCTTTCTACCCAGTGCCACCAGCAAGCAACACCTCCTCCTCCTCCGAGCCAGCCTGGCTGCTGCCGCTCCCGCCAGCGACCTTGGCGTCCCTCAAGCCGCGTGTCCCTCCTCTGGGCACCCTCACCACCCAGCTCTCTCTACTCAATGCTTATTACCATGCTACCTACCCAGCAACAGGCTGCATTGTCCATCCAATACAATATGTATACAGTGAGCACATTGTGAGTTTCCTTTCTCCATCCCATCCTGAGTGTGAACCAATATCTCAAAACCCCACAATAGCAGCAAAACTAATGCCTTAACAGCACCAGAATTAGTAGCTTACCTCCGCTACTTTGCTACACTCGCCAAGAAGTAAATGGCAACCTCATACTCTGGCTTTCTCCAAACACCCATACAACTGAGGAGATTACATACATGAATACTTGGACAAATAACACACACTCAAAGTAATCTCCACTTATTGGCGGCTCATTAAAAAAAAAGTTGGGCTGGCCGTGTTTACTCCTCATGAGAGATCACCAGGATGGACAGTGAACACGTCTGGGTGGCTGACTGGGGCCCAGGCAGATGGCTAGCTCACCACGCCCGTGTTCAAGATGCTACCAGCCATCATCCATTTATAAAGGGGGCCGATTCCACTGTCACCATTGATAAAGGGGCGGATTTCTTATTAGTCTTTTCTTATTATCTAATCAGATATTGAGCTTGCCAAGAAAAAGTGAAATGGACGTCAAATACACACGCTAACAACGCTACTTTTACAGGCTCAGCAAAATTACACACAAGGGCCCTCTATGGGTATACGTTTAGATCTTGGAGATAAGGAGTTTGACATATTCTTTTCAGGAGATTAATGACTTTCAAACTAACTAACTCACACTAATTAAACTACAAACATTAGATTCTCTGATGTTTGGGCATTAAAATGATCTAATTTCAATAGTACTTGTACTTGGAAACTCTGGGATATCCCCCACGGACGATATTAGGAAATGCCATTCTTGCTGGCAGACTCAACGCTCACTAATTTGACAAGTTTTACTAACAATAAAGACAGTTGAAGTTTTCAACATCACTCACGACGGATCTTGAATGTTTCATCTGTAAGTTGACTCAAAACAATGGTGTTCTCATGTAGAGGGAGGGGAAAATCCCTACCACTGTCACTATTGTAGGGGGGAAGACCAAAAGAAGGGGAATAAAACGAAGACCAACCACTGTCACCAATAGGGGATCTATTTCCTGTAATACTTTACTTTACTGTCCCACTACTTAAACAACTACTGTACTCTCTCTGTCTTAACTCTGACCTGTGGTAGCATGGCTCGAGGGCAAGACCTGTGGAGCTGTAATAATGTTACCAAGATATGGGGAAGAAAAGAAAATAAAGGTGGTCAGTGAAGGAAAATAATACCCCTAACATACAATAAAAATTGGTTTATTACAAAAATGCTGGACTTCTAACTACTTCCAGTACACACACAACTACCAAGAGTAATACTCATGTACTTCTCAACAAGGTACGGTACATCTCTCGCAGTCATCAACCCTTGGTGTATCTTTTAAACAAGACACCACACTCCTCTTATACCTCGTACACTGGAGTACCAAACAGTAAACTTCATTCAACACAAACTGCATGGATCACCTATATGGCTCCACCCAGGGTACTTCACAGTTGTCATGGTCACGTTGACTGCTAGTCTGTTTTAACACTAATGATTCTTATTAAACTCCACGACAGCAAAACATGAGAGGGTAGCTGGCTAGCTATTCCTAAGAGAAAGCGTGTTTTTCTCATTCTATGTTTACACTCATGATCCCTCCCAGTAAGTCCCGCCTTCCAACACAGTTGTCAGTGCTTTGTTATACCATTCTCTCCTGACAAGCTCAATCTTGAATTAGTCTGTGTAAATCAACTTTAGTAATTCGCCAGACCTTTGTCAACTGAGGGTCATCTTTGAATGTGTAACAGTAGAGTTTGTTTGTAATTACTGTCATTGCATGAGAAGTGATCACTGGCAACGCAGGGGTATATATACCACAGGAGCAGGGGGAGAGAGCATCCCCCGTCACGTCAGCTCCCGTTTGTCCCCAGGTAAGTACTGTAAATGTGTTCCCTAGCCATTCTGTTTGACCTAGTCATTGTAGTGAATATCAGTGTTGATCAGTGTTCATGCTTTAACAATTGAATTTGTCATTCACCCAGTGTAAGAAGTAATATAAAGTAAATGTCAGCTGTCGTTTCCAGGCGAGAGATTTGTTGTGATTATGTTGTCATCATGCTTCCCAGTCCCTTGCCTCTGTCCCCAGTCACGTCATCTCCCATCTGTCCCCAGATCCAATTTGTGGTTCTCGGATCACCCCATGACTGCCCCGGAGCCAGTAGATTCCCAGCAGGGAGCAATATATCGACGATGTCGTTGATTCAACATGATTGAGACGGCAGGTCCACCTCATGGGCCGAGGGTCCCAGACCCGCCTCGTGTCGGAGTGTAACCGACCACAGCAGCAGTCGTCAGTTGTTAGAGGCGCCAGTGTTATACCCTGGGACATGCCTTGGAGTTATATGGCCCACAGTGTTGTTGTATGTGTTTGTTAATAATTACCCCATGTTGGGTAGTGGACCCATGTATTTGTTGGTATCAGTATTAACGTGTTGTGTGTGTGAGTACATCTCCTATGCACTACCAACACTCTGTGGAGTATCTTAAGTAAGGTTGTCTTAACTGGATGTAATGAGAAGTACCTCGTAAGGTGTGAGAAGTAAAGTTGCCCACTTGGGACTTTGAGTTAAGTCTTGTAACTGTACTGTAATGCCACGTACGACAAGTAGGTGTGAGAAGTAAAGTAATCTGCAAGGAGTTGTCATGTAACTATGTATTGTGAGTAGGGACAAGGAACTGGTCCTGTTATGTACTGTAATGTAACACCAGTAAGGTTGTGTACATTAAGAGTGTAATATCTGAGTAATTGCTGTTGAGTAAATAAGAAAATAAATAAATAAGAAAATAAGTAAAGAAGAAATACTGAGTCTGCAATAAGCCCAGGAGTTGAGCCTGGTAGTTATATGTTAATAATATCTCTTTTTCCCTTTGATTTCATATTAATAAACCTGTTCTTAGAGTATTTTAGGAGTATTTATTTTCCCCACAGTAGTTACCTTTATTTCCGTCCAAGTGACCCTGATATCAGAATCACAATACCCATGTGCCTTAGACCCTTGTCCATGCTACCAAAAAGAATTAAGGTTATGCAGTAACCATTGAAGTAAGTAGAAAGAACAATTGAAAGAACTAAGACAAGAGAAGTAAGAGTAAGATAAGAGGAGTATAAGTAAGAGTATAAGAAAAGGGCAGAGTATGAGTAGAGAGAAACCGCCGCCGTTACATTGGCGGCTGTTAGGTTGTTGTTAACCCCCCCCCTCCTTACACAGTAGGGTACAATACAACTTCCAGTATACAAACAAAATGGTGTACTTTTCACAAAACCACCTAACACTGTGATCACACCTATAATACACTGGAGCATCAACCAAACAGGTTACCTGAATATGTAGCTTGTAAAATAGTACAGGAAATAGGACTCTGCAGTAGCCCCACAACTAAATTCCTGGAGAGCTACTGTGGTTACAATTCGCAAAGAACAAGTGACTTACCTCATACTCTTGCTAGCTCTAAAGCTCTAAACGTGCATAGCACTGAGGAGATTATACACACGAATTCTCGGACAAATAACACACCACAGTCATCTGTAATTAGCTCAAACAACAACACTGCAGGAGTGAGTCATGTTTACGTCACAGACATGAACGCGTCCAGGCCAATAAACTCCCAGCAGCTGAGCTTGGCTGAGGGCCTGTGGGTGAGATCTTGGCTCACCCCATAACTGTGTTGGTGACAATATCCGACCTTAATGATGCTCATCTATCTCCAATTACTAGTGGGTGTAAGGGCAGACTTTTCTTACTTCATACTATTTCATACTTATTCTTTTTATTCTTCAATATATTTATATACTTATATTCTTATTTCAAATATTTCTTATATTTATTCTCTTCTGTTATTTTCCAGGTCAGTATTATTTTCTTTGCTTCATTTCTTTTCATATATAGTATTGTATTTTCTGAATTTCTATGTTCTTACCTTTCTGAAGTATACCCTGTTTTAATTACATTCTAAACCATGAATTAGACTGGGGAAACCATGTCATTCTTATTACAACACTTATTATACTTTCAACAGTAGCCTGCCACCAGCCAGACTTTTATTAGAATATAACATATCTCATGGAACTGTTAGGTAGCCTGCCAGCGAGCTTCAAGGCAAGTGAGTTACAATACGAGTACAAGTAGTTATTTTCTGAGAACCAATGTGTAGAAGGAATAGAGTGGTGTTACTTGTAGTTTACTTATCCAATATTTATTAACATATGGAGTGAATAAGATGTAAATTAATTACACTCGGACCAGACTGGACCACTTAGGTCTTACTTTACACATAGCAACATAGATCATTTCTTAATTACAACATTATACACTCATTATATTACTTCATGGTCAATACAGATAATTACATAACACACTCGACAAAATCCAAAATTAAGATAGTATCAAACACATCCTGTTAGTTCAGAATGAACAACATGGCACTTTAACTAGCATTCAGTGGTAGTACACCTGGTTGGTGGACTCAACTCTTATAACAACAGTACCACGGGTAACACCAACATTCATGGGTTCAATACTTAACCTGGGATAACTATATTTCTGCTAGTTAATCCCCAATCATAGATACCAATACTGCTCAATACATATAGCCAAGATCAATGGACAGACACGACTGCGTCCACTAGTGACGGGAGCTGTTTACACTACAGACAGCCGAGGCTCGCAAGGAGCACCCTGGGGTAGACTCTCTCCGCACTGCGTTCTCTGGGTAATCTTGTCCTCAGATTCTTATCTCGCCATATTAAAGACATCCTTCAAAGACCATCTTGCCCATAGGCGGCTACCGCACCTCGGTAGTGGTGACAACACAAACAGTGCCTGGAGATGCATTGAGGAAGAGTCACTAACTGTAAATGTCTAACTTCAACTGTACAAAACATACGTCTGGCAACGATACAGACGACACCTACTTTACTTGAGTTACCTGGCACATGATTATTTCACTATGTTAAAACATGAACACTGATATTCACAAAATCGACTAAGTTAAACTGACTTAACATGGTGGCGGGAAACAATCATTCACATACCTGGAGATGCGTTGAGGAAGAGTCACTAACGTTTGTTTCTTCCTTGTGCATTCGTATATATGTGAGCCTGGGGGCAGTTCCGGCCTATGCATACATACCAGAAAGGTTAATCTCACCAACAACAGAAATTCTATTCAACTTGGTTGCTGTACACTCAGCTATGAACGTCAGTGTTACGGGTCAGGCTAATTTTCCACGTCTATCCCTATAATCTAGTCTGAGATTGAGTTTGTCAGGAAAAAGTGAAATTGACGTGTTTAGTTAAACAAGCACTAACAACTCTACTTACAGGAAACCACAAACCACAGCCAAGGAATTCTTCCTGAGAAGAGCCGTTAGGTTTTGGAGATTTTGAGTTTGACAGAATCTTTTCAGGAGATTAATGGCTTTCTAAAATAGACAACTGACACTATCTAAACTACAAACATCCGATTCTCTGATGTTTGGGCATCAAAATAATCTAACTTCAGTAGCACTTGGAAACTCATGGCTATCCCCAAGGACGATATAAGGATATGCCACTCATGCTGACAGACTTGACATTCACTTACTTGACAAGTTTTACCAACTATAAAGACCGGTCCGACTAATTACCCAAATGTACCCAAATGTAGCCAAATATAGCCGGAATGAAGTCAAATAATGGTCCTAGATGAATAAATCGGACTGCCAATCACTTCTCGACTAGTATTTGGTGTCACAAAGTCACAAAAAATTGGTAAACTTAATTTAATCTGAGTTAATAGATCGAGTGCATGTACCTAACCTAACCTAACCTAACCTCGACTAGTATTTGGTGTTACGAAGTAAAAAAAAAATTGGTAAACTTAATTTAATCTGAGTTAATAGATCAAGTGCATGTACCTAACCTAACCTAACCTAATCTAATCTAATCTAACCTAACCTAACACAACACAACTCAGATTAAATTAAGTTTACCAATTTTTTTTGACTTTATGACACCAAATAATAATCGAGAAGTGATTCACAGCCCGAATTACGCTTGTACGACCATCATTTGACTTCATTGCGGCTACATTTGGCTACATTTGGGTAATTCCTCGCTCCGTCGGTACATGCACGCGATCTATTAACTCAGATTAAAGTAAGTTTTCCAATTTTTTGTGACTTTCTGACACCAAATACTAGTCGAGAAGTGATTGGCAGTCCGATTTATTCATCTAGGACCATTATTTGACTTCATTCCGGCTATATTTGGTTACATTTGGGTACATTTGGGTAATTAGTCGGACCGGGACTCAGGCGTCCTGAAGCGATGAGAAAACGGACTCCTCAGACTGGGACTCAAATAAAGAAAGCTTCGCTACATGTTTTGTGGGCTATTGAGCGTAATATGAATCGTCTGATTTTACATTAATTGATGTGTACGACCGTGGTCATTGCATGGGGACGTTGACACGACCAGCTTGTCCTACAGGTACCTCTCTCTCTGTACAGGATGGGTCGTGGCTTAGAGTGAGGGACACGAATATCGTAACATTGTAGAATTATGAGATATTAGTTCACACTCAGGATGGGTTGGAGAAAGAAAACTCACAATTTGCTCTCTGTATACATACTGTATTGGATGTACAATGTATCTTGGTGCTGGGTAGGCAGCATGATTACAAGCGTTGAGTAGAGAGAGCTGGTTGGTGAGGGTGCCCAGAGGAGGTCACGGCTGATATGGAAATATGGGTCTTAGGCCCATATGCAAGATCAGCCATGGTGTATACCATACTGTAGTACTCCCATGGTTGTTATGCAAGAAGCTTTTTTGGCTAAACAAAAAGAAAAATATGTACGATTCGTTATTGGAACATGGGGAAATTTCGTGGTACACGTACCCCCCCCCACAGTCCGATGATCACTACGAGGGAATTATTTTTGAAACCAAAAGAAAGAAAATTGATTTGGATGGGCATAAAATGTATAAATCTGCAAAGGAATAATATTTTTTATACGATATACTCCATATAGAACAGCACATGCAGATTTGTATTGTTCTTTTTAAAAGCAGTCCGTGTTTGTGTACGAAAAATACCGCCAGCCTCTACTTGTCTCATCTCCGTTTATATCCTCCAAATTCGCCGAACCATCATAAAAGGTAAGCCTTTAAGATAACTAATACAACTAATTTATGTGTAGAAATGTATTGAAATTAAATTATACTAAAAAAAAGTCGTAAATGGTCTATTTGAAGAGTGGTGAGAACAGCTTCTTCTGGGATGGTGAATGACGTCCTTTATCAGAATTAATATCGACCCAGTTTTCGTAATGAGGGCAATTAATAACAGTCCAGCACTACCAAAATAATTATTTCCTTTGTATAAATACTTTGTAGCATAAATTTCACACTTTAATAAGTCCAAATATGCCGGGTAACCAATGCCAGGTGAATCCAAACTGGTCCATCTGTGATGGTCGATGGACGTCCTTTATCAGAATTAATATCGACCCAATTTTCGTAATGAGAGCAATTAATAACCGCCCAGCACTACCAAAATAATTATATCCTTAGTATAATTACTTATTAGCCTAGATTTCATATTCTAGTGCTAGGTGTAGATATATGAGACGAATATGGCTGTAATATGTAACTCTGTACTATTTACCATTATTGATTCAGGTCTCTGTATTATATGTTTTATAATCACACTCCCTTTTGTCACCAAGTGTTAGTTCATGCTTTGGGCACATGCACGCAGAGAGACACCCAGAGAGATTCCAAGACAGGACGCTGTTTACCCTTGTCTCAACTCCTTTGTGTTTGTACCAGGAATAGAACTTACGGACTTGACATCAGAGTGTTTCCTTTACCCCTGAGTGCAAGGACCACCTGAGTATCATACATGGCGCAGTGAGTAGGATGTAGATATATGAGACGAATATGCCTGTAATATGTAACTCTGTACTATTTACCATTATTGATTCAGGTCTCTGTATTATATGTTTTATAATCACACTCCCTTTTGTCACCAAGTGTTAGTTCATGCTTTGGGCACATGCACGCAGAGAGATACCCAGAGAGATTCCAAGACAGGACGCTGTTTACCCTTGTCTCAACTCCTTTGTGTTTGTACCAGGAATAGAACTTACGGACTTGACATCAGAGTGTTTCCTTTACCCCTGAGTGCAAGGACCACCTGAGTATCATACATGGCGCAGTGAGTAGGATGTAGATATATGAGACGAATATGCCTGTAATATGTAACTCTGTACTATTTACCATTATTGATTCAGGTCTCTGTATTATATGTTTTATAATCACACTCCCTTTTGTCACCAAGTGTTAGTTCATGCTTTGGGCACATGCACGCAGAGAGATACCCAGAGAGATACCCAGAGAGATTCCAAGACAGGACGCTGTTTACCCTTGTCTCAACTCCTTTGTGTTTGTACCAGGAATAGAACTTACAGACTTGACATCAGAGTGTTTCCTTTACCCCTGAGTGCAAGGACCACCTGAGTATCATACACTAGGTACTTCCCAGGCATGTTTCATTTGTGTATCAGTTTAACCACAATTTGCTACTAATAAGATAAATTCAGTGACCTAAATTCATGTTTTATCTTTTTATTCCCTTAGTGATTCAATGTATTACAAGAAAGAACTTCTTTACGACTTGTTTGGGCCAACAGTTGGAGTGGTGATATTAATTAACTTTGCCATTGACAGTGGTAGAATCAAATGTAGATGTATTGGCTTTGTATGTCCATGATTTCAACAAAAATGAATAAGTCCTTCTAAAATAAATGGAATTGATGATGTTATTATCCTTTGGCCATCCAGCGAATTTAATGATTTTAAGTTGACCGATTTTTACCAGTTAAGTTAGGTTACGTTAGATTAGTTAAGTTGGGTTAGGTTAGGTTTAGTAACATTGAAATTATATTTTTTCAAATGCCAAGTAGGTGGATGACCTAAACATTCATTTTACCAAATTGATTATGAGTAGATCAAAAACATTAGTCTTGTTTTTTTTACAAATTCAAACTCCGTAAAGTTCAATTGACAATCACTTCATAAAAGATGTTTCACCCTATACACTAAAGCTACTTTATGTAAGAGGAAAAAATTAGCACCAAATTGTATTGTTTAATACCAAAAGAAGTCATTGATGATAATATTTAATAACAATATTTCAGGTATTACGACCCACAAGAATTTTGTCCATGATGCACTGAAATAACTTTGGTGCACATTTAACACCATAAGGCAACCTTTTGAACTTATACAATCCTTTATGAGTGTTGATGGTAAGGTACTGTTGACTTTCAGCATCAATAGAGACCTAAGCATATGCTTGGGACAAGTCTAATTTAGTGAAAATGGTTCCACCTGTTATTGCAGCAAACAAATCTTGAGATGTGGGTAAGGGATATTTCTCATCCTCAACAGCTTGATTAATGGTAACTTTATAATCACCACATAGTCTAACAGATTTATCAGCTTTAGGTACAATTACTATTGGAGCAGCCCAATTGCTCTTGGCGATTTTCACAATAATTCCCTCACTCACAAGTCTGTCTAATTCCTTCTCAACCTCACCTTTCAATGCATAAGGAACAGGTCTGGACTTAGCATATATTGGTGTAACATCTTTGTCAATGGTGATATGAGCTTCATAACCCTTTATACCATCCTGTCCCTTTACAAATAAAATCTTGTATTTTTCAAGCAATTTCTCAAGATCTGGAACACTGTTGCACATTCTAATACTAAATATCTCCTTCCAGTCCATCTCAAGTTCACACAACCAGTTCTTACCTAACAAAGTTGGTCTATTCACATAACTAGCTATAATTAATGGGAACTTTAAATTCTGATTTTTGCACTTTACCTCATATACTGCCAGATTCTGGGGTCATTAATACTAAGGGTAAATACTTAACTCAAATCTTAATTTCTAAGGGTCGCTGCCACCAGACCCCTTCTGGACAGCATGTAGCTCATTAGGTAGCGTGCAGAGTGGACTAGGCATTGGGTTAGGTTTTCCATTGACCAGATCGATAAGGGGAAAGAAGGGTGAAACCATAACATGTCTTAATTAATTTATTCCTTATAAAACATATTGGTAAAAAACATATACATGAATTAGCCTTTCTCAGAAGAACAACGAAAATGTTGGTTACCCGGATGGGCCCCAGACTCTTACATTAATGGCGTGTCATCCACCTACTTATTGCATAACAATCTGTGACCACCTTATCTCGGTCATTCCTTCTTACACTATCCCTTAACACATCAGACTGTTCCACCTGTATGGAATATAGCACCGTCGGTTATCATACATAAGTAAATTTGCTGATGACACTAAAATAGGATGTGTTATTAAATCTGACGAGGACTCAGCAAAACTACAGGAAGATCTAAACAAATTTTTCGAATGGTCTGAAAAATGGCAGATGAAATTCAACGTGGACAAATGTAAAGTACTCAGTATAGGAGATGTAAACAGGGAAACCAGATACCAGATGAACAACGATGCCATAGAGAAATCTGATTGCGAGAGAGATTTAGGAGTAATGATAAGTAGGAACCTTAAGCCAAGTAAACAATGTGTTTTTGCTCGTAACAAGGCTAATAAAGTACTTGGGTTCATACAAAGGAGTGTTAGTTACAAGACTAGTGAGGTCATCCTAAAACTGTTTCTTGCTCTTGTGAGACCACACCTGGATTACGCAGTTCAGTTCTGGTCACCGTATTACAGAATGGATATAGAATCCTTGGAAAGAATTCAGAGGAGAATGACAAGACTAATCCCGGGCATTAGGAACCTTGAGTATAGAGACAGGTTAAAGCATCTTAATTTGCACTCCCTCGAGAGACGTAGAGCGACGGGCGACCTGATAGAGGTGTACAAGTGGAAGGCAGGGCTAAACAAAGGGGACATTACAAAGGTACTCAAACTACCCAACCAGGAGCGAACTCGTAACAATGGTTTTAAATTAGACAAATTTAGATTTAGGCGGGAAATCGGTAAACACTGGTTTGGAAACAGAGTGGTGGATGAATGGAACAAGTTACCAAATATCATCATTAACTCGAATACGCTGAATAGCTTCAAACATAGGTTGGATGCTTATATGAGCAATAGGGGTTGGATGTAAACGGGACTGCCCAGTATGGGCCAATAGGCCCGCTGCAGTTTCCTCCATTCTTATGTTCTTATGTTCTTATAGTAGCACCATCTCAACACACATGTTACACTCCATACTTGCACTTTAGGTATACACAACAGGCACCTCGTTCGCACACC
>NW_024718183.1:1170825-1173325 GCF_018991925.1 Homarus americanus
AAAAGATTGGTGTTTCAAATTCTGTATTAAAAAAAATTTATGTATCTATAAATAAAACTCAAAATGAATACTTTATGTTTTACATTGTGCAATCACCATACCATGCATTGGCATTTCGGCTTGCTATGATGACGAAGAAGACTGCCCTGGCAACTGTACCGACACTCACAGTGGGTGGTGAGTTGCGTGCTGTTTCCATTGTTTACTGGTAGTTACTGGTAAATATTTTTCAACCAACCTAAACTATTACCTGTGATAGAGGTCGACTCCCCAACTTTTGCCAAAAAAATTTGTCTTAAGAATCGTATATACATATATATATATATATATATATATATATATATATATATATATATATATATATATATATATATATATATATATATATATATATATATATATATATATATATATATATATATAATATATATATATATATATATATATAAATATATATATATATATATATATATATATAAATATAAGTTAAAATTCACTTAACGCGTCAATAGAACCCAGAAGGTCCCCTGTGGTTATGATATCCAAGGGCAACAAACATATGCGGGATTAATTCCAATAGAAACTGCCCAACCCCCAAACTCCACTTTTGAAGACACATAACTATGTTGTAAAATAACATCTTAATTTTATGATGGTACATGCACACAATTAATACTTAAGAGAAATAGAGAAATAGTCGCCAGTTAATGTCCATTCAAATAATGGACTCAACTCCTCCCCTCTCACACTACACTGCCGGCTCTTCCTCTGAGAAATTTTGTGGGAAAACCACTAAATTTTAATAAATAATACCTCAAACTAAAGTTAGATAATACAATTGACATTATGGATTCTTTGTAAGACCAGGAATATTTTAATATAAATGTCATATATTTTGCAAAAAGATAATATAGTTACCCAGAAAAAAATTTTATCTAAAATTTATATGTTCCAATGCAAAATATATGATGTTTATATTCAAAATGATCACCAAATTATAAGAATTCCAGCAATGTAAATTATATTCTGACCGGTAATTTGTATGAATTTTATGAGCTAAAACAAATATTCTTCAGTTAAAAAAAAATAATCTTCACGACACTATTTGTCAATCAAAGAATCCCCACCTTGCCTCCCCCCTTCCAACTCCTCCCCCCACCCCACCAATCCTCCCTTCAAGAGATGTGGGTGAAAATAAATTTTAACATTTTGTATTAAATAATACCTCAGATTAAAGTTAGGATAATATAATTGACATTGCTGGATTCCTTGTAAGACCAGGAATATTTTGAATATAAATGTCATATATTTTACACAAAAGATAAACATATTTACTCAGAAAACATTTTATCTAAAAATTTGTATGTCTAATGCAAAATATATGATGTTTATATTCAAATGATCATCAAATTATAAGAATTCCAGCAATGTAAATTATATTCTGACTGGGTAATTTGTATGAATTTTATGAGCTAAAACAAATATCTTCAGTTAAAAAAAAAAAAATATTCTTCACAGGGTAACAGATGGTCGGTCGGTCCTCCCTCCCCCACCCCCACCAACTGTCCCAAGGAGATGTGAAAACCAGAATACTTAACTTTTTGTAATAAATAATACCTCAAACTAAAGTTAGGATAATATAATTGACATTGCTGATTCTTTGAAGATTGAATATTTTTGAATATAATGTCATATATTTTGCACAAAAGATAACATAGTTACTCAGAGAAAAAATTTTATCTAAAATTTGTATGTCAAATGCAAAATATATGATGTTTATATTCAAATGATCACCAAATTATAAGAATTCCAGCAATGTAAATTATATTCTGGCCGGGTAATTTGTATGAATTTTATGAGCTAAAACAGGCAGTCAGGCAGGGGGGCGGTGGGCAATATAAAAAATAGCTCGAAACGGACACTCACAGATATGTGAAAAAATCCGTGTTAAGTGAAAGTTCAGTTTGGCAGGCACTGCGATATGATAAAAACGTTGCTAAGTGAAACCAAGAGGGGTAGTGATATATATATATATATATATATATATATATATATATATATATATATATATATATATATATATATATATATGCAAGTAAATCACTGTATACATATATATATATATATATATATATATATATATATATATATATATATATATATATATATATATATATATATATATATATATATATATATATATATATATATATATATATATATATATATATCTATATATTATATATATATATATATATATATATATATATACACCTAGACTCCCACTAACGACTATGGACTTAACACCGCCCAGATATAGATAAAAAAAAAAAAAAAAAAAAAAAATTTAATGACACGCATTTTCTATACCGAACGTTTCCAGTTAATGTAGTCTCCATGTATAATTAGAAAATTATGGGGGCCCCATGTGCATTCAGCTGACTACATTAAAGTTTAAGTGCTCAGTCACACTGTATCCATTCCTTATTATTCATTACTT
>NW_024718183.1:1178325-1258693 GCF_018991925.1 Homarus americanus
CATACATGACATCCACCAAATGGGCCGGTATGACATCAGTGATGGCTATGCTACGTCAGAGACAGCCGTCAAAACGGGTTGTGTGAACCGGGCTTTAGATTATTAAATATTGCTCCCTCGTTGTGTTGCTAACATTCTTCACCCCTCCAAACATTTCTTCATTTCCAAATTCCACACTTTCTCTTACAACTGTACACCATTATTGTACTATAGTACATAATTAGCACATGAAATGTAACTTTGGGGTTTTTGCTCATAAATTTTCATTAATTAAATCCTCATAAATTGAGGTTTGCCTGCATAGTTTTCTTCATCTAAGAATAACTGGAACAGAACAAAATGTAAATAAATATTTATTGCACTTAAATATAAGGTTCTTTTAACTGGAAATAAAACAAGTTAATGGATGCACAGAGACTTACTTCTCCATTGTATTCCATATCCATGTGGGCTCTTTGCTGATAGGAACATTGAGTGCATGGATGTTAGCCATTTTAGTGGCTATGATGGATGACAGTTCAGGGTCTGCCAATTCACTGGTGAACAGTGAGCGAGCCTGCAAAAGTATAAATAAATTACCCAAAACATAGTTGTAGCAATCTTATAAAATATATCTTATACATATGACATAATAATTTCCCTGTGTAATTTTGTAATGGAAAACTTTGAGTTCCGTGGGTATATCAAAATTGGTAAAATATGCAAAACAAAAATCAAAAAACTCTCTCTCATGGGCCAGTGTAGAAAGTCATTCTTTTATGTTGAGTACTGTACCTAATATTTGATGGTATTTTGCCACTTTGTTCAAAACAATGGAAGAATGAGTAAGTACAGTTATCCATCACCAACCATAGCTTTAAATATCCATTATTTATATACTGTCACCAGTTTTTCCTACCACGGGTATCCATCGTGAAGCAGCCATGTGGCAAGCAAAGATTAAAACTGTAGGTACATGTGTGGAGAGATCAGAGGGCATATGGCATGAACCACCGTTGCTCGAAGTAGACAGCCTGGTAGTGTTCCAGCAGGGTTGCCTTTATAAGACAAGCGTCAATGCCAGGTGGCTCGCTTAGAGGAGATTGTGACACAGTGTGTACAATAACTTGTATCCTTTTTGCTCTTTTAATTCTTTCATTAAAGCTATTTATATGTTTTTGCTATTGTTGTTTATATGCCTACAATTTTAAGTTTTAATGTTGCAATGTACAGTAAAAGAGGTAAATAAAACATGTTTTTTGAAGTACTGTATCACTGTTTCACCTACCTCAGGGTTTTTGAGGAACCTAACCTCCACAGTTGGAGAAGGAAGACTGTACAGTAAATCTTATAATGATACAGTACCTGTACAGTGAGTTCTGCTATAGGGCGTGTTTTGACTACGCGAATTGGCGCTAACGCGATTTATGAATAGAGGAACGATATTTGTATAACGCGAACGCTTGTTTGCTGTAACGCAATTTTTGCTTACTATTTCTCCAATTTTGTGGTATTAAGTGTGAATATGGTAAAGAAGAATATCTCCAAGAAGCGTTCTGGTGATCGCATTCCCGGTGATGATCGTAAAAGAAAGGCTATAACACTTGGAGAAGCTCGATGTTATCAACCTCAAAATCACCCTTCTCCCCCATCAAGTTATATTCATATTTTTTCAAGGTAAAGTGTTACATTTACTGTATGATTTCATTATTAGATATGAATGTAACATTTATTTAGACTGTGCTATCCTTTGTGTTAGGCTAACTACTAAATTTTTTTCGATTTCGAGTAATCTGCACCTAACCCTATTTTCTCCATAAGCCCTGTTATTTCTATTACGCGAATTTCTATAACACGATGTTTTACAAGAACACAACTATCGCGTTATAGCAGAACTGACTGTATATGATAATTAAATGACATACAGTATTTAAAAAAATATATGAAATTTAAATAGATGCCGATTCTATTACAAAATTTTGAAAATAAATAATCACAGATTTATAATTTAGATAAAAGAGATTTCCAAAATAATAAATGATAAAGAACCTCTTAACCTGTTGGCGATGACATAAATTAATTAGCGGTATACAGTCATGCGCCGGTTAACATCCAACCGAACAACGTCCGATTACATATACGTCCGTGGCCGCCACTTCCCCCCTCAAAAAAAAATTAAATAAATAAATAAATAAATAAATAAATAAAATAAAATAAAAAACTTCCGTGACGCTTGCTGGACCACCACTCCACAACACCCTGACGGAGACATGATGATCCTCCCCATACTGGCCAGATATTATGTGTTACAGGAATATCCTTCCTTCCTTAGGCATTTGCCTCCAGGTGTAATGTTAACCTACATCTATTGAGGATAAAATCTTTCACCTACAAATTGACAATAACACATTTGCTGTAATCAGACATATCTAGTTGCCTCAACAATTGCAACTGCAGTTGCAATTGGGGTTGCAATTTCATATTCTGTGTCATTACTAAGGAATAACGAAGTCTCTGGTGTACTGCACTCTAAGGTTAAGAGAAAACGGACGACTCGGCGTCCTGAAGTGAGAGAAAACGGACTCCTATGACGGGGCACTCAAATAAAGAGACATGGTTACATGTTTTGTGGACTACCCACTGTACAGTATTGATCGTATATTTTTCATTACTTTGTAATAAACCTACTCATGCCTATGTGTGTTTCTGATAATTACCATAACATTATATACAGCTAGACCCCGACTTACGACGGGGTTAGGGACCCAAATCCAGGTCGTAAGTCCGACATAGATAAAAAAAAAAAAAAAAAATTTTAAATAAAAAATCTACAATGAAATACAGTACATTAAAAGTAATAAATAATGAGGAATGGATACAGTGTGACTGAGCACTTAACCTTTAATGTAGTCAGCTGAATGCACATGGGGCCCCCATAATTTTCTAATTATACATGGAGACTACATTAACTGGAAACGTTTCGGTATAGAAATTGCGTGAGTCATTTGAAGAAAAAATAAATAAATAAATTAAAAAAAAAAAAAAAAAGGTCACAACTGCGGCGGTCGTAAGTCCAAGCAGTCGTAAGTCGGGGTCTAGCTGTATTTATATATTTAGCGGTTACACAAACACAAGGCCTCACACATGCCACTCAGACTGACAGACTTGACAAGTTTTACCAACCATAAAAACAGTTGAAGCTTTAAACATCACTCACAATGGATCTTGAATATTCCAATAATCAGACATATCTAAGGTGCCTCAACAATTGCAACCCCAGTTACAATATCAAATTCTGTGTCATTACTGAGGAATAACGAAGTCACTGGTGTACTGCACTCTAAGATTAAGAGAAAACAGACGACTCAGGCGTCCTGAAGTGAGAAAAAACGGACTCCTTTGATGGGGCACTCAAATAAAGAGAGACATAGCTACATGTTTTGTAGACTACCCACTTTACAGTATCCTTTTCATCACTTTGTAATAAACCTAGCCATGCCTGTGTGTGTTTATGATATTTACCATAATATTATATATATATTTAGTGGGTCTAAATGGTCGTAAAATGAGAAACTTGGGGTTGGGTGCCTGGAACCCCCATTAGAATAAATCCCATAGGTTTATGTAATTTCGGACAACGTCCATTTCGGTTAACATCACGTTTCCAGGAACCTATCTAGGACGTTAACCGGCGCACGCCTGTATATAAAACGTAGATAATATCAAGGTTGATGAAATGCAATTGATATATATTTTTAATTTTATTTTTTAAGTGTTTTTTTTTCAGTACAGTACAGGTTGACAACCCTTTATCCGAAATTCCAAAAGCCTTAAGTTTTTTTGTGGAGCATATTATTTTTTTTTTTTTTTTAACAGTGATTAGCCCACCCAGGCATAAATCACTGACCCACATTGGGGCCTGGGGGGTGAAAATGTAATAGTAATACTGTACTAATTATAATAATAATAATTATTCATAGTAAATAAAAATTTTAATAAAAAATACACCAAAATAAAATAATAATAATAATAATAATAATAACAATAATAATAATAATAATAAAATATAATAATAAAATTAATAATAATAATAATAACAATACTGTATTAATAAAATAATAATAACAATAATAATAAAGAAATACAAGAATGAAAAAAGATAAAAAGTGAGAAACACAACCTAGACCTATGAATTATTATTATTATTATTATTATTATTATTATTATTATTATTATTATTATTATTATTATTATTATTATTATAATTATTATTATTATATTTTCGCCTCCTAGGCCTCAATGTGGGTCAGTGACTTGTGCCCGGGTGGGCTAATACACGAAAAAAAAAAAAAAATCTGAAAACCGAAAAATTCCGAAATCCGAAATGCCTCTGACTCCAAGGATTTCAGATAAGGGATTGTCAACCTCTATTAAGATTAACAAACTACAGTGATATTTCCACTAGCCGGAATCCTTCAAACCCTGAACTCTACGATAGCCGGAATTGAAATTAGCTCGGAAAAGCATTCCCAAAGCCGGAAATAAAAAAAAATAAAAAATCCGGCTCTGGGAAAAAATTTTCCGAAGTAAAAAATCGAGAGCATATTCTGAAAAGTCTTGATTAAGACTAAAACTCAAGTATTTTGGGGAGGGACCAGACCTGACTCAATGTCAGGTCTCATATTACTGACTTTCTGATAGAATGTCAGGTCACCCTTTCTTGGGTAGGGATTAGTGGGTCTCATGACATGAAGATGTCTTGTATAAACACGAAACCTAAAGTATTTTAGAAAGATTGTGATAAGTATAAGTATAAATGAGCAAAGTTGTATCCCTTCAATATTACATTCCATAACATTTTAAAATATGGAGTGAGAAAACAGAAAGGTGTGGGTGATTAGAGAGATGGAGTGGAAAGGAATGGTAACATGCACCAGTGTTCCCAGGCGATAAGCTCATCAACACTGATATTTTAATTCGCCTTCATGCAGTCACACAACAAGACCCTCACTGGATGCTTGTTGTCTTAATTCTCGTGCGTGCGTGCGTGCGTGCGTGCGTGCGTGCGTGCGTGCGTGTGTGTGTGTGTGTGTGTGTGTGTGTGTGTGTGTGTGTAATAATAATAATAATAATAATAATAATAATAATAAACAGTTTAATGAAAAAGTTCTGCAGCCCGAAGGCTGAAAATATACATTGGACATAAATGACTTATTACATACATTGGTGGTTTAACAAAAGCCTTCATAAGAGAAAGGTAAAAGAACATACAGTGAACATACAGATTAATGTTTACAGCGGAGGTCACGTAGATCATGTGAGCTGAGGTGTTGAACAGCAGACACGTAGTGTAGTAACTCCCTCACAGATGGCATTATGAGGGGCATCACGTGTAATAGTAGTAGTAGTAGTACTTCAGCAGGGGTGGCATCGCGACTCTCGCCCCTTTGGGGCCAAGTGCCTCGCGCCTGCGGTCGCCCCCCCTGCCTCCCCACCTCAAGTAACGGCCACTTCATGTCGTGACGGCTGACCAAGTGAGTATATATAACTAATATTATATCAGTGAGACCATAGAAATAGTGGTTATCTTTGCCAAGGTTACATAAACAAGTGTTAGGTGTGATAATTCTTGCTCCCAGTGGATTATTCTGATGTGTGGATTGTCGCCCACATGGGGGGTCCCCAACACAACCACGTTCGCGCGTATGCCCCTACTACTCGGACACCGCAGGCCAGACCGTCACCTCTGTGCCCATACTAATAAGATCTAGTTTCTTCGTCCGTATGGGCCCAATAGCAGAGGTTGGAGGCGGAAGTATCTGTCGCCCAAGGTGCTGTTCACTATGCCTGGTAACATGCATTGCTGCGTCTGTGCTAGCCCGAACCAAAACTGCACAAATTGTGTTTGTGCGAGAAACAACCGACCATGTGTGGATTGCAAGAAGCGAGACCAGTGTCGGAACCCATGTGGCAGGGAGCCAACACAGGTGGCCACAGTGGATATCGCCGGTACCCAACCACCCGATGATATCCGAAATGATAGCAGTGAGTCTACTCAACCCGAAAATGTAGTACAGGTTGTACCTCTCTAGTCCAGCATTCTGTGGTCCGGAACGATTTTAGTTTGTCCAATAGGTAGATAGGCAGCTTCTGTTTTTTTTATCTGAAATATTATTACAGGAGTATTAAATTTTTGCTCCTCAAGCTCCAATGTGGGTGAGTGACCTATGCCCGGGTGGGCTAATCCCCGTAAAAAACAACAACAACAGAATCGCCGGAAATTAAGGTGTGTTTACATCCGGCAGTTCGGCTGCTCTCTCTCTCTCTCTCTCTCTGCTTGTCTATACAGAGTACAACATTTAACCCTTCAATATATATGAGCAGTAAATAAGTGTTGCTTTCATATTCTTATGTAGAGTAATGACGATATGTTTTCACATGTGCGCACTTACATACGCGCAGTCTCACTTTTTTTTTTACCATTAATGGTTAGCTACTTATATTGTTCCATTTATTAGCATTAAATAACATTACAGGTACTTCAAACAACCATATTAATTTTTTTACATTAATTTTACTACAGCTAAAATCAGGGTCTTATTTTCTTCAGTTTTATATGTAGAACCAATCAGTCACTGGTTTTGTAAGCTTTAACATAAACAATGCCGGCAGCCGTCTCGTCTCCTCTAATATTCCACGTATTATTAATAAATTGTATTGTTAATTTTGCACACACACACACATTAATTCAATAAAAACAAATTCAGAAACATTAATTAAAATATATATGAACAGTAAATAAGTGTTGCTTTCATATTCTTATGTAAAGTAATGACGATATGTTTTCACATGTGCGCATGCGCACTTACATACGTGATCTCTCTTTTTTCTTTACCATTATCATTAGTTACTTCTATTGTTCCATTTATTAACATTAAATAACATTACTTAAAACAACCATATTAATTTTACTACAGCTACACCCAAGGTCTTATTTTCTTCAGTTTTATATGTGGAACCAGTCAGTCACTGGTTTTGTAATCAACGAAAACAATGCTGTGTCATTTCCTCGTGTGTTTTAATATTCAACGTATTATTAATGAATTGTATTGCTCATTTTGCACACATAAACATTAATTCAATACAAAAGACATTCAGTAATAAACAATAATGAATCTTTTGTACATAAGAGAAATGACGCTGTTTACACGATTATGCAAGTCGTCTGCACGTTGGCGGGCCGTTCAAACCCGTCGAAATTCAAGTTTCCGCCGTCAAAATTTTTATTTATTTATTTTTTTGTGTGTTCCAATAAAATACGTTAAGAATTAAAAACTCACGAAATTTGAGAAGCTACTATACGACATTTAACCCTTCAAAGAGACCATGATGCAGAGAAAGTGTTGCTAGTGCTTCCAAGCATAACCACAAGTCACTATCTATCCAGGAAAAGGGTGAATTTCCATGGTCCGGCACTGGTCAGGTCCCGAGGTTGCCGGACTAGAGAGGTACAACCTGTACCTGTACTAATAAATGCTGCTCCCTTAGTAGCAGATGTCCACGAGGAGAATGAGAGACAGCCACCTCAGTGGAATGGCATGTTGATGGAAAATGCAGACATATGGGTCAAAGACACCTACTCAGAAATTGTCAAGTGGTCGCCCGCTAACTTATTTGAACCACCCAAGTGTGCGGCCACCAAAGAAATGATTCAGGAGATGACTCGCTTCATGACTGATTACACTCAAGACCGCTTCCTCGCCCCTCTAGCTCTTCAAATACTGGCAATAATACCACATTTATTTTGTCAGAGGACACACACAAAGACTAAGCACAAAGAAAATGTGGCAGCAATGAAGAGAAGATTGGCAATGTGGCAGACTGGGGCCCTAGATGATCTCCTATGTGAAGCAAGAGCACTGCAGGAGAGACTAAAAATTACGGGTGACGGATAGCAAAACACTGATGACGTGGCAAGAAAATTTGGAAACAAAATGCGTGTGGGAAAAGTGTCTCTGGCGGTAAGATCTCTCACAGAGGAATCCTCCGATGGGGTGATGCCAATAAACAGAGAGACATTAAAACTACTGAAAGAGAAAGATCCCCCTGCAAGCGACGAAGAAGGCATCAGGTTCGAGGGTGTCTATATCCCACCAAACGCTGTCCTGTTCGAGAAAATAACAGGAGAGATGGTGTGGAAAAAGGCACTGAAGACTCGAGGAGGAGCCGGCCCTTCAGGTCTGGATGCAAAAGGTTGGAGAGTCATCCTCAGCACAAACAAGTTTGGCCCTATAGCAAGCAATCTCTGCACTGCCATTGTCGCCCTTGCAAGAAAGCTTGCATCCTCTTGCTGCCATCACCTCCAGGCCCTGACGGCCTGCCGCCTTATTCCTCTGGAAAAGAAACCAGGATGTAGGCCTATAGGGGTGGGGGAAGTACTGAGGCGGATCATTGGAAAATGCATAATGGAGATGGTAAAGGAAGATGTCAGGGCAGCAGCAGGGAACCTACAATTGTGTGCTGGCCACCAGGCTGGCGGAGAGGCCGCCATTCACGCCATGAGATTGATATTTGAGCAGCGTGATTGTGAGGCCATTCTCTTGGTGGATGCTTCAAACGCATTCAACATACTTAACCGCAAGGCTGCACTGCACAACATCAAGATCAAGTGTCCAAGCTTTGCGATGTATGTTGAAAATTAGTATAGGAATCCTTCAGACCTCTACATAGTAAACAACAAGGCTCTACGAGGTGATACCATCCTACAGTCGACTGAGGGAACAACACTGGGGGACCCCGTTGCAATGGCAATGTATGCAATTGGCCTATCAGTGCTCCAACAAGAAATAAAATTTGAAACAACTGGGGTCAAACAAGTGGCATATGCTGATGACCTTACAGGAGCAGGAAAAGTGGAGTGCATCAAAAAGTGGTGGGTCTTGGTAACATCGCGAGGTCCACAAATAGGGTACCACCCAAACGCCAGCAAGTCCTTCCTCATCGTGAAGCCAGAACATTATGAACGGGCATTGAAGGTTTTTGGCGGAAGTGAGGTCAAAATAACTAAGGACGGCCAAAGACATCTAGGCGCAGTAATTGGCACTACGGACTTCAAGACCGAGTACGTAGCGGGAAAGGTGAATGAGTGGGTTAGTGAAATCCAAGCTCTGTCTGAGATTGCTAACACAGAGCCACATGCGGCCTTTGCAGCATTCACCCATGGAGTCAAGCATCGCTGGAACTACCTGATGCGTACCATCCCTGAGATCGGACCCCTCCTCCACCCTCTGGAAGAAGCTATCAGTGTCAAGTTCATTCCCAAACTTGTGAAACACCCTGACTTAACCCCAGCAGAAAGAGCACTTCTTGCACTTCCACCAAGACTGGGAGGGATGGGACTAACTAATCCAGCGGAGATTGCTGCCACTGAACATCAAAATTCACTTAAGCTCATGGCAGCCCTCACGGACCACATAATAGCCCAGAATGCAACAGGGGAAGTGGATACCAGCGAAGTAAATAAGATTCGTAGGTCCATTACGACATATCGACAGCACTGCCAAAATGATATGTTGCAGCAACTATTGCTGCAGGTTCCAGAAAATTTGAAAAAAAAAGTAGCTATAGCGCAGGAGGTGGGCGCCTCGAACTAGTTAACTACGTTACCGACATGGGCAAATGGTTTCAGTCTTAATAAACAAGAATTTACAGATGCCATTGCTCTAAGGTACGGTTGGCCAGTAGAAGGTTTGCCCTCCCAATGCGTGTGTGGCTCTTCCTATGATGGCGATCACGCCATGGTCTGCAAGAAGGGGGGCTTCATATGCATGAGGCATGACGAGGTAAGGGGTCTCACAGCAAATATGTTGAAGGAAATCTGCCGGGACGTCATGGTAGAACCGACCCTCCTTCCATTGGATGGCGAGATCTTCCGACACAGGACTTCAAACACATCTAACGAAGCCCGTGTGGACGTCAGTGCTCGAGGATTCTGGAAGAGGGGACAGCGAGCTTTCTTCGACATCAGGATTTTTGATCCCATGGCCGCTTGTCACCGTAACCTAGCTCTCGATGCTGCACATAGGAGGAACGAGAACGACAAGAGAAGGGCACATGGGGAGAGAATTCAAAACGTTGATCAAGGCAGCTTCACTCCTCTAGTGTTCACAACCTCTGGTGGGATGGCCCAAGTGCAAGATGTTTCCTCGCCGGAGCTTCGCGAGTTGATCTCGAACAAGCAGCAAGTTATGTTACAACCTGGATGAGATGTCGACTGTCCTTCTCTCTCCTTCGGTCGGCTTTGCTCTGCCTCAGGGGAACGAGAGCTTCTGCCCCTACTCCGACAACTGCTGCAGATATTGACTATGAGGCTACAGTCACTGAATGCCGCATAGATCTGCGGCTCAACTAATTTAACACAGATAGGATAGCTTCTTATGTATTAGGATATTCAATATTAAGGTAAATAAATGGTGGCGAAGGTGTGGCTATTGGGGGAGGCTGGAGGCCACTATTTAAATAAAAAAAAAAAAAAAAAAAAAAAAGTAGTAGTAGTAGTGTGTGTGTGTTTTAGCTTGCCAAGCACATTGTAGGATTTGAAGAAGTTGATGAAGAGTTTGTTCAGGAGTCATGTGGTGAGGTGACATGCCAAGACAGCACACACACTAACAGCACCACTAAATCATTGTCTTATAACATTTCACTTTATAATTTCTATTTTAAAATTAATTGATACATGATGCCTCGACAGGGCTACTTTTGCACTTAGACAACTGATCAATGAATAAACCAGGGCATATGGAGACTCATTATACATGAGTGATGTTACGAAGCTTTGAAACTGCAACCACATAAATTATAACAACCTGTACTCAAATGTACTGCACTAACTTAATTACTAAAATTATTATGTATGGTGCAAAATAATGGATGTATATACAGTGATCCCTCGGTTAACGAATGCCTTGGTTAACGAAATTTCGGTTAACGAATTACCTTTCATAAGATTCTTCGCTTCGGTTAACGAAAACATTTCGGTTAACGAATTCCTTACGAATTTTTCCCAACATGTTTTCGCCTGCTTTTGCCTGCTCACCAACTGTAGTATTAGTCCGCCAATACAGTAATCGGTTTTAGGGCTTAAATTCGTTACCATTTGAGTAAATATCAAAAAGGTTGTACTATTCAATAATTTTCCATGTCTTATATTAAAGCTTTTAGTAATTTTAACAATTATTTAACATAATTGAAGTACAGGGAACTAGTTTTTAGCGTGCCAAACAGCCACTTGACTCACCAAAAATGGCGTCAGTGTGTGTCCCTGCTCAGTGGAGGAAGCTTCTTGCTTGGGACTCTCTTGAGCATAAACTATTTTTACGTTTTTACCGTGCAATTATTGGTGATTCTGAAGTTAATTTTACATATTGACAATATATAATGCAGAGCAGTGTTGATTTAAAGAAAATACTCTTGAATTACACCAAGTGAACTAAAATTTTATGGGTGAAATGGCGGCATGGGGTGACTTCTCTTCCACTCCAATGCCTTCTCTTCTCCCTTCTCCACCCCCATTCTAATTCCCATCATCATCATCAACCAGGAGTCTTCTACATGCACACCTCAAAGTAAGTGTACTTTACTGCATTCATTTTTTTAGTTTGTATGTAATTTTCGGTGAGCTGGAACCAATTACCCAAAATCCCATTGAAACAATGGTTTCGGTTAACGAAATTTTTGGTTAATGAACGACCTTCTGGAACGAATTGTGTTCGTTAACCGAGGGACCACTATACTCAAATTAGTCGCTATCTTACAAGAATTCCAGCAATGCAAGTAATATTCTCCTAAGTCAAGTCAGTTACATTTTACAAGCAAAACAATAAAACCCCTCTGCCTTTATCCTTAAACCTTAGGCCCTGGGTGACGTTCCAGAATGTCTGACTAGCGCGCCCCGGGTGACGTTCCAGAACGTCCACCTATTTACTTGATGGTCTGTCTGTCTGTATTTCCGTTTTCTCTATCTGTCTATCTCTCTCATCCGCGTTCTCCTCCCACACTCTGCCATACCTGTAAACACCTGTATCAGAAATAACAGTGGTGGTGACAGTACACAAACCTGAAGAACTCCCACTTTTAACACACACACTACTGCCCGAGCGACGGTGTAGTGTACTGAACGACCCTTTACTACTGAAAACTATCTTCACTACATATTAAAACTATCCTCACTACACACTTAAAAACTATCCTCACTACACACCTAAAAACTATCCCTCACACACTTAAAACTATCCTCACTACACACTTAAAACTATCCTCACTACACACTTAAAACTATCCCTCACTACACACTTAAAACTGTCTTCACTACACACTTAAAACTATCCTTACTACACACTTTAAATGTCTTCACTACACACTCTAAACTATCCTCACTACACACTTAAAACTGTCTTCACTACACACTTAAAACTATCCTCACTCACACTTTAAATGTCTTCACTATACACTTAAAACTATCCTTACTACACACTTTAAGCTGTCTTCACTATACACCATTACACTTAAAACTACACATTTAAAACTATATTCACTACAGAGCGATGCTAATTATTCCAAGTTCTTTTTGAGTTTGGAAGCCATTTTTCAAATTGACCTCCTAGTCACAGTACTGTAACTTGACAATTTTGTTACAAAATGACTTGTCATCGGCAAGTATTGGATGTTACCAGGGATGCTACCCTAATGGAGATCCGGCAGGCCTACCTTCGTCTGGCGCGACGATGCCAGACAAGAACCCCGACGACCCTGAAGCCACCAAGATATTCCAAAGGATACAGGCTGCGTATGTCGCTCTGAATGAAGTTCAGTGTGGCCAAAATAGTTCTCAGAAGTGCGAGGAGAAGAACTCTCAGAAATGCGAGGAGAAGAACTCTCAGAAGTGCGAGGAGAAGAACTCTCAGAAGTGCGAGGAGAAGAAATCCCAGAAGTGGGAGAAGAAGAAATCCCAGAAGTGGGAGAAGAAGAGATCAAAACAAAAGCCCACTTCCCAATGCGAATCCCGGGGGACCGTGAACTTATGGGTTCACTTTTCAAGTAAGTCTTACTCCGGCCCCCATACTCCGACACCGGGTTTCATACAGTTTTCCGAAAACTCTTCCAAGAGATTTCGTACTGGGAGATGAAAAACAAAGAAAACACCGATAACCTGCCACCACCAAGCTTCGGAGGAAGCAACACCACATAAAAAAATGTCAATAAGTTTTATGAATATTGGACAAAATTCTCCACTAAAATGTGTGTGGAGACAAATGACGACCAAGATTGGCTTCTCATCCCCGATAAAACTCCATCAAAACACCGCTTGAAATCTCTTCAACGAGATCGAAAAAAATTTAATATGGATATTCAATATTTAGTGAAGCTCATTAAAAAGCAAGATCAACGCTTGGTATAAGAGTGAAAACAATAGCCCAGAACTCACCCTACAAGAAAGGGACCACCCCCCCCCTCCCCCCACAGTCTTATAACATCAACAACTCTCAGCGGGTCTTGTACAACTGTCAAGTTTCATTTTCATATATTTATAACAACACAACACAACACAACACACACTCATTTTATTTTATTAAGGATAATTTTCACTTAACGGTTATCGATACAGCACTTTATCCGTCACGAGGAACAGACAGTGGGGGGTAGATAAAACACACACACACACACACACATATGAAGGCCTACTCACCCATACTGTTGTCTCGTTCAGTTCGTAAATATACCCAAAGATTTCTCGATTTGGCGAGGAAATTCTCTTAAGCAAACGAATTAAGAAATAGGTACACACACAGATTATTCTCTCCCCTTCCTACTCCACATATCAAGAAGCGCTCAACACACTGACCCACGTCTCTCTCTGACCATCACCACGACCTCATCTGCAAATTTGGTGAGAAGCTTCTGCACCATTCTCGTCACCGGCTCCTACTACCACCTGAGATCCCTAGCCCGAGAATTGCTGTTGGACACCACAACTGCATCCAGCCCATACGAGCACGAACTGATCGCTATAAGTACAGCCCAGTCTCAACCATTGTAAAAATTATCAATAACTTGTCTAATATACTATAGCGCCATCCAAATGTATATCTGTCTGTCTTTCAGTTTGTCTGTGCAGCTTAAACGGTACAATCGCTTTTCATCAAACTTGGTGGAAAAATCGCAAAAAATTCGTAGAGTGGAACAAACCTGGTCCCATGTCGATGGTTTCTTTTAGGAAGCCATTAATAAACCATTTTATTTACGGCGGAAAACGACCCCTAATTAACCATGCAAGTCGATTGACTTGCCGCACCCTTATTAGCTGTAAGCAGTCAAACGGATACAATACAGTACAATACCATACAATACAAAACAGTACAATACCATACCATACAATACAATACACAACGAACTATAAATATTTGTAAGAACAAAACATAATTATATAGACATGTGAGACTCACAACCTGATAAGATATCAGTAAGACACTAGCTATTGGAAATGTGATTAAATGTTTTGTTATTAATCCAGTGTGAAATGTATCGATATTGGTGGTACAATCCTAATGGTCTCTAATCCTGTTGATTAGGTGAGGTTAATCTGGATTTATTGAGATTAAAGATAAGGTGTGGGGTTTATCCTATCTGTGTTAGTCTCAGGTACGACCCTTATTGTAAATAATCACAACCATGATTATAACGATCAAGATTATAAACAAATTCACTACCATGATTATAACAACCACGCAATGATTATAACAACCACGACCACTACGATTATAACAACGATCATGATTATAACAACCACGACTATGATTATAACAATTACTCATGATTATAACCAGACCATGATTATAACAACCACTACTATGATTATAACAACCACTTACCATGATTATAAATAACTACACTATGATTATAAACAACCATTCACCATGATTATAATAACAACGACTCATGATTATAACAACCATTTAATTAAGGATTATAACCATTAATGATTATAACAACCACAACTATGATTATAACACCACGATTATGATCATAACCATGACCAATGATTATAACACCAACTCATCATGATTATAAATAACCATGACCATGATTATAACACTAATCTACCATGATTATAACAAACTACTACCATGATTATAAACAACTACTACCATGATTATAACAACAACGCACTACATTATAACAACAACGCATCATGATTATAACAACCACAACCATGATTATAACAAATACTACCATGATTATAAACAACCACTACCATGATTATAACAACAACGAACATGATTACAACAACTACAACCATGATTATAACAGCCACGCACCATGATTATAACAACCACAACCATAATTATAACAACCACGCACTCATGATTATAACAACCACAACCATAATTATAACAACCACGCACCATGATTATAACAACCACAACCATAATTATAATAAACCACGACTATGATTATAACAACCACGTACCATGATTATATCCATGATTATAACAACCACTACCATGATTATAACAACTAACGCATGATTATAACAACGACCATGATTACAAACAACCACAACCATGATTATAACAGCCATTTACCTATGATTATAACAACCACAACCATAATTATAACAACCACGACTATGATTTATACAACCACCACTCATGATTATAGCACTACCACCATGATTATAACAACACCATGATTATAACAAATCACCGACTGATTATAATAACCACGACTATGATTATAATAACTTACGATGATTATAACCATGACCATGATTATAACAACCACAACTATGATTATAAATAACCACGACCATGATTATAACAACCACGACCATGATTATAAATAAAACCATTACCATGATTAAGTATAACTACTAATTACGATGATTTACCATGATTATAAAAACCACGACCATGATTATAACAACCACTACCATGATTATAACAACTACCATCATGATTATAACCATGACTATGATTATAACAAACTACTACCATGATTATAACAACAACGACCAATGATTATAACAACCACGATCATGATTATAACAACCACGCACTAATGATTATATCAACCATGACTATGATTATAACAACCACGACTATGATTATAACAACCACGTAACATGATTATAACAACTACTACTATGATTATAACAACCACGCACCATGATTATAAAAAACTACTACCATGATTATAACAACTACGACTATGACCATAACCACTAATTACCAGATTATAACAACCACGCACTATGATTATAACAACCACGACCATGATTATAACAACCACTAACATGATTATAAACAACCACTTAACGATTATAACAAACTACTAACCATGATTATAACAACCACGTACCATGATTATAATAACCACCTAACATGATTATAACAACTAACGCACTATGATTATAACCACGCACTATAATTAAAACAACTACTAATTACGATTATAAATAACCACCCACTATGATTATGACAACCACGCACTATGATTATTATGACTACTATGATTATAAAAATCCACTACCATGATTAATAAATCACTTACCATGATTATAAACAACCACTACCATGATTATAACAACCACGACTATGATTATAATAACAACCACCATGATTATAACAACCACCACCAGATTATAACAACACACCATGATTATAACAACCATCTACCATGATTATAACAACAACGCACTACATGATTACAACAACCACAACCATGATTATAACAGCCACGCACAATGATTATAACAACCACAACCATAATTATAAAAACCACGATTAATGATTATAATAACCACTTAACATGATTATAACCACTACCATAATTATAACAACCACTACTCATGATTATAACAACCACCACCATGATTATGACAACCACGCACCATGATTATGATCTAATTATGATTAAAACAACCACTACCATGATTATAACAACCACAACCATGATTATAACAACCACGACCATGATTATAACAACCACTTACCATGATTATAACAACCACAACCATGATATAACAACTACCACCATGATTATAACAACCACCACTATAATTATAACAACCCCGACCATGATTATAACAACCACGTACCATGATTATAACAACTACTCACTACATTATAACAACCATTACCATGATTATAAATAACCACGCACCATGATTATAAATAAACACCCACCATGATTATAACAACAACCACTATGATTATAAATAACCACCACCATGATTATAACAACCACGCACCATGATTATAACAACTACTACCATGATTATAACAACAAACACTATGATTATAAACAACTACAACCATGATTATAACAGCCATTACCATGATTATAATAAACCACAACCATAATTATAACAACCACGACTATGATTATAACAACCACTAACATGATTATAACAACCACAACCATGATTATAAATAACCACGACCATGATTATAACAACGACTATGATTATAACAACCTACGACCAGATTATAACAACAACTACCATGATTATAACAACAACACTCATGATTATAACAACCACTACCATGATTATTATAACCACTGACCATGATTATAACAACCACTCACCATGATTATAACAACAACGACCATGATTTAAATAACCACAACCATGATTATAACAGCCACGACCATGATTATAACAACCACAACCATAATTATAACAACCACGACTATGATTATAAAAAACCACCAACATGATTATAACAACCACAACCATGATTATAACAACCACGACCATGATTATAACAACAACCATTACATTATAACAACCACACGCCTATGATTATACAAACCACGACCATGATTATAACAACCACGACTATGATTTAAATAAACTACTTACTAGATTATAACACCCACGACTATGATCATAACCACTACCATAATTATAACAACCAAGACCGTGATTATAACGAACCATGATTATAACAAACCACGAACATGATTATAACAACCATCTACTATGATTATAACAACCACGACCATGATTATAACAATAACGCCTATGATTATAAAAAACCACTTACTATGATTATAACAACCATTACCATGATTATAACAACCATTACCAACATGATAACTACTGATTACGATAGATTATAACAACCACGATCATGATTATAACAACCACGACCATGATTATGATCGACCATAATTATAACAACCACGGCCATGATTATAACACAAACGACCATGATTATAACAACCACTGAC
The DNA here is from genome assembly GCF_018991925.1 of Homarus americanus. Classification (NCBI taxonomy): domain Eukaryota; kingdom Metazoa; phylum Arthropoda; class Malacostraca; order Decapoda; family Nephropidae; genus Homarus; species Homarus americanus. Next base: position 1,196,599 of record NW_024718183.1, read on the forward strand.
CATGATTATAACAACCATGACTATGATTATAACACCTACGACTAGATCATAACCACGTATCATGATTATAACAACCAAACCGGATTATAACCACCGTGATTATAACGTACTATGATTATATCAACCACTAACATGATTATAACAACCACGACTCTGATTAAACAACCACGACCATGATTATAACAACAACGACCATGATTATAACAACCACGACTATGATTATAACAACCATTACCATGATTATAAAAAACCACGACTATGATTATAACAAACCACTACTATGATTATAAACCACGCAACATGATTATAACAACCACGACTATGATTATAACAACCACGACCATGATTATAACAACCACTGACCATGATTATAACACCTACGACTATGATCATAACCATTACCATGATTATAATAACCAAGACCGTGATTATAACGACCATGATTATAACAACCACGACCATGATTATAAATAACCATTACCATGATTATAACAACCACGAACATGATTATAAACAACCATGACTATGATTATAACTAAACCAATTACCATGATTATAAACAACCACGCACTCATGATTATAACAACCACGAACATGATTATAACAACCACTTACCATGATTATAACCATACCATAAGTATAACAACCACGCATCATGACGATAAAACTACTTACCATGATTATGACAACCACGCACCATGATTATGATTACCATGATTATAACAACCACGCACTATGATTATAACAACTAACTTACTATGATTATAACAACCACGACCATGATTATAACAACCACGCATACGATTATAACAACTATTACCATGATTATAACAACCACTCACCATGATTATAACAACAACGACTATGATTATAACAACAACGCACTATGATTATAACAACCAATAATTACATGATTATAATAACCATGACCATGATTATAACAACCACGCACCATGATTATAACAACAACCACTAAGGATATAACAACCACAAACCATGATTATAACAGCCACGCACCATGATTATAACAACCACAAACATAATTATAACAACCACTTAACTATGATTATATAACCACTTACCATGATTATAACAACCACAAACCATGATTATAACAACCACGCACCATGATTATAACAACAACGACCATGATTATAAACAACCACGACTATGATTATAACAACCACGACCATGATTATAACAACCACGACTATGATTATAACAACCACGACTATGATTATAACACCTACGACTATGATCATAACCACGACCATGATCATAACCACGACCATAATTATAACAACCAAGACCGTGATTATAACGACCATGATTATAACAACCACGAACATGATTATAACAACCACGACTATGATTATAACAACCACGACCATGATTATAACAATAACGACCATGATTATAACAACCACGACTATGATTATAACAACCACGACCATGATTATAACAACCACGACTATGATTATAACAACCACGACTATGATTATAACAACCACGATCATGATTATAACAACCACGACCATGTTTATGACGACCATGATTATAACAACCACGGCCATGATTATAACACAAACGACCATGATTATAACAACCACGACCATGATTATAACAACCACGACCATGATTATAACAACCACGACCATGATTATAACAACCACGACCATCATTTAATCCCATATGTTATGTTATTCACTTTACGCGTTTCTCACTTTCCGCGGTACCCTGTGGGTTACATTAACCGCGTAAAGTGAGGGTTGACTGTATTAGAAATAGAAATAGGACATCACTGAGGCTGTAGCACACATCTCGGCTTTCTTAGCAAGTCAGGTCATTGTGCGAACAGAAAAGTTAGATATCAGCTCAGCTGTGACGTAAAAATAGGATCAGTGTGCATGTGTAAAGAAGAAAATCCGAAGCCAGACCTTTGGCTTCGAAGTCCAAGCTGGTGCCATACCTCTGGCTTTGAAGCCAAAGCCAGCTTCAGCCACAGGTCTACAAATATACAGCACTTATCAACAAAGCAATAAATAATTCAACACTCACAGGGATAAACTGCTCAAGTCGTCCACCAGGGAAGACACCGTAGAGGCGAGGGCCCAGGCGACGCTCCGACAACAGGGCGAAGATGACACTCTCAGCCAGTACGGACTCTAGGGCGTCCTCACCATGAACCTGAGGAAGAAGGCAATACTCATTACTTTCCTTATTGTTATTAAAATTGTTCAACTTGAGAATAACAAATTGGTTTATATTTATCCATATGTTGCATTTCTATTTACCCTACTTTCTTGTGAGGTGCATCAAGGGAAAACACCTCATAAATGCAGGAAATAGGATTAAAAAATATTGTGATGAAATAAATTTTTAGAAGAATGAAAGAAAGAGTTGAAACAGTATAAAATAAACAATCCATCACATATACTTTCTCAAATTATTGACTTGCAAAGTATACAAGAACAATCATTAATTTTCACACCAAAACGATGCTTTCTGTCAGGTCACTGATCATGTTAAACTAAGTCATTATGTTCATTCACTATCATACAGTCAACCCTCACTTTACGCGGTTAATGTAACCCACAGAGTACCGCGGAAAGTGAGAAACGCGTAAAGTGAATAACATAACAGATGGGATTAAATGAAATAGAGACCAGCTGACCCCCAAACTCCACTTTTTCCAACACAATACCTATGTTCTAGTAAAAATAACATCTTGATTTTATGATGGTACATGCACACAATTAATACTTAAGAGAAATAGAGAAATACAGTCGCCAAGTTAATGTCCATTCAAATAATGGACTCAACTCCCTCCCCCTCTTCTCACACTAAACTCCTGGCTCTTCCCTCTCTGAGAAATTTTGGGGGGAAAACCAGGTATAGTAATAAATAATACCTCAAACTAAAGTTAGGATAATATAATTGACATCGCTGGATTCCTTGTAAGACCAGGAATATTTTGAATACAAATGTCATATATTTTGCACAAAAGATAACATATTTACTCAGAGTAAACATTATATCTAAAATTTGTATGTCTAATGCAAAATCTATGTTGTTTATATTCAAAATGATCATCAAATTGTAAGAATTCCAGCAATGTAAATTATATTCTGGCCGGGTAATTTGTATGAATTTTATGAGCTAAAACAAATATCTTCAGTTAATAAAAAAAAAAATATCTTCACGACACTATCTGTCAATCAAAGTACCCCACCTTGCCTCCCCCCCTCTGCCAACCCGGCCAGATGGTCGGTCCGCCCCAACCCTCCCCCCCACCCCCCACCAATCCTCCCTTCAAGAGAAAGGTTGGGTGAAAAAACTAGATTTTAACATTTAGTATTAAATAATACCTCAGATTAAAGTTAGGATAATATAATTGACATTGCTGGATTCCTTGTAAAACCAGGAATATTTTGAATATAAATGTCATATATTTTTCACAAAAGATAACATATTTACTCAGAGTAAACATTACATCTAAAAATTTGTATGTCTAATGCAAAATCTATGATGTTTATATTCAAAATGATCATCAAATTGTAAGAATTCCAGCAATGTAAATTATATTCTGGCCGGGTAATTTGTATGAATTTTATGAGCTAAAACATATATCTTCATTAAATAAACAAAGAAATATTTGAAAATGCGCTCAGAAATCCATGCCGGAAAACTGAAGGTTACGGTTTATTGATTGCCGGATTTTTGATGGTCAACCTGTATATTAAAATAATAAAAATGTATTATAAACCTGTCTAACATACCGTAAAAGAACAATATACCCCGGTAATAAACAAAGCTGCTATCATCACCCCCCCCCCATTTGCCAGTGACAAGAAAGGGAAAGTGACCTTGACTGTGACCGCCTGTGGCTATTTTTAGCCGTCCTTGTGTTCGGAGGTGGAAAGTAATGCATATCTGTATATTTACTGATCATAATACTTATCTCCTATAAATAATTCATTTAAATTTTATTTTTTTACAAAGAATATTCAGTAAATGACTGCGTTAATTCTTGAAACTACCGACAGTGGTAAATTTAGGATATAAATTATGAACAGAAGTCAAGTCATGTATTCGGAGTTTGGTCCTTAATGATCACCATAAATGTCTGGTCAACTTCACCTACCAGGTATAATGGTAGCCTCCCTTTTTCACAAAACAAGTATATAATTAAAGAAAATACTTGCAGTGTGTTTAATATATTACAGTATATTATAAATAAATAAATAAATAAATAAATCGGCAAATCTATTTCAAGTAAATGGAAGTATTTTACTCACACCGACATTAGTTCCAATTAAATAACAGACGCTTAAGTGAGTCACTAGTGTTTACACTACTGTACACCAGCTGGTAAATTTTGATGCCAATACTTTAAGTGAATTGGCCTTATTTCAAATAACCAACCATAAATAAATGCAAAAAGGAAAAAAGATCAAAGGCGAGAAACATTATATTGTATGTATGTTGTGTTGTCAAAGGAAGAGAAACAATTGAAACTCTGCAATTGTGTGTAAATGAGACAGAAAGATAGATCAGCAACCTAAGACTTGGTCACAATTTTTGTGATGCCATATGGAAGTAGGATCTACCATTAGACAATACTGTACATTATGCTTCCAATATCTTCCCAGGCGGTAGTATCTCCCTGTTTGGTAGCTGCCTAAAATTTTTAGTAATATTACTTTGATACAACATGATAAATTAGACAAACAATGAAAATAAACAAACAAAAGTTATTTACCAAGACCTTCTCTCTCAGAACAGAGGGTAACAGATGGAGAGGAGATAAGGAGGCTATTTATAGCCTGTCTTTGTGTAGGAAGTCAACCACACTAGAAATAATTCATTTAAAATTTATATTTTTTACATAGAATATTCAGTACATGACTGCGATTATAAAATATTGTGAATATATATATATATATATACCTGTATATATATATATATATATATATATATATATATATATATATATATATATATATATATATATATATATATATATATATATATATATATATACACACACACACAGTTAACCCTCACTTTACGTGGTTAATGTAACCCGGAGGGTACCGCGGAAAGTGAGAAACGTGTAAAGTGAATAACATAGCATATGGGATTAAAGCCGCAGGAAATTAAGGTTTGTTTACATCCGGCAGTTCGGCTGCTCTCTCTCTCTCTCTCTGCTTGTCTATACAGAGTACAACATTTAACCCTTCAATATATATGAGCAGTAAATAAGTGTTGCTTTCATATTCTTATGTAGAGTAATGACGATATATTTTCACATGTGCGCACTTACATACGAGCAGTCTCACTTTTTTTTTTGCCATTAATGGTTAGCTACTTATATTGTTCTATTTATGAACATTAAATAACATTACAGGTACTTCAAGCAACCATATTCATTTTTTACATTAATTTTACTACAGCTAAACTCAGGGTCTTATTTTCTTCAGTTTTATATGTAGAACCAATCAGTCACTGGTTTCGTAAGCTTTAACATAAACAATGCCGGCAGCCGTCTCGTCTCCTCTAATATTCCACGTATTATTAATAAATTGTATTGTTAATTTTGCACACATGTACATTAATTCAATAAAAACAAATTCAGAAACATTAATTAAAATATATATGAACAGTAAATAAGTGTTGCTTTCATATTCTTATGTAAAGTAATGACGATATGTTTTCACGTGTGCGCATGCGCACTTACATATGCGATCTCTCTTTTTCTTTACCATTATCGTTAGTTACTTCTATTGTTCCATTTATTAACATTAAATAACATTACTTAAAACAACCATATTAATTTTACTACAGCTACAACCAAGGTCTTATTTTCTTTAGTTTTATATGTAGAACCAGTCAGTCACTGGTTTTGTAATCAATGAAAACAATGCTGTGTCATTTCCTCATGTGTTTTAATTTTCTACGTATTATTAATGAATTGTATTGCTCATTTTGCACACATAAACATTAATTCAATAAAAAAGACATTCAGTAATAAACAATAATGAATCTTTTGTACATAAGAGAAATGACGCTGTTTACACGATTATGCAAGTCGTCTGCACGTTGGCGGGCCGTTCAAACCCGTCGAAATTCAAGTTTCCGCCGTCAAAATTTTTATTTATTTAATTTTTTGTGTGTTCCAATAAAATACGTTAAGAATTAAAAACTCGCGAAATTTGAGAAGCTACTATACGACATTTAACCCTTCAATATGTCTTCAAAGAGACCATGACGCAGAGAAAGTGCTGCTAGTGCTTCCAGGCATAAGCACAAGTCACTATCTATCCAGGAAAAGGGTGAATTTCCATGGTCCGGCAATTTCCATGGTCCGGCACCGGTCAGGTCCCGAGGTTGCCGGACTAGAGAGGTACAACCTGTATATATATATATATTACACAAATATATATATATATATATATATATATATATATATATATATATATATATATATATATATATATATATATATATATATATATATATATATATATATATATATATATAATATATATATATATAATATATATATATATATAATATATATATATATAATATATATATATATATATTATATATATACAGTTGTACCCCACTTAATGCGGTCAATTGAACCCAGAGGGTCCCGCGTTAAGTGAAAACGCGTTAAGTGAATAACAGAACATATGGGATTAATTCCAATAGAACCCAGCCCGACCCCCAAACTCCACTTTTTGACGACAAATAACTATGTTGTAGTAAAAATAACATCTTAATTTTATGATGGTACATGCACACAATTAATACTTAAGAGAAATAGAGAAATACAGTCGCCAAGTTAATGTCCATTCAAATAATGGACTCAACTCCCTCCCCCTCTTCTCACACTACACTCGCTGGCTCTTCCCTCTGAGAAATTTTTGGGGGAAAACCAGGTATAGTAATAAATAATTCCTCAAACTAAAGTTAGGATAATATAATTGACATTGCTGGATTCCTTGTAAGACCAGGAATATATTGAATATAAATGTCATATATTTTTCACAAAAGATAACATAATTACCTAGAGAACAATTTTTATCTAAAAATTGTATGTTTAATGCAAAATATATGTTGTTTATATTCAAAATGATCACCAAATTATAAGAATTCCAGCAATGTAAATTATATTCTGGCCGGATAATTTGTATGAATTTTATGAGCTAAAACAAATATCTACAGTTAATAAAAAAAAAAAAATATTCTTCAACACTATCTGTCAATCAAAGTACCCCACCTTGCCTCCCCCCGTCTTCCAACCGCTCGGTCAGTCCCAACCCTCCCTCCACCCCCACCAATCCTCCATTCAAGAGTTTTTAACATTTAGTATTAAATAATACCTCAGATTAAAGTTAGGATAATATAATTGACATTGCTGGATTCCTTGTAAGACCAGGAATATTTTGAATATAAATGTCATATATTTTGGACAAAAGATAACATAATTACCTAGAGAACAATTTTTATCTAAAAATTGTATGTTTAATGCAAAATATATGTTGTTTATATTCAAAATGATCACCAAATTATAAGAATTCCAGCAATGTAAATTATATTCTGACCGGTAATTTGTATGAATTTTATGAGCTAAAACAAATATCTTCAGTTAAAAAAAAAAATAATTCTTCACCGGGTAACAGATGGTCGGTCGGTCGGTCGGTCCCTCCCTCCCCCCCACCCCCCACCCCCCACCAACCGTCCCAAGGAGATGTGTGGGATAACCACTAAATTTTAATAAATAATACCTCAAACTAAAGTTAGGATAATATAATTGACATTGCTGGATTCCTTGTAAGACCAGGAATATTTTGAATATAAATGTCATATATTTTGGACAAAAGATAACATAATTACCTAGAGAACAATTTTTATCTAAAAATTGTATGTTTAATGCAAAATATATGTTGTTTATATTCAAAATGATCACCAAATTATAAGAATTCCAGCAATGTAAATTATATTCTGGCTGGGTAATTTGTATGAATTTTATGAGCTAAAACAGGCAGTCAGGCAGGGTGGCGGGTGGGGCTCTCGAGCTGGACACTCACCGCGTATATGATGAAAAATGCCGCGTTAAGTGAAAGTTCAGCTTTGGCAAGGCACCGCGTATATGCGTATATGCGAAAACGTGTTAAGTGAAAGCGCGTTAAGCGGGGTAATATATATATATATATATATATATATATATATATATATATATATATATATATATATATATATATATATATATATATATATATATATATATATATATATATATATATATATACATATATATATATATAATATATATATATAATATATATATATAATATATATATATATATATACTGTATACCGTATATCTCGACCTACAAGACGGAATTTGAACAAAAAAAATCTGCCCAAAGTTAGGGGGTCGTCTTAAGCACCAGAGATAAAATTCTTACCTCTTAAATATTGCGGTTTAGCGTGTCAAGAGTGGTGATGGAAACATGATAAACCACTCACAAGGTCCTACCACTAATTATTTTATACTGAAACTTACGTTTGGGAAACTGGATTAAAATGAAGATTACCGGTAAATTAAAATAATAAAAATGTATTATAAACCAGTCTAACATACCGTAAAAGAACACTTGCAGTGTGTTTAATATATTACAGTATGTTATAAATAAATAAACAAATAAATCGGTAAATCCATTTCAAGCAAATGAAACAATTGTATTCGACACCGACATTAGTTCAAGTTAAATGACAGACGTTTAAGTGAGTCACTAGTGTTTACACTACACCAACCGGTAACATTTGATGCCATAACTTGAAGTGAATTGGCCTTATTTTAAAAAACCAAGGACGTGTAAACAGCACTGGTCAATGGGATGGTTGGTAAAGGACTACTGGGTCAGTAAGCTCCCAATGGCAAGTGTCACATTTGGGGTACCGGTCTTATACAGCGAATAAGGCTCAAAAGATACTTTTTAAATGGACATTTTGGGTCGTCTTATACCTTACAAATCACCTTGTAGGCGGGAATATCGGTAGTATGAGATACCTGTGAATGTTAAAAATCCGTGTACTTTTTGCTGCCCCCCCCCCAAAAAAAAACCCTGGCCCCCCCATGTCCTTATTTACCGTATATACCTGTGTGTAGTTCGAGTTTTTAAGACCAAATTATTTGGCAAAAAATTGGGGGTCGACCTCTAAACGGGTAATAGTTTTGTTAGGTTGAAAAATATTTACCAGTAACTACCAGTAAACAATGGAAACGACGCACCAACGCACCAACGCACCACCAGCTGTGAGTGTCGGTACAGTTGCCAGGGCAGATCTCTTGCGTCATCATAGCAAGCCCAAAGTTGCCAAATGCATGGTATGGTAGCACAGGACGATGTGGGTAACAGTTTTACTATTGTGTGCCGACCCACAGAAAAAAAAAAAAAAAAAAAAAAAAAAAAAATGCTGTCTGACTTGCAACACTGTTGGTAGGGTCAGGTGGTTCTAACGGCATCCTGCCAGTACCCGGTAATCAAATTTATAACAGTGTGTAACCTCAATTACTGTAGTTTATCTGATGTAGGCAATATGAAGTAAAAAATACCAGTTAAAGTGAGAAATTGGAAGAGAATAAACAAGAAAGATGTCATTGGGCTATTTTTGGTAGGGTTGAGGGAGAGAGTACCAGGTGTTTGGTCTTTTTTGGCGGGAGAGTCACGCATATATCCGTACTGGTATTTGTTTGGTGTCTTCTGTATTTTTAAAAATGAATTGTAAATTGTAAATTAAAAGTTCCATAACATTGTATTATATACAAACTTGTCATATTTCTGGAAATAAGAAGCAAGAAAATAAGAATATACCGGTAAACACAATTTCAACGTACGCTAAAATTAAAGGCTGCTTAAGAAGGGCCGATGCAAAAACAAAGCCTCAGCGACCAGGGCTCTGCCGTATCAGCTAGACGGTACACGTGTTTTTCGAATCGTTATCAGTTAAAAAACAGTTACATCACAAGTGAATTAGGAAAGAATATTATTGTAATACAACAGTTTTTTAACTGAAAACCATTCGAAAAGCGATTACGGAAACATCTTTTGAACGAAGGAAAACGAAAGTCATTGTTTTCATCACGAATTTATCCCACTTTCCACTGTAATACGTACGTCATTTCAGCAAAAATATTACATTTCCATATTCTCAGAAATAAATAGTAGTTTTGCTGAAACGTGATGTATTTCAATGTAAATTAGGATAAACTACATGACGAAAACAAAAGACTTAACCAAACCTTCCGATGTTCAAGAGATGTTACTCGTTTTTTTAATAGTTTTCTGTTAAAATACTGTTATATTAGTGATATTCTATTCATACTGTGCTTGATATAATACATTCACGGAAATTTAATATTTTTGCTGAAATGACGTATGCATTACAGTGGAAAGTGGGATAAAATCGTGGCGAAAACAATGACTTTCGCTTTCTTTCGTTCAAAAGATGTTACCGTAATCGATTTTCGAATGGTTTTCAGTTAAAAAAACTGTTGTATTACAATAATATTGCCTCCTAATTGACTTGAATAAATACTTGAATGGAAATATACAATATTTTTGTTGAAACTCCCGCGTTTCAGTGTAAAGTGTCGTAATAATAAATGGTAAACAATTTGCCTTTTGCACTCGGTGTTTCAGGCACAGCGAGCCTCAGTTTATAGGACGTAGAGTGTTTTTACTGAAGGTATTGTTGTTCCATTACCCACAAAAACTTGGGTCGACCTATAAACAAGAAATATTATAAATTAACGATTTCTTGGTAAAAAATCAAGGTCGACCTAAAAACGAGGGAGGATTATAGACGAGTATATACGGTATATAAAATTTATAAACAAATGAGAAACCTTGAAAAATTACCAATACTGTATACAGTACAGGTACACCACACATTTTCCGGGAACCGATGGCCTGGTACCTCATTTACTCCAGACAAAATTAATAATCCTGTTTCATTTATACTGTACTAATAAACCAGTATCATTTATAGTAATGTACAGTCATGTGCCGGTTAACGTCCAACCGAACAACGTCCGATCGCATATACGTCCGTGCCTCCCCCCCTCCCAAAAAAAAACGTGACGCCTGCTGGACCACCACTCCATGACCCCCTGACAGAGACATGATGATCCTCCCCATACTGGCCAGATATTATGTGTTAAAGGAATATGCTTCCTTACTTAGGCTTTTTTCAGCATTTGCCTACAGGTGAAATGTTAACCTACATCTATTGAGGATAAAATCTTTCACCTACAAATTGACAATAACACATTTGCTGTAATCAGACATATCTAGTTGCCTCAACAATTGGGGTTGCAATTTCAAATTCTGTGGCATTACTAAAAATAGTAAAGTTTCTGGTGCACTCTAAGATTAAGAGAGAAAACGGAGGACTCAGGCGTCCTGATGTGAGAGAAAATGGACTCGTATGATGGGGGACCAAATAAAAAAGCATAGCTACATGTTTTGTGGACTACAGTATTAAGCGTACCCTTTTCATCACTTCGTAATAAACCTAGCCATGCCTATGTGTGTTTATAGTGGGTATAAATGGTCAGAAAATGGGAAACTTGGGGTTGGGTCTTGGGGGGGGCGGGGTCCCAATTAGGCGCGATAACCAAGGGATGATTGTACTGTACTGTATATACTTGTGACAATGGCCAGTTGCTTCTGGTGTTATGGTACAGGGGTACCAAGTGACAGCACTAGGATCCCGCTTCCTCTATCAAGGAATAAACAATTGAAATTGAAATTGAAAAAAAACATTCAAATAATGTGAAGTAGCGAACCAAATGGCCCTAGAGTGGGCACAGTCACGTTTGCGTCACGTATGCATCGCGTATTCTTATCGATTGTGCTGCCAGGCATATAATGATACAGTACAGTAACTATAAATCCATAATATGTTTTGATAGATATAAGAAATGCCTATGTTGCTGTTTCTGTTTCTTGTCTATTGTAGTGTACAGTACATTACTTTTAATTTGATTTCCTTACTTACGAAATAAAAAGTTTACAAACTGTATAACAGTTTAGGCTTTGTTTTTGCTCTTGGCAGGGTCGCATCATCATCGTCCATTCTTCATTACCTCAGCGTATCATGAACGTTAATATTCCATTGTCTTTATTTGATTTTATTAAAATCAATCCACCCTAAAGTTAATTATGGGTCCCAAACGCAGCTCAACCAGCCCTAGTGGTAGCAGCAGCAAGAAACAACGCAAGAGCATTAATTTGGAGGAGAAGCAGAAAATAATAAGACAGCGTGACGGCGGTAAATCTGTGAATGATATCGCATTTGATTTCGGCATGTCACACTCTACGTTCACGACGATAATGAAAAACAGAGAGAAGATTCTTGAAGCGGTAAAAGGAACGGCTTCACTGAAGGCAACAAGATTGACCAAGTTTCGAGAGGGGCCGATATCAAATATGGAAAAGATGCTGATGACCTGGATTGAAGACCAGACTCAAAATCGAGTCCCACTCAGCAAGCTAACCATCACGGCCAAAGCAAAAAGTTTGTTCGAGATGTTGAAGCAACAAGCAGGAGCCGACTACGACAGAGAGTTTTTCGCAAGCCCTGGCTGGTTTAAGCGCTTTAAACATCGCTATGGGCTACATAACGTCAAGGTCAGCGGCGAGTCGGTGAGAGCGAATTCTGCAGGCGCGGCGGAATTCATCGAAACCTTGGACAACCTTATCGTCGAGGGAGGATTAATATGGACGAAACCTCGTTGTTTTGGAAGAGGATGCCCGAAAGGTCATTCATACACAAGGAGGCCAAGTCGATGCCAGGCTTTAAGGCATTCAAGGATCGAGTGACTGTTATGTTGGGCGGGAGTGTTACCGGATTCAAGTTGAAACCTTTTGTGGTGTGGCATAGTAAAAAACCCCAGGGCTTTTAAAAAAGTCAACAAACATACATTACCAGTGTATTATAGAGCCAACCAAAAGTCATGGATGATGCAAGCATTGTTCCAGGATGCTCTTCTCAACTGCTATGCTAGTGACCTTGAAAAATACTGCAAAGAAGAAGGGATAGAGTTCAAAATTTTGTTGATTTTGGACAATGCTCCAGGTCACCCCCCCTTCATTGGTGACCTCCACCCCAACTTCAAAGTGGTTTTCCTGCCGCCGAATACCACCTCTTTGACTCAGCCTATGGATCAAGGGGCTATTGCAGGTTTCAAGTCCTACTATCTCAGGAGGACCTTTGCAATGGCTATTTCTGCAACGGATGATGGCGAGAAGACACTGAGGGAGTTTTGGAGAGAATACAACATATACCACTGCATCAAGAACAATGCTTGGGCCTGGGATGATGTCACAAAACAATGTATGAATGGAGTGTGGAAAAAATATTGAAGAGATATGTGAACGATTTCAGGGGTTTTGAGACGATCACAGAACTCGAGAAAATTACGAACAATCTTGTGAACATGGCAAACGAGCTGAACCTCGGCGTGGACGACAACGATATAGAAGAACTGCTAGACATTGTTCCTGAAGAATTAACCAATGAAGAGTTGTTAGAGTTACAGGAACATCGAATAGCTGAAGAAGAGGCAAGGGAAAAGGAAAGCGAGGAGGAGGTGGAGGATATACCGAAGAAGTTCACTGTAAAGGGGTTATCTAAGTTCTTCGCCGACCTTAACACTCTGCTGAAAAGTTCCGAAGAGATGGACCCCAACACTGAGCGCTTCTCACTCATAGAGAGGAATGCACATGCAGTGTTTGCCGCATATCGTCAAATCTACGAGGAGAAGAAAAAGCTGACAAAACAAACAACGCTCGACATTTTCATAAAAAAAAAACAAGTCATCCCCACGACGAACCTCAGCCAGGCCCTTCACACGCTACAGATGATATCGTCATTGAAGCTGCAACTGAGGAACCTGTGTATCAAATTGATAGCAGTGACAGTGATGTTGATGATCCAGGAATAGCTTAAAAATTGTGTAATGTATATGTAAATTGTATACTATAATTAAGTTAAATAAGTGAAATGTAAAATTTAATTTTCAAAGTTAAACGTAAGAAAAGTCCATCAGATTTAAGGATACGATACTGCATTTACTTCTCAATCAGTGAACAGTGTAGTGTTTAATTTTACTATACTGTGCTGTACCTGTTTTACTGTACAGTATGTATATTATACTGTACCTGTATTTTTTTTACTTCAATATATTAGCAATTGTAGACATTATGTTATTTTATTAGCCTTCCTAACCTCTGTGTTTCATTAGTTGTGTAAGTTAACTAGTGAATTTAGTCAATATTGTATAGTACAAGTTCACTGCAATACAGTGGTCCCTTGGTTAACAATGGACCTAAGTGCAAACCTGTATTGTACATGTACTAAATGATTATGGTACTAAAATTGTTATGTCTATTGCAAATACCTGTATAGCTTGTTTCTACAGGTATTCAAATAATAAATTACTATCTTACAAGAATCCAAGCTATGTAAGTTATATTCACCCATGTTGTTTGGGTGGCAAATTATGAGAAGAGCTTAGTCACTCTTAAGTAATGATAAATAAACACCCAGGCCTTCAGTGCCAACTGTCAAATCTTATCTCAAATAAATAAAGACACTCTGTCACCTCACCTCACGCTGGGCTGGCTAACTCCCTCCCTGTGTTCCTAGATAAAAGATTGGTGATTTCTTTGTTTATTTTATATAATATCTCAGACTAATGTTAGGATAATATAATTTGCATTGCTGAAATCCTTGCAAGACAGAGATTAATTTGAATATGAGCGTCATATATTTTGCTCAAGATATAAAAAATTTAGTACATTAGTGTACAGTACTGTAGTACATTTTATAAAGAAAATTTCTACTGTATTTTTGAGTAGATTTACATAAATTTCTTCATTTATTTTCATACATTTACATGCAGACACCACAGTAAATAAACATAAAAGAAATACTGTAAATTACTTTAGTGCAAAGCTGGAGTGCACATGTACTAATTTGATTACGGTACTAAAATTGTTATGTCTAGTGCGAATTACAACATGTTTATATTCAAATAAATCAGTATCTTACAAGAATCCCAGCTATGTTAATTATATTCTCCTAGTTCAATCACTGGCATTTTAAAATGAGAGAAGCTGAAGTAGGACTGTTAAATAAACACACAGAGACCTTCGGCTCAAACTTATAACCTCAACGCCCCCACTCCCCACCAACCCCTCGCTGGGTGGCGTGGCTGGCTACGTCGTTCCCCCCCCTCCCACCAGCCAGGCTTTTAATCTTACAGTTTTTATCTTATATAATATCTCAGACTAAAGTTAGGAGATTATAATTTGCATTGCTGG
Organism: Homarus americanus; assembly: GCF_018991925.1. NCBI lineage: Eukaryota > Metazoa > Arthropoda > Malacostraca > Decapoda > Nephropidae > Homarus > Homarus americanus. The sequence continues at coordinate 1,212,009 of NW_024718183.1, forward strand.
AATCCTTGCAAGACAGCCAATAATTTGAATATCAACGTCATATATTTTGCTCAAGAGATAAAAATTGTTATACATTAGTGTACAGTACTGTAGTACATTTTATAAAAAAGTTTTTCAACTGTATTTTTGGGTAGATTTACATAGATTTCTTAGTGCAAAGCTGGAGTGCACATGTGCCAACTGTCAAACGTACTACCTCCCCTCCCCCCACGCCCCCTCCCATCCTGTCCCCCATCTGCTCGGCGTTGCTGGAATCCTTGTAAAACAGTGAATAATTTTAATATAAACGTCATGTATTTTGCACAAGAAATAAAAATTAATCACCTGTATCACATTACAGTAGTGATTTAACAGTAAAAGTGTATATGAACATATATAGTATTCCACATACACATAAGTATAAATAAAAAGTTTATGTGATGATCGGACAACGTCCATTTCGGTTAACGTCAAGTTTCCAAGAACGTATCTAGGACGTTAACCGGCGCACGACTGTATTTCATTAAATCATTTAATTTACATTTAATATTTGTTTAATTTAAGTTACTTGCAGTCCATGGTGCCTAAGAGACACAGGAGGTGTATCATTAGTGGGTCAGAGTGTATTGTTGAATTATTATTATCTGACCTCGGTTGGTCCGGCAAAACGGATAATCCGGCAATGCTTTGGAATAATGGGTGTCTGAAAATCTGTGGCGTACCTATTATATATTAAACCCTATTTCAAGTTATGTCCTTATACAGTACAGTCCTGTAGATATGGCAGATAAAGTCAAAACACTAAATTATACTTGAATTTAATTGAATAAGACCAAGAATTATAACTTGATAGGAAGAATAACCGGGGTACAGTTGAACCCCGCTTTACGCCGTTTCACTTTACGCGATTTCTCATACACGCGGTGCCTCGCCAGAACCGAACTTTCACTTTACGCGGTTCATCTACTCATATATGCGTGAAGTATAATTTTTTTTTTTATTTAGCTCATAAAATTCATACAAATTACCCGGCCAGAATATAATTTACATTGCTGGAATTCTTACAATTTGATGATCATTTTGAATATAAACATCATAGATTTTGCATTAGACATACAAATTTTAGATCTAATGTTTACTCTGAGTAAATATGTTATCTTTTGTGCAAAATATATGACATTTATATTCAAAATGTTCCTGGTCTTACAAGGAATCCAGCAATGTCAATTATATTATCCTAACTTTAGTCTGAGGTATTATTTGTTACTAAAAGTTAAAATTAGTTTTTTTTCACCCAACATTTCTCTGGTAGAGAGGGAAGGTTGGGGGTAGGGAGGGAGAGGGTTGGGACCGACCGACCATCTGGCGCGGTTGGAAGAGGGGGGGAGGCAAGTTGAGGTACTTTGATTGACAGATAGTGTCGTGAAGAATATTTTTTTTTTATTAACTGAAGATATTTGTTTTAGCTCATAAAATTCATACAAATTACTGGACCAGAATATAATTTACCTTGCTGGAATTCTTACAATATGATGATCATTTTGAATATAAACATCATGGATTTTGCATTAGACATACAAATTTTAGATCTAATGTAATAATTTGGTTTACACAAAGCAAGTATTTTATCTTTTGTGCAAAATATATGAAGTTTACATTCAAAATATTCCCTGACCTGCAAGGAATCCAGAAATGTCAATTATATTATCCTAACTTTAGTCTGAGGTATTATTTATTACTAAACGTTAAAATCTAGTGTTTCACCCAATCATTTCTCAGAGAGGTAGGGGCCAGTGAGCTGGGAAGAGGGGGGGGGATTTGAGTCTATTATTTGAATGGACATTAACCTGGCGACTGTATTTCTCTTAAATATTAATTGTGTGAGTATACCATCATAAAATTTAGATGTTATTTTTACTACAACATAGGTATTGTGTCGGAAAAAGTGGAGTTTGGGGGTCGGGCCAGTCTCTATTGGAATTAATCCCATATGTTCTGTTGTTCCATTTACGCGGATTTCACTTTCCGCGGTACCCTGTGGGTTCAATTGACCGCGTAAATCGGGGTACTACTGTACATAATAGTTTTAAGTCCGGCTCTACTAAGATAAAATTAAATTAACAGTACTGTACTGCAATTATTTTCTTAATTCAAAATAATTTTGCTTATTTTGCAAATAAAAACAACATACAGGTAGTCCCCGACTTACGACCACATGGACTTATGTCCATTGGTACTTACGACCTGCTCTGACCGTACGTCTGTCGGGACATACGACCGCGGTAGTTGTGACCAAAAATATTTTCAAATGACGCGCGCATTTTCTATACCGAAACGTTTCCGTCCGGGGCGAGAGGGTGGCGCGTCTCAGGTCGCCTCGTGGGTACACTCACTCAGTGGAGCACTTAGTTTGTGTTTGGCTATCGTATCCTAAACTGATCGCACTGTGAACTTTCGTTTTTATCGTATTTAATTGACTTTATAATGACTGGAATGCGTAAAAGTGAGAGTGCTGGTGGTGTTCCAAAGGAAAAGGAGACAGGCAATTACTTTTGAGATAAAAATGAAGATAATAACACAGCATGAGAATGGAAAAACAGTAGCAACAATCTCACGCGACCTAGATTTCTCACAATCGACTATATCCACTATTCTGAAGGACAAGGAACGTATTCGTGAAGTAGTGAAAGGAACAACACCTATAAAGGGAACTATAATATCAAAGAGAAGACAAGGTCCTATTCACGATATGGAAAAATTATTGGTTATATGGATAGAAGACCAGATACAGAAGCGTGTACCCTTAAGCCTTCTAACCATACAGGCTAAAGCAAGAAGCCTGTTCCAAAGCCTGAAGGAGCAGGCAGGAGATGAATGTGATCAAACCTTTACAGGAAGTCATGGGTGGTTTGATAGATTTAAAAAACGCTACAGTCTACACAATGTTAAGGTGAGTGGAGAGGCAGCTAGTGCCGATGTTGGTGCTGCCGAAGCTTTTAAGGAGGAGTTAGATGATGTGATTATGGAAGGAAATTATTTGCCTGAACAAATATTCAATGTGGATGAAACTGGATTATTGTGGAAGCGCATGCCTGAGTGGACATACATCCACAAAGAGGTGAAAACAATGCCAGGATTCAAGGCATTCAAGGACAGAATTACACTTCTGTTGGGGGGGAATGTTGCTGGTTTCAAGCTAAAGCCCTTCATGATCTATCATTCAGAGAACCCCAGGGCTTTTAAACATGTCAGCAAGCACACACTGCCAGTGTTTTATCGCAGTAATAAGAGAGCCTGAATGACCCTAGTACTGTTTGAGGATTGGTTCATGACTTGTTTCATTCCACGAGCCAAGGAGTATTGTCTGCAACAACAGATTCCATTCAAGATTTTACTGATTTTGGATAATGCTCCGGGACACCCACCACACCTGGACGACATGCACCCTGATGTTAAAGTAGTCTACATTCCACCTAACACTACCTCTATCATCCAACCCATGGATCAAGGTGCTATTGCTGCCTTTAAAGCGTATTATTTACGCACGACCTTCGCTCAGGCTGTTGCTGCTACTGAAGGTGAGAAAACGCTCACACAGTTTTGGAAGGAGTACAACATTTTGTCATGTATAAAGAACATTAGTGCAGCATGGGATCAGGTTACAAAACATTGCATGAATGGAATATGGAAGAAAATCCTGAAAAGATATGTGAACAGTTTCAAAGGATTTTATGAAAATGAAGTTATTTCGGATATTAGTAACAAAATAGTGGAGTTAGGTAAACAGCTGGAGTTAGAAATTGATAATGAAGATGTTGGACAGTTGGTTGAAAGTGTAGCAGAAGAGCTCAGTAACGAGGATCTTATTGAACTAGATGCACAGAAAATTGCAGAGGAAGAAGAGAGACAAAACGTAGAAGAACCTGCACCCCCAAAAAGTTTTCAGTGAAACATATGGCAGAGGCATTTGCTACAATTAATAAAGGAATGCAAATGTTTGATGGCATGGATCAAAATTATGAGTGTTATGCCAAAGTTGACAGAATGGTCCAAGAGTCACTAGCTTGCTACAGGGAGATTTATAATGAAAAGAAAAAGCAAACTGTGCAGTCTAAATTGGACATCTATTTCAAGAAATCCCCCAGTGCTGTCTCCTCACGCCCCGCCAGTGCTGCCTCTTCACTCCCTCAAGATGATCCAATACCTTCAACCAGCAAGTTTCCACAGCACATAAACCTGTCTGAAGAAAGTGACATTGATGACCCACCCAGCCCTGTCTCCTCTTCTGCTTCTTCCAATTAATATAGTCTCCATGTATCCTGTAAATAGAAAATTATGGGGCCCTGTGTGCATTCAGCTGACTACATTTAAGGTAAGTGCTCAGTCACACTGTATCCATTCCTCATTATTTATTACTTTTAGTGTACTGTATCCATTCCTCATTATTTATTACGTTTAGTGTACTGTACTTCATTGTGGATTTTTTTTCATTTTTTTTTTTTATCTATGTTGGACTTACGACCTGGATTTGGGTCCCTAACCCCGTCATAAGTCGGGGAGCACCTGTATATTGAACTGGCAATATTCCTGATAATTTCATAAAGCAAAGGGCAAGTACAGTACTGTATATTAATTCTACAGTACAGTAAACCATTGCCATTCACGGGTTTGTGATTCACGATTTCGACGATTAGCGGTAAGCAGATGGTGGTTATGGTGGCTAAATTGCAAGCCTCTCCCACAGCGCAACGAGTCACTCCACGCGCCCGCAGCGTCATGATACTGTTCAAGTGAGTGCCCCAGCAAGTACTAAAGTGGCACAGGTTGTTCGTGACAAGAACATAGTAAAAACAGAAAAAGCACTGAACATTTAGATTGAGAACCAGCACCGCAAAAATGTTCCGATCAACAGCAATGTGATTTGTGAGAAGGCTAAGTCTTCATGCCCATTTTTATGAGCTAACAGGTGGTGAAGGGGCTAGTGCAGCTAATGAACAAACTTTTAGGGCCAGTAAAGGGTGGATCGAGAATTTTAAGAAAAGATTCTCTCTCCATAATGTGAAGCTGACTGGGGAGGCCGCATCAGCTGACCATACAGCTGCAGATGCATTTCCCGCAAAGTTAAAGAAAATAATAGAAGAGAAAGGCTATAGACCAGAGCAAGCATTTAATGCCGATAAATCCCGGTCTAGGTTGGAAAAAGATGTCTGGTAGAGGCCTGCCCCTGGGTTCAAGGCAGCCAAGGAAAGAGTGATGCTCATCTAATGTAGCAGCAGCTGGCCACATGATCAAACCTGGCTTGCTTTACCACTCAGCAAACTCTAGGGCTTTAAAGGGTAAAAAACAAGAACCTTTTGCCAGTTTTTTGGCAGTCCAACAAAATGGCATGGGTAACTGTGCAAGCATTCTTGGATTGGTTCCATAAATGCTTTGTCCCGGAAGTGGAAAAGCACCTTGCTTCCAAGAAGATGGAATTCAAGGTGCTATAATGCACTAATTACACCAGGCCACCCAAAAAATTTGCAGTTTAACCATCCAGGTGTAGAGGTGGTGTTCCTACCCCTTAACACCACTGATCTTATTCAGCCTCTCCATCAGGTTGTAATATGCACCTTCAAGGCATATTACAACCAGCGCTCTTTTGGTCATATCCATAGTGCCATGGATGCAGATCCTGACCTTGATGTTAACAAGTGTTGGAAGGAGTACAGCATTGCAGACTGTATTACCAACATCAGTGAAGCATTCAATGAGCTCAGCCAGAGACAATGAATGCTTGTTAGCGAATTGGGTGTTGAGGGGTTTGTGGACATGGCTGCTGAAGATGTGGAAGAGCTGATTGATGGGCATGGAGTTGAACTGACAGGGGAGGATTTGGAAGAGTTGGTAAAAAGTGCCAAGGAAGATAAAGAAGATGAAATCATGGAATTGCAACAAGAAGGTTGGGGCTTGAACAATTATAGTGATCTATTCCGACATGTGAAGGTGGAAGCTGATTTCATTGATGACCACGACCCTTCCATGCCTTAAGATGGTCCGAGAAATCAACCGGGTATTATTTCCCTACCAGGAAAGGTTTAAAGACCTCAAAGCAAAGAAGAAACAACGACCAATCATTATGCTTTTCAAGAAAGAACCAGCCGCTTGCCCAGCTGATTCGTCATCCTCCCTCACTCAGTTGGCTGCTGCCACTGCTCCACCACTCTCCTCCCAATTACCCGTCACCTCACCACCCGCCTCCCGGCAACATGCCACCTTCCGGCAGTGTGCCTCTCCACCAACCACCACTGCATCACCCTCTTCCAACATTGATCCTGATGATCCCCCTATGCTTCAGTTGTAATGACCATGGTCATACATGTTTGTTAACGTAAAATCAAATGATTCACATTACGCTCAATAGTCCATAAAACATGTAGCTATGGCTTCTGTATTGAGTCCCCCATCGGAGGCGTCTGTTTTCTTATTGCTTCAGAACGTCTGAGCCCTCCGTTTTCTCTCAATTCCATGTATCTCTGAGACTGTGTTATTTCTTCAGAGCTCATACCATGTTAGTAGATTTAAAATTAAGAGAGAACCCAGTAATATGGTAGTATATTAGATATGTCTGATTACAGATGAAACATTCAAGATCCCCTGTGAGTGATGTTGAAAGCTTCAACTGCATTTATTGTTAGTAAAGCTTGTTAAACAAGTGAGTGTTGAGTCAGCCAGTCAGAATGACGAAGTATGAATATCGCCCTTGGGGGATGCCTGAGTTTCCAATTGCTACTGAAGTTAGATCTTTATGATGCCCAAACATCAGAGAATCTGATGTTTGTGGTTTATAATTGTCAGTTATCTAGTTTAAAAGCCATTAATCTCCTGAAAAGAACATGTCAAACTCCTCATCTCAAAGATATCAACGTATACCCACAGTAAGGCCCTTGTTTGTACTTTTGCTGAGAACGTATGAACGACATTACCATTGTGTGTATTTGACGTCCATTTCACTTTTGACTGACAAGCTCAAACTCAGATTACAGTATAACAATAGATGTAAGAAATTCACTGTAGGCATGAATTTCATAGCCAATTGTACAGCAACTGATTTAACTGGAAGTTCTGTCATTTGCACGATTAGCCCTTCTGGCATGTCTGGCACAGGCTTGAGTTGCCAAGTAGCCCGTATATAAACGAGTGCACGAGGAGGCCTCACATTCTAGTGACGCTTCCTCCTCGCCTCTCTCAGGTATGTTTCTCATACCCACCATGTTAAGTCAGTATTAATTCAGTTGAATTTTGTGAATATCAGTGTTCATGTTTTAATACAGTGAAATTCTCATGTGCCAAGTGAGATTAATGTAACATAGAAATCAACTGTGCCGATGCCAGACGTATGATAGTTTGATTCAGTTTAGACTTTTAAAACCAATGTTGTACGCATCAACGAAAAAAAGTGGCGCCGTCAGCATAAATGGCTGAGAAATTTGATGCCGTCGGAGTAAACGATTTCATAAATTGACGCCGTTAGCGTCAACACCTAGTCAACGAGTTTTCAGTGACGTACAAATGCACCCCCAAAACACGTATTCTCCTGTGTATGGGAGTAAAAAATGTAAAATCTAAAGATATTAATTCATTTTTAATCATTTACTATGATTTATATTACAGTAGTACCCCGATTTACGCGGTCAATTGAACCCACAGGGTACCGCGTTAAGTGAAATCCGCGTAAATGGAACAACAGAACATATGGGATTAATTCCAATAGAGACTGGCCCGACCCCCAAACTCCACTTTTTCGGACTCAATACCTAAGTTGTAGTAAAAATAACATCTAAATTTTATGATGGTATGCTCACACAATTAATATTTAAGAGAAATACAGTCGCCAGGTTAATGTCCATTCAAATAATAGACTCAAATCCACCCCCCCCCTCTTCCCAGCTCACTGGCCCCTACCTCTCTGAGAAATGATTGGGTGAAACACTAGATTTTAACGTTTAGTAATAAATAATACCTCAGACTAAAGTTAGGATAATATAATTGACATTTCTGGATTCCTTGCAGGTCAGGGAATATTTTGAATGTAAACTTCATATATTTTGCACAAAAGATAAAATACTTGCTTTGTGTAAACCAAATTATTACATTAGATCTAAAATTTGTATGTCTAATGCAAAATCTATGATGTTTATATTCAAAATGATCATCATATTGTAAGAATTCCAGCAATGTAAATTATATTCTGGCCGGGTAATTTGTATGAATTTTATGAGCTAAATGAAAAAAAAAAATTATACTTCAAGCGTATATGGGTAGATGAACCGCGTAAAGTGAAAGTTCGGTTCTGGGAAGCACCGCGTATATTAGAAATCGCGTAAAGTGAAACCGCGTAAAGCGGGGTACAACTGTATATCATTATAATTATTCATTTGTTGCCCCGCAAGAATATTTGCATCTGAAAATGCTTGTCGCTCATTCTGCTGCACTTGGGCAGCACTAGAAGGGATGGGAGTGTTGTATTTGATGAACATCTCCCTCATGGCCTTGTCGGTCGTCTTTATAACAAGATAATTGAAAATTGAACTTGGAAAAATTTTAAATTTTAGAAGTTGACGAACAAATTGACGCTTGACGCTCCGCTCGGGTGAAAAGTTGACTGCGTCACCTGTAGCGTCACCTGCCCAAAAAAATTGATGGCGTCAGCGTTAACAAAAAGTTGCCGCCGTTAAATTAACGGCGTCAACGTACAACACTGCTTAAAACATTCTAGTGACGCTTCCTCCTCGCCTCTCTCAGGCACAGCGTGGGTGTTAGCTGAATAACCAGCAGCTACCGGGGGACCGGTAGCGGCATACCAGCTAGCTGTCTTGCAGGATGTCTTTAATTTGACACAATTGCACCAACATTGTGCTAGCCCACGTCATCAAGTCTACCCGTTGCTACTAGCGTCTAGCGACCGAGCCTCAGCGGCTTGGGTGTAAACAAACACCAGTTATATGTGCAAAGAAATATTGTTGTATATAATTGGGGATAATTAGCAGAAATATGGTTATCCCACGTTGAGTATTGTAACCACAAATGGTGATATTACCAGTAAATTCAGGGTTGTTATGATTTAAATCAAATGATTTAAATCACATGATTTAAATTGATTTAAATCAGAGTAAAAAAACCATGATTTAAATCAAAATATTTTTTTTACTAATAACTGTTTTCTCTTTTTATTCTACACGATTGAAAAGTATATGCAATGCAGCAGGCTAATAACATTATTTGGAGTTACATAATTATGTACTGTACTCTAGTCTGTTCTCTCCAGTTTTGCGAAACTTTGATCATATCCTAAGGTCTCATTATTAATGTATATATTTACATGAAATATATTGTTAACTAAGATAATAAATACTATTGAAATTCAGACGAACTGTAGTATTCTCTTCTCCCGGCATTATATATCAGTCAATAAGGAGCAAGGGGCTGTAAATTTTTGCAAAGCTAGAGTGAACAGGCTGTAGGCACTAGGCTATACATATTCAGATATTCTATTTTTATCACTTAGTATGTTCTTTTTAAACAACATAAGTATTATTTCTGATCAGTGATTAAGAATTATTCAGAAGAACTTAGTGGGAAAACAGTTTGCATGGCCATGGATGGATGGAGTAATGTCCATAATGAGCCTATAGTATGTATATCTTTAACAGCGGACAACCGTATTTATCTTGTTGACTCTATAGACACAGAATCAAGACACAGCTGAATATCTGTTGAAATTAGCTGAATGTGCTACAAAAAAGTGTGAAGACAACTTTGGATGCACAGTAAGAAGCTGTGTAACAGATAATGCTGCTAATATGGCAAAAATGAGAAGTGAATTCGGACAAGATAAATCCATTATAACATAAGGTTGCTCTGCACACCTGTTAAATTTGCTTTCACAAGACCTGCAAATCAAGAACATTAAGGAGCACATTACTGAAATTATTGAGTACTTCAAAAATCATCACATCCCAGGATCTTTGTATAGAAGAGCAGGAGGAGCAATGCTAGTAATGCCACCAGACACACGATGGAACACAGACAGATTCTATTGAATCTTATTTAAAGAACTGGGAGACCCTTGCCAAAGTGTGCAAAGAAAATAGTGAAGACATTGATAAGAAAATTGAAAGGAAAGTTAATGATAAGGCATTTAAAAGAACTGCAAAAGACTATTTAGAGAGACTTAAGCCCATTGCTGTGGCATTGGACTGTGTCCAGAGAGAACATATCCTATTAAGTGATGCTGTAGAAATCTGGGTAAAACTGAAAACTGATATTAAGGAGTATTTAACAGATAAGAAGGATATGGATAATTTTGAAAAAAGAGTCAAAGTAGCATTGACACCTGCCCATTTTCTAGCTAATGTGATAGATCCAAGGTATCAGGGCAGACATCTGACTCCTGAGCAGCGAGATATTGCAGAACAGTATGTGTGCGAGTCTCTTCCACATTTCCTTTCAACATTAATGTCCTTCCATGGAAGAAGTGCACCATTTAAAGAGGTCTATTTTGGTAAAGATGTTGTAAAATCTCTCTCACCCCTTGCTTGGTGGCAGTATTTTGCCAATGATATGACAGAAAATGTAATAAATGTTCCTAGGCAATTATTTACAGCTGTTGCATCATCAGCAGGGGTTGAGAGAATTTTTTCCACAAGGATTTGTACACTCAAAGGTAAGAAATCGCCTAGGACAGGAAAAGGCATCTAAGCTTGTCACAGTACATAAGCATTTCAATGTTCAACTAAGCTAATTTAAATGTTTTGAACTATTTTTGTTGTTTACAGAATGAGACTCTTGTGTTGACTTGAAGTTATTACCGGTAATTCTTAATACACTATAATCCTACAAATGTAAGAAAATAAACTTGTTTCCAGTATTATTTTTTTTACAAAATGAGAATATTATTCTGTTGACTTGAAGTTAAGTTAAGTTATTAATTTTTGAAACACTGTAATCCTGTAAGAGCATTTATGTTAAATTTCATTATTACGTTTGGATTTGTGCATTCAAATGTAAGATATGTTACCAGTTTTCTTTTATTTTACAAAAAGAATATTATTGTTTTAAAACTGCATGACTATCTTAATGCCAATTTTCTGTTTATTATCCTGAATAAGCTTTGGTTGAAAAATACTGTTTTTATGGTTTAAAAATACTATTTTAATGCAATTAGTAAAAAAATAAAAAAATTGATTTAAATAAAAAAAATCCGATTTAAATCAAATAAATCAATTTTTTTTTTAAATCATGATTTTTTCCAACCCTGCCGGTAATATCGTTTTTATGTGGGTTGTGATTACATCATTCGTATGTACTACCAACTATAAGTTCTAGTAAATGTTCCATGTTGCTCATTCCCAAATAACATGAGGTTATAAGTGATGGGTTAATATATGTTGTTGACAAGTGTGTAAAATAACCATCTTATTTGTCAAAGAAATAATATAACAGTTGTTTAATGTTGCAACAAATAATTGAAGATCTATTTTGTTAATTGTAAACTAAGACCTTAGGTTCTAGTCTTATCCGAGTGTGTTAAATTGACATCGTATTCGCTCTTAATCTAATAAATATTGATTTAGTAAACGACGTGTATCACCGCTCTATTCCTTCTAACAGTTGGTTCTCAGAAAATAACTACTGTAACTCACGTGCCAAGAGCTCGAGTCTACCACGCTATCTAACAGTTAATGATATCAGTTATATTATAATAAAAGTCTGGGTGGTGGCAGGTTACCGTTGTAAGTATAGTAAGAATGACATGGTTTTCCCAGATTAATCCATGGTATAGAATATAACAAGCCCTGATAAGAAGTTGAAAGAAATTAGTAAGAGGAAGATATAAGAAATATAGACTGACATTGAAAGAAAGAAATGATAAGTAAGAAAGGTAAAATATAGAAATTAAATAAATAAGCACAATGAAATAAAGACTTAATAAAGATATTAGAAGAGAAAACACATAAATAGAAATAATAAGAGAAAATAGAAAAGTATAGAAAAGAATATTAACTTACAAAATATAAGCAAAGAAATATAAGATAGGTACAGTCGGCCACAGGAATAGGTATACACACTGTAGCTGTAAGGTCCAAAAATAGTCTGGTAACTGTTATATATGTGTATGTTTATATGCTGCCTTTATTGATTATATATATACATTATATATTATGTTACTTCTTACCAAAGTTAGAATGTGTTTAGGCCTGTGTAATCACGAATGTGCTAGGCACGTGAACGACAACAACAACAATAAAGCACCTGAGTAAGAGTCAGCATGTGGCTTCTCATTCTCCCATTAAATCATGTAAGATACTACAGTAACGTTGAAACTGCGCATCCAGATGCATGATGAAACTCAGCTCCCCCCACTGTTATCTCTAACTATTTTCTGTTTCCCCTTCATTATTCTTCCATTTACTCCTCTTCCTTCCTTTACTAATCCAAACATCAGTAAAAAAACAGTAGGGTAAGAGAAAAAGTGGGGGAGGAGGAGGGAGCTGTACGATAACTGTAATCCCATTCGGCAACAAGTTTACGACCATCCCATACAATATATTACTTGTAATATAAACACAAGACACAAGTAAAACATTCACAACAAATGTATTTATAACATATATGTAGGAATAAAACATAAATTACAGGTCATTTTGTAATTTTGACTGTTCTGTTCAGGACAGTGTTACCAGATATTTTGTCTCAAACACGAACCGTAGGTGTATACTTAATCTTGTGGCCGACTGTACATATAGACAGAAGGACTTGGAATATAAAATTATTTATATACAGTACTTGTATACACAAGAAAAGATAACTAGACTAATCTCTCTTAACACAACTATAGATAAAAGAAATATGAATAGGAATAAAATAGAAATGGCATAACCCCCCCCACCCCCATTACACAGTAACCAGATGTTTCCCTATGTACAGTGCTCCAACTCCCACATACACAATCTAGGTATACATGAGTGCACTAGGGTAGTGTAACTTGCTATTCGCGGTTTTGCCAATTCTCACCATTCCTTGGAACCTAACCTTGCGAACAGCAAGGGTTTACTGAATTATACTGCCAATTTTGTCTTTATCCTTAATACTGTACATACATGAAGGTATCCCTCACCACACAAACGTCTGCTCTGAGACTATTCACTCATACAAATATTCTATTCTTAAACAACTTTCTCACTCTACAGTACAAAAGTTCTGGAACCTTAAGGTAATGCACTAAATTTGTACTTGTTTTTTTTTTTTTTTTTTTTTTAGGAATACATTGGGGTTTTTCTTGTAGTTAGTTACTAAACTACAATAGTTAGGTACTAATTTACAGTATACAATAGTTGCAAACTGCACACCTTATTTCCTTGGGTGACAAAAAATAAAATAATTCTAAATGGATGTCACTTAGAATATTTCTGATGTATTTCAAGGCAAGCAAAGGACAGTAATTATCAGAAGCCTTTATTTGTGTATTCAACAAGCTTGTATACATTTTATGTATATCATGTGTGCAACTAATAATTAATTTGTCTAATAAGTTAGAAACAACATACCTTGTCTTCCTAATAACAAACAGTATAACAAGTCAAATTACAGTGGGGTATGCTATAACAAACGGATCCTACTACGAATATTCCTATAACGAACGGTTTTACCTATAAAATTGAGAATGCTAAAACGAACGCAACTCCTACAACGAACGCGGATGAATACGGGACTACAGTTGGCCCTTAACATACGCGGGTTTATAATACACGCATTTGCAAATACGCGGATTGCCCCGCCGGAGGAATATTCTGTACATTGAAGTAATTGAAGTACATTCAAATCGCGCGCCATTCAACTCGCGCGCGGCACCGAACACGGGACACCGCCCGCTCCCGCAACCTCACACACACACGCATAGCTCTCCCTCACTCAGTCAGTCTCGCTGTAACCACGCTTGTGTTGACATCAGCATTGTAGTTGCAAAAATATTACATTTCCGTGAATGTATTATATCAAGCACAGTATGAATAGAATATCACTAATATAAGAGTATTTTAACCGAAAACTACTAAAAAAAACGAGTAACATATCTTGAACATCGGAAGGCTAGGTAAAGTCTTTTGTTTTCATGTAGTTTATCCTAATTTACATTGAAATGCATTACGTTTCAGCAAAACTACTATTTATTTCTGAGAATATGGAAATGTAATATTTTGCTGAAATGACGTACGTATTACAGTGGAAAGTGACGAAAGCAATGACTCGCTTTCTTTCGTTCAAAAGATGTTACCGTAATCGCTTTTCGAATGGTTTTCAGTTAAAAAACTGTTGTATTTCAATAATAATCTATCCTAATTCACTTGTGATGCAACAGTTTTTTTAACTGAAAACCATTCGAAAAGCGATTACGGTAACATCTTTTGAACGAAAGAAAGCGAAAGTCATTGTTTTCGTCACAATTTTATCCCACTTTCCACTAATACGTACGTCATTTCAGCAAAAATATATTACATTTCCGTGAATGTAGTATATCAAGCAAAGTATGAATATAATATCATTGTAATATAACAGTATTTTAACCGAAAACTATTAAAAAAACGAGTAACATCTCTTGAACATTGGAAGGTTAGATAAAGTCTTTTGTTTTCGTCATGTATTTTATCCTATTTTACATTGAAATACATCACGTTTCAGCAAAACTACTATTTCTTTCTGAGAATATATTCATTCAGGCACAGTTTAGGTAAAATATACATGTGCTGTAACATTTTTTTGATTGAAAACGATTCGCAAAACACGTACCCTCTAGCCCTGTTCAAGGAGAAGACTGGGAGGAGCTGTTTGGTGCTTAAGACAATGACAAGGAGAATGATTTTGATGGATTTTAATGAAAATATTCAGAAAGACCCTGGCACTGTCAAGGAAAGTGGCTGCTGAAGGCTTCCAGGACATGGCAGAGGACGAGATTAGGGAGCTAATTGAAGAGCACGACACTGAGCTGACCGAGGAGGATCTACAGGAGTTAGTAGACTCAGGCAAGGAAGAGGAAGCAAAAGGGAAAGAGAATGAGGAAGAGCACCAAGAAATAACGTTGGAGAAGTTGGGGAGATGACCAGGAATATTGAGGCACTGAAAAACCTGGCCTATAGTATGGACCCCTCCATGGTGCTTGCCCTGAAATTCATGCGAGGGATGGATGACGTTTTCGCTCCATACAAAAGCATCGTGGAAGAAATGAAAGAAAGAGACGACAACTCCCCATCACCATGTTCTTTGATCACCGAAGGAGAGATTTAACACCATCAATCACTGGCGGCAGTGAGGAAGCAGCTGAATCCACCGTCGCCCCCACTTCACCACCCGTTATGGAATTGAGTGACGATGAGCCCGATGACCCCCGTCCTGTCACCGAGGATAGGTACTGTACAGTAAAGTGAAATTTTTATCTCTTTTTTTTTTAATAGCTTTTCTTGCCATGTTTATTGTTTGTAAAAATGCACAGCACAGTACAGTTCAATACTGTGCATAGGAAGTGGAGGTGCAGTTATTCACAAAACATTTGTGTTCGTTGTCGGCAGTAGTGACGGTGAGGAGGGAGTGAGTTGGGAGGAGTGGTGACCTTGGACGCGGGAGCAGGGACGAGTGGAGATGCCAGCCAGTACATTACGGGTGTATAAATTGTTTTTATAGCTATTTTTGCATTTTAATATTAAATATTATACATTATGTTTCAACAAAACTACCATTTATTTCTGAGAACATGGAAATGTAATATTTTTGCTGAAATGATGTACGTATTACAGTGGAAAGTGGGATAAAATTGTGACGAAAGCAATGACTTTCTCTTTCTTTCGTTCAAAAGATGTTACCGTAATCGCTTTTCGAATGGTTTTCAGTTGTGGGATTATAAGGCTAATGATAGGATAGAATATTATTGTAATACAGTACGAGTACAACAGTTTTTTAACTGAAAACCATTCGAAAAGCAATTACGGTAAAATCTTTTGAATAACGAAAGAAAGCGAAATCATTGTTTTTCGTCTTTCCACTGTAATATGTACGTCATTCCAGCAAAAATATTATATTTCCATATTTATTTCTGAGAATACCTATATTCATTCAGTCACAGTTAAGGTAAAATATACTTGTGATGTAATATTTTAATGAAAATACGGTATCGTAGTTTTCTTTTGTTTCAAATTTAATTAACAAAGATTGATGTTTCAAATGTAATGAACAAAAATTTATGTACAGTATCTATAAATAAACTTTAATAAATGAATACTTTGTTTTACATCGTCCTGTGCTACCATACCATGGATTTGGCTACTTTGGGCTTGCTATGATGACGCAAGAGATCTGCCCTGGCAACTGTACCGACACTCACAGCTGGTGGTGCGTTGGTGCATCGTTTCCATTGTTTACTGGTAGTTACTGGTAAATATTTTTCAACCTAACGAAACTATTACCCGTTTAGAGGTCGACCCCCAATTTTTTGCCAAATAATTTGGTCTTAAAAACTTGCTACACACAGGTATATACGGTAAATAAGGACATGGGGGGACCAGGTTTTTTTTTATTATATATATATATATATATATAATATTTATAATATATATATATATAATAATATATATATATAGGGCCGACTGTATTTCGTCTGGCGCATGAATATTGTTGTACAGCGGCTGACAACAAGAGCGTCAGGCGCCATCTTTGTCTCATTGTGTAGCCAGTGCACCACTGTTATTGTTGAAATTTCGTCTTTTGATGTGGAAATTCGTGTTATTTGTATAACTATTTTGTTATACAAGTGTACAATTGTAACAATGAATCGTCCAAAGCGAGTGAGAAAGCTAATAACCCTTGAAACTAAGAAAGAAATCATGAAGAAACGTGAGAATGGAACAAGCATTGCCAAACTTAGTGATGAATATGGGATGGCTAAATCGACTATATGTACGATTTTGAAGAATAAAGAGGAGTTAAAAACTGTGCAAGTGGCTAAGGGAATCTCTAGACTTAGCAAAGCAAGGTGTAATGTGATTGAAGAGATGGAAAATTTACTCTTAGTGTGGATAAAGGAGAAAGAAATGGCAGGCGAGAGCATAAGTGAAGCTATAATTTGTGAGAAGGCCAAACAATTGTTTGAGGACCTTAAAGCCAAGACGCCCAGTGGAAGTGATAGTGCTGTGCCAGTGTTTAGGGGTACCTGCATGCTGAACAACACTAAGGCAAGATAAAGTACCGTATTTTTTACATTTTCCACAGAAAATTTTCAGCTTTAAGTGGTTGTATTTGGGGGCCTGGGACGGATTAATCCTATAACGAACGAATGCTATAACGAACGAGGTTCTAGAAACAATTAGATTCGTTATAGCATACCCCACTGTATTAACAATGTAATTAGTCTAACATTAATAGTGATTGGATATGACCGTGACATATATTAAAGAATCAATTTTGTCAGATACATAAATGATGAACATTATTCTTGCTTGTACATTAACACTGAGAATTGAATATGCAGGGTTAAGGGACATTAGTTTTCTATAGAGAGAAAGAGTTGTAAGAATAGAATATTTCCTAAAGTAAATATTAGTAGAGACTTTTCTTCAATGGCATTTCCATTGGAAATTTATATTTTTCAAGTAATTTAATCGATAAAATTAACAACAATATTACTTATTTAAAGTGGGCAGGGGTTTGAAGTTGTAGGAAAATGTGAGATAAAATATCAAAAATAACTTTTAATTACTTTTACTTTTATCCTCTTCATCTGAGGGGGCGAGGCTTGTCCTCCTGCTTTTTCCCAGCCTCCTCACATCCTGAGGGGACTGACATATTCAGAGCCTCTGTAAAAATATTCTCAAAATGCAACTTATCGTGTATTTTCTTACTCTCAGCTTCCTCCAACTGATTCTCAGGGACTCCAAAATCTATTACAGGGGGTCCCTGGGTTATGAACGGGTTCCGTTTCTGAGGACATTCTTAAGTCGGAACACATGCTATATGCTTACCATACTTACAGAACAATGTTTAAAATCAGACTATATCATAGTCTAAGTTCTTATATACAGTATTACCCCGCCTAACGCGGTTTCACTTAACGCGTTTTATCATATACGCGGTGCCTCGCCAGAGCTGAACTTTCACTTAACACGGATTTTTTCCACATATACGCGGTGAGTGTCCGGCTCGAGACGCTATTTTTAGATTTGCCCCACCCGCCACCCTGCCTGACTGCCTGTTTTAGCTCATAAAATTCATACAAATTACCCGGCCAGAATATAATTTACATTGCTGGAATTCTTATAATTTGGTGATCATTTTGAATATAAACATCATATATTTTGCATTAGACATACAAATTTTAGATAAAATTTTTCTCAGAGTAACTATGTTATCTTTTGTGCAAAATATATGACATTTATATTCAAAATATTCCTGGTCTTACAAGGAATCCAGCAATGTCAATTATATTATCCTAACTTTAGTTTGAGGTATTATTTATTAAAATTTAGTGGTTATCCCACACATCTCCTTGGGACGGTTGGTGGGGGGTGGGGGGGAGGGAGGGACCGACCGACCATCTGTTACCCCGTGAAGAATTATTATTTTTTTTTATTAACTGAAGATATTTGTTTTAGCTCATAAAATTCATACAAATTACCCGGTCTGAATATAATTTACATTGCTGGAATTCTTATAATTTGATGATCATTTTGAATATAAACATATATTTTGCATTAGACATACAAATTTTAGATAAAAATTTTTCTCAAATTAACTATGTTATCTTTTGTGCAAAATATATGACATTTATATTCAAAATATTCCTGGTCTTACAAGGAATCCAGCAATGTCAATTATATTATCCTAACTTTAATCTGAGGTATTATTTAATACTAAATGTTAAAAACCCTGGAAGGGAGGATTGGTGGGGGGTGGGGGGGAGGGTTGGGACTGACCGCGCGGTTGGAAGAGGGGGGGAGGCAAGGTGGGGTACTTTGATTGACAGATAGTGTCGTGAAGATTATTTTTTTTTTTATTAACTGAAGATATTTGTTTTAGCTCATAAAATTCATACAAATTACCCGGTCAGAATATAATTTACATTGCTGGAATTCTTATAATTTGGTGATCATTTTGAATATAAACATCATATATTTTGCATTAAACATACAAATTTTAGATAAAAATTTTTCTCTAGGTAACTATGTTATCTTTTGTGCAAAATATATGACATTTATATTCAAAATATTCCTGGTCTTACAAGGAATCCAGCAATGTCAATTGTATTATCCTAACTTTAGTTTGAGGTATTATTTATTAAAATTTAGTGGTTTTCCCCCAAAAATTTCTCTGAGAGGGAAGAGCCGGCAGTGTAGTGTGAGAGGGGGAGGGAGTTGAGTCCATTATTTGAATGGACATTAACTTGGCGACTGTATTTCTCTATTTCTCTTAAGTATTAATTGTGTGCATGTACCATCATAAAATTAAGATGTTATTTTTACTACAACATAGGTATGTGCCTTCAAAAAGTGGAGTTTGGGGGTCGGGCCGGTTTCTATTGGAATTAATCCCATATGTTCTGTTGTTCACTTAACGCGGATTTCACTTAACACGGGACCCTCTGGGTTCAATTGACCGCGTTAAGTGGGGTACAACTGTACATCTAAAATCAGTTAATTCAAGATAAAAGAAGTAGAATGACAAAATCCAGTAAATGAAAGTAAAAATTAAGTCATCAGATAAATAAATTACTGTAAATTTAAAGTTTAGCCTCGTTCGTATCAGCGGGCAGTACCTGCACTCGAAGCATTCCCGTTGTTCCTCCTCTCCCCTAACAGTAGGGCTACTAGTTGCCATGTCTTCAACACACTTCTTCAGTCTCTAGCTGCTGTAGAACCTGTTTGGGTCCTGCATTACTCTACGCCACCTCCCGTGGCCCTGCTAAGGCCTAAGCATAACTCTTCTTCACTACTCCCTCCATTCTATTAGCTACTTCCTCAGTCTTAGTGAGGATCTCTTTCCCAACTTGCTCTAGTTTGGCAATCAGCAAGGATCTAGGTTCATCTATTTCCATCCTAGGAATCTCATTCCCCTACGGTTTGCCATCGCCTAGTTTACGTTGATTTTGCAGTCTGGGCAATACCAACAACAGCCTTCATGCTTAACGACATTATGTATCGCCCTGAACTCTGTATAGCCCAAGCCCGCACAATTTACATCAGACTTCACCCTGCAGTAATTGCAAGTCAACAGACTTCCTGGTGATGCTGGGGTTTGAGCCCCTGATTCCTGATGCCTCATGACTGTTGCTGTTGGGGAGGTTGGGGAGTGTGCAGACTCTGTACAAATTTTCTCAGCCTTAAGTCCAGTTTACAATGTGATATAATTCTAATCGTCAGCTTAATAATAATAATAGTAATCTTTATTAATACTATTATAATTTCTTCTAATCTGTGTCTTGGTGGCAGGGCTTTGGTGTCAAGGTCCCTTTAAAGCCTCAGTCCGCTGTCTTCGTACATGGCCTCTTTGTCTGCTGCCAACCACCGGACTCTCACACTTAAATTTCTTTTGACAAGGAAATTTACCCCACAGTGGGGTTACTTCCTTTATAATTACATCTACTAATTGTTATCTAAGTGAACTAAGATGTGTGAGTGATCATGCTCTTGTGGCACACTAATATTATTTTAAAAAATCACTTAGCTGCCCTGCTGGTCTTGACCTCCCCGGCACCCTCATTCATTCAGTGTTGCCATCCAAGACGGCTTGACTTGTTTTCTATTTTTTTTCCAGTTCTCCTCAACAAGTTGTTAGTATGTCTATGTGCTTTCCCTATGCACACTGTATCTTGCTATAAATGGTGGATCATATACACAATAACAGTCCTTTAGAAAACACAGAAAAAAATAATAATAATTCTTTGTGGCGGCAATAAATGCGTTTGAGACGGCTCAGCTTTTTCTTTAAACTATTATTTACTTTCGTTCTCTTCCAATTCTCATCAATGTATATTCTCTATGTGCTATCACTGTGTACACTGTATCTCCCTGCGAATTGTGGATCATAAGCACAATTTCAGTACCTGAGAAAACACACACAAAGCAAAACTTTCTTTGTGGCACCAATAATATGACTTGGTTACTACCAGCAGTGGTGCCTGATTACTTGTCCCAATTTGTTTGGGTAATTATTCAAGACTAACCCGCAGCCGAAATTGATCGAAAATTAATATAAAAACGCCAGATTTTCACTGTTTATTATAGTGGACACTGTTGTAGTTTGTGCAAATGTGTTAAAAAATGGATATTTCTAAAAGAAACATAACTTAACATTTGTGGGTATGAAAAACAGACCGAACTAGCCTAACCAAACAAACCTACCTAACCTTACCTAACTTCCTTACAGGGGGACAATGCCCCCCAGACCCCCCAGTATATTAAACAGAAAGAACTTACTATAATATGGTGATATTTTAGACATTTTCTGAATATGAGATGATACGGCCGCATCGGCGCTTATGCAGCCCAGGCGGCAGAGTGATTTATTGTGATGGCGGGAAACGTCGAGGAATGACGTTATTGTGATGGCAGGAAACGTCGAGGAATGACGTTGAGGAAGTGATGAACAAATTTCTTTCTGGTCTGAAATCACAGAAATTCCCGCAGTGTGGACAGTCTCTATTTAACCCCTACGCCCCGGGCTAGGGTGCCGCTAGCCGTATCCCCCATGCGGGGTAAATGGAGAAAAATCAAATTTCCGAAAAATAATTTTTAACCTTTTTAAATGATAAAAAAATAAAAAAGAAGTAAGAAAAACTACATACAGTGGTCCCTCGGTTAACAAACACAATTCGTTCCGGAAGGTCATTCGTTAACCGAAAATTTCATTAACCAAATTCATTGTTTTAATGGGATATTGGATAATTGGTCCCAGCTCACCGAAAAGTTCATACAAAGTAAAAAAAAAAAATGCAGTTAAGTTGATGATGATGATGGGAATTAGAAGTGGGGGGTGGAGGAGAAGGGAGAAGAGAAGGAAGTGGGGATGGAGGAAAAATCACATTCTAGGGGACCCATGCTTGATGCAGTAACTTCACCAATAAAATTTTAAGTTCACTAGGTGTAATTCAAGATTATTTTATTTAAATCAACACTGCACTCTGCTATATATTGTCAATATGTTAAATAAATTTCAGAATGACCAATAATTGTACTGTAAAAATGTAAAAATACTCTGTGTTCAAGAGACCCACAGGCAAGATGTTTCCTCCACTGAACAGAGACACAAACTGACGCCTTGGTGGGTGAGTGAAGTGGCTGATGGGCGCACCAAAACCTGGTTCCCTGTACTGTAATTATGTTAAATAAGTGCTAAAATGACTAATAATTTTAATATAAAACTTGGAAAAATATTGAATAACACAACCTTCTTGATATTTACTCCAATGGAGACGAATATAAGCCCTAGAACCGATTACTGTATTGGCGGACTAATCTTCCAGCTGGTGAGCAAGCCAAAACATGTTGACATGTTTTCGTAAGAATTTCGTTAACCTAATTTTTGTTCGTTAACCGAAATGAAGATTCTTATGGAAGGTATAATTCGTAAACCGAAATTTCGTTAACCGAGGCGTTCGTTAACCGAGGGACCACTGTACAGGTATTGACCCTCTAGAAACTTCCCTGGGGCAGCAGTAGCCAGGGAGATAAGGGGACAGCGTTGTTTTGACAGCTGGTGCTCGTGACCATTTTCTGCTTGCCTTTGTGTCCGGGATGGCCAGTAATGCATATATTTACTGATTTTAATACTTATTTCCATAAATAATTCATTAAGAATATTTTATTTGCATTATTTTTCATAAAAAGTGCTCGGCGAGACACATGCAGTCTGTCGCCAGGCTGTCTTTGTGTTTGCGAGAGCAAGTAATGCATATAAATAATTATCGGAATAATAATTCCACAAATGAATACATTCATAGCATTATTTTCCAGTAATACTACAATACAACTACACTTTTTTTAGCAATATTACTTTGATACAACATTATAATATGGACAAACAATGACAATGAAACAAACAAAAGTAGGTATTTACATTCAGGAAGTTTCCCTGTGGCCAAGCGTGTGGCATGACAGGCAAATAGTCACACTGGAACGTAATAACCCGTGCTGGGCATTTAAACAGTGGCGGGAAAATGCACGCGTTCTGGAACGTCAACTGGGGTGCCCAAGATGGTTGTTCCGGAACGTCAACCGGGGTTAAACGTAGGGGTTAAACGAACATTGCCGTGGCCTTTGAACAATTGAAGGGTATCGTTGTCTTTATCGCTGAATTCGCAAATTACGTCCATATAAGACAGAAAAAACCTTCACTGATAACACTGATGTGTGCTTAGTTGGTTATGTGCTGTAGATTATATGAATATTTCTTATGTTATGTTTATTTGTGTTAAGCCAATTCTGTTACTTGAAGCTTAGTCAGTCTTAATTTGTAATTCCTGTTTATTACAGATCTATGGATACTGATGTTGCATTAAGTTGAATAAAGCCTCCCAGTGTTTACCTTCGTTTTCATAACAATTTATTCAACTTAATGATGGAGAGGTTTATGAGGCCAGACCGTTTTGATGTGGACCCAAACTCAGCATCAGCTGTCAAGCAGTGGGCTCATTGGCATCGAACTTTTACAAACTTTCTGGATGCACTCACAATTGAGCCCACTCAGCCGAACAGGTTAAATCTCCTGATCAACTACGTTGCACCATCTGTCTACGAATTCATTGCTGACTGTGACTCATACGAAGATGCTGTTAACACCCTCAAGGAGCTTTACATCAAACCGAAAAATGAGATCATTGCCACACACATTTCAGCAACTAGTCGTCAAGAAGCTGGAGAGACTCTGGAACAGTACCTGCAAGCACTGAAGACCCTGAGTAACGACTGTAATTTTCAAGCAGTCTCAGCCAAGGAGGCACGCAACAATTACATCAGAGATGCATTCATTAACAGACTTCAAGCTCACCAAATATAACAGCGCCTGCTTGAGAATAAAACACTCGACTTGCAGACTGCATATGAAAAGGCCCATACATTGGAGATGGCCCAGAAGCAGTCTATTTCATATAAGCAGCCTGACACTACACCTTTTTTCAATTGCAATTGAACAATGTTACTTTTGGTTTCAACATCTTCGAATGGAATCAACATTCTTACACTTGATTAATAACAATCTTTACTTTCCGTTCAACAATCATCCAAAACTTTTCAACAGTCGTTCAACACGTGACAATGTTTACTTGCTTTCAACAATCGTTCCATTCTTCATTGACAATTCACTAATACTTTCAACATTTTACAAAACTAAGTAACAATCTTTAAAACATCATAACTATGCAAAAAGTTTATGTTTTGGTGTTTTTCGTAGATCGAAAGACAAGTTGATCTAATTCGAACTTTTGAAGCAAGTAACGAATCACCGAGTCGAGATGGTGTGCTACACACTCAGTATTTTCATTACGAGTGTGCAGCTTCTCCCGTATACAGTTCGTCGCCGAGCCCCTCCAGCATGCCACGGAGGCACCGAATAACAAGTGCTACAGATCGCGAGCGCATTATCGAGGCCGACAGAGCCGAACAAGATTTCCTCGTAGTTGCAGCAGCCCTTGGAGTTCAGCGCACCACGGCATACTCCATTGTGCGAGTATACCAACGCGAAAACAGGGTTGAAGCGGCTCACGTAGGAGGCAGACACAAGATCATCGACAATGAAACTCTGGATCTAATAGTGATGCTGCTTGAAGCAAACCCTATGATGACCTTGAGAGATAAAGGAGGAGGTCATGGATATATTTCCTACAAAACCACATTTCAGTGAGGTAACGCTTTCGCGTTATTTGGAGGGGGAGCTGATATCACTGAAAATGTCCCGTGACTCCCCAGCAGAAAGAAATTCTCCCGCAGTAAAGGAGGCGAGACACGCGTACGTTACGTGGATGCTGGCGACGGGTCTACAGCAGCAACTAGTATACATTGATGAGACAGGTATGTAATTATGTAACCACTTATCAACTATCTGTAGTATGTACTACATAATTACTTAAGTAAACTGTATGTAACGAGTGAGTACTTAATATTGATCTCAGTTTGATGCATCGTACAACTTTCCTTGTGTTAATGTTTAATTACATTACAGTATGACTACATACACTGATGTTTCATTTCCAGGGTTCAATCTGTGGACCAAGAGGACGTACGGCAGGGCAAGACGCGGGGAGCGTGTGCATCGCGCCGTTGGTGGACAGCGTGGCAGAAACACGACAGTGATTGCTGCGATAGCTGAACACTGTGGAATACTCTATCACGAAATTCACTATGGTTCAGTGACGAAGGAAGTATTCAGTGATTTCATCGCATCACTTGCAGCAATAATCGGAGACGCAAGGTCCACACTTGTTCTAGACAACGCTCCAATTCACAACGGTATCGCAGCAGTCTATCCCGAGCTGAATTTTAAATTTCTCCCTCCATACTCTCCTTGCTTGAACCCCATAGAAAACTGTTTCTCTGTGTTTAAATCATACCTGAAGCAGTACCTCCACCATGAAGCTCCATGGTGCAACGCGGCCCACGCCAGGCAAGAAGGAGTGACTCTCAATGCACTGAGGGAGAACATTTTGCAAGTTGGCGTGGAATTTGCACTGCCTAGTGTCACGGAACATGTTGTGTCGCAGAACTATAACCATGTCAACACCTACAGGTAGTTCTGCTATAACGCGATAATTGTGTTCTTGTAAAATATCGTGTTATAGAAAATCGCGGAATAGAAATAACAGGGCTTATGGAGAAAATAGGGTTAGGTGCAGATTACTCAAAATCGAAAAAATTTAGTAGTTAGCCTAACACAAAGGATAGCACAGTCTAAATAAATGTTACATTCATATCTAATAATGAAATCATACAGTAAATGTAACACTTTACTTGATGGGGGAGAAGGGTGATTTTGAGGTTGATAAAATCGAGCTTCTCTTCAAGTGTTATATCCTTTCTTTTACGATCATCACCAGGAATTCTATCACCAGAACGCTTCTTGTTGATATTCTTCTTTACACAAAATTGGAGAAATAGTAAGCAAAAATCGCGTTATAGCAAACAAGCGTTCGCGTTATACAAATATCGTTCCTAATTCATAAATCGCGTTAGAGCAAATTCGCGTTATCAAAACACGCGTTATAGCAGAAATCACCTTGGTTCAATGTATTGAGCGCCGAGACATCTTCAATTGATATACAGTAGGTCTACAGTAATAGAGTATAACCTACTGCCTTACCGTTTGTTCCACTTGAAACAATTCACAACAAAAACCTTCTATACACTCATGGGTTCTTTTTTACCTGACAGGTTACTATTCGTGAGGCAGAGGAGGAAGGCAAGTCAACGGGATGCTGATATGACACTCCTCTCCCCAATCCCACTACCCCTCCCACCCTCACCTACCTCCATCCCTACCTTACAGCCAGGCAGAAACAACCCACCAAGGTGTACGAGGCCTTTACTGTGAATTGCTTCGTGGAAGTATCATGACACCAATGTATTTAGCTATTAGTATAAGGCCCTTTTTTCTTTGTTTCTTTTTAAGCAATCGTATGTTTTATGTAGCTACTACATACTAAAGACATTACATAATTACATATGTTTATACCAGAATTCATTGTGTTGTTGATGTTTGTGTAAGTATACTCAAAAATTAAATATTCATGGCTGTTACTGATTTTAAAGATTGTTGAATAAATTCTTTTCAATGATGATTGTTTCAGTCGCATTGTTGAAAAGTTTGGTTGACTGTTGAAAGCAATCGGAGATATGTGGCTGTTGAAAGGTTTTGTAAATTGTCAAATCAAAATAACTGATTGTTGAATGGATTCGGAAAATAGTTGAAAGCAAATAGAAATTTGTCATTCCAAAATCTTGATTGTTAAAGGCAAGTGGTCAATTGTTCAATTGCAAATGAAAGAAGGTGTATTAGTGCTGCAATGGCGCCTCCAAATCATGAATCAATTTTAAATCTGTCTCGAAGCGCTTCACCCATATCTGCCCCAACTGACCAGCCTGAACAGCCAGTAACTGTGGCTACTGCCAATCTGAAATGTTTCTTCTGTGGTCTTGGTAGACACCCCCGCTCCAAGTGTCCTGCAAGGGATGTACTGTCTCAACTGCAAAAAGAAAGGCCATTATGCTAAAGTATGCCGATCTGTTAAGTTCACCTCTGCAGCCACCTCCGAATCATTCTCGACTTTGGCGAAGCTCTCTCTGCTGCATCTCCTGGCTGTCTGTCAAGGGCTGTGATGAAAGCTAAGATAAACGGAGTTCCTGTCACTGCACTCGTTGATACCGGCAGCTCTGAAAGCTTTTCAGCTCTAGTATTGTACACATGCATGGATGGAAATTCTCCCCTTGTGTGGGAAAGGTGTCTATGGCAAATAGTTCTCTAACCTCGAGGGTTCTGGGATACAGTGGTCCCTCGGTTAACAAACACAATTCGTTCCACAGAGTCGTTCGTTAACCGAAAATTTTGTTAACCGAATCCATTGTTTCAATGGGATATTGGGTAATTGGTTCCAGCTCACTGAAAAGTACATACAAAGTAAAAAAAAATGCAGTAAAGTACACTTACTTTGAGGTGTGTATGTAGAAAGTTCCTGGTTGATGATGATGATGATGGGAATTAGAAGTGTGGGTGGAGGAGAACGGAAAAGAGAAGGAAGTGGGGAAGGAGGAGAAAGCACCTTTCAGGGGACCTATGCTTGATGCAGTCATTTCACCAATAAAATTTTAAGTTCACTAGGTGTAATTCAAGATTATTTTATTTGAATCAACACTGCACTGCACTATATATTATCAATATGTTAACTAAATTTCAGAATGACCAATAATTTCAATGTAAAAATGCAAAAATATTCAAGACGCCAACAAAATCGATGTTCACTCCACTGTCAACAGAGCCAAACTGACACCTGGTGGATGAGTCAACCGGCTGATGGGCGCACAAAAAACTAGTTCCCTGTACTGCATATATTATCAATATGTTAACTAAATTTTAAAATGACTAGTAATTTTAACATAAAAAATGCAAAAATATTAAGGAGCACAACTTTCTTGATATTTTGATATTTACTCCACTGGAAACGAATGTAAGCATAGAACAGATTACTGAATTGGCAGACTAGCCCATCAGCTGATCAGATGATGCTCACAACAAAACGTGTTGTTCATAAGGATTTCGTCAATCGAAGTTTTGTTCGTTAACCGAATTGAAGATCCTTATGGGAGGTAATTCGTTAACTGAAATTTCGTTAATCGAACCGTTCGTTAACCGAGGGACCACTGTACTATTGTATTACTAATGTGGAACATAATAACACTAAGTACAGTGATGTTAGACTATCTGTGATGCCGAACTTCTGTAGTGATGCTATTCTTGGACACGACTTCCTACAGCAGCACTCAGCCGTTAAAATTCCGTTCGGAGGCTCCAAGCCCACCCTGACGGTTTGTGGGCTTGCCGCTGTTAAAGTCCTATTTCTATCATTGTTTGACTACCTGACACCTGACTGCAAGCCAATACCAGTGAAATCGAGCCGTTATTCACATGACGACAAGAAGTTTATTGATTCTGAAGTGTCTAGAATGCTGAAGGAGGGCATCGTCGAGCCAAGTCAGTCTCCGTGGCGTGCTCAGGTATTGGTGGTCTCGACCGAAGGCCACAAATGGACAATGGCGATAGATTATTCACAGACAATCAATCGTTTCACCTTGTTAGATGCATATCCACTACCACGGATAGATGACGTGGTAAGGGAGATCTCTAGATATCGTGTGTTTAGTACGCTACATCTACGCAGTGCATATCATCAAGTGGCTATCAAACAGGAAGATAGAACATAGAATATCTTTTGGTGTTACTAATGGCATTGCCAGTTTCCAATGCACAATTGATGACATTTTGACAAAGGAGAAGCTAGATGGCACTTTCGCATACATTGACAACGTGACAGTGAGTGTGGTCGCGATAAGGCAGAACATGACGCCAACCTCAAACGGTTTTAGATGTGGTCAAAAGGTATAACCTAACACTGAATGATGACAAATGCAACTTCTCTCTGACGTCTGTTGACTTACTTGGTTACACAGTTAGTGATGACACAATCAAACCTGACCAGGAACGTTTGAGGCCTCTCCTGGACCTTCCTGTACCACACAACACACACTCACTTCAACGTGCAATGGGAATGTTTGCACATTATTCCCAATGGATTACTGGATTTTCCAAGAAAATCCACCCTTTGGCACAGGCAAAAGGTTTCCCACTGTTACGTTTGGAAATCAAAGCTTTTGAAGGCCTTAAACATGACATCACTGGCTCAGCAGTAACTGCTATAGATCCAACAATACCATTTGTTGTGGAAACTGACGCTTCAGAGTACGTTATAGCTGCTTAATTAAGTCAGTCTGGTCGACCTATGGCTTTCTTCTCAAGGACACTCACGGCTTCAGAGCAGAAGCACTCTTCTGTCGAAAAGGAGGCCTACGCCATAGTGGAAGCATTAAGAAAATGGAGACACTACTTAATTGGGCAGCATTTTCGGTTGGTCACGGATCAGAGGTCAGTCGCCTTCATGTTCAACCCCAAAAGTTCAAGCAAAGTCAAGAATGAGAATATCACTGGATGGCGAATTGACCTATCATGCTTCAGTTACGACAATGTCTATCGTCCTGGCAAAGAAAATGCCGCCGCAGATGCGTTCTCATGTATGTGCAGTTTGGAATCTGCTACAGATGATCTGCAGACTCTTCACAATAATTTATGTCATCCAGGCACTCCAAGGATGATGCACTTTGTACAGAGCAGAAATCTACCATACTCTATCAGTGACATAAAGGCGATGACTGCCATTTTCCCTACATGTCTGGAACTTAAGCCGCGATTCTTCATATCAGACTCTGGTACTCTCATAAAAGCTACTCAGCATTTTGAAAGGCTGAATGCGATTTCAAGAGACCTCTTCCTTCCAAGACAAGAAATCAGTATTTACTTACTATAATCGATGAATATTTGAGGTTCCCATTCACCTTCCCATGCTCTGATTTGTCGACAAACACTGTGATAAAATGTCTCTGCTCATTATTCTCCATCTTTGGCATCCTAGCCTATATTCATTCCGATCGTGAAGTGTCGTTCATGTCGGGCGAACTGAAGCAGTTTTTGCATCAGTGTGGAGTTGCCACAAGTCGGACCACCGCCTACACCCATCAGGGTAATGGTCAAGTGGAGCGCTATAATGGCATCATCTGGAGAACGGTGACACTTGCGCTGAAATCCAGAAATCTACCTATTACTCCAACAGAGATGTCAGTGGGAGGGCAATACCCACCTGGTTAACGACTCAAAAGAATGTGCATCTCAAGCACCAAGTACGTTACAGTAAATATGATCCATTAGTGGACGAGGTGGAATTACTTGATGTTAATCTGCAATATGCGAGCGTCAGATTTCCAGATGGAGGGGAAACAACAGTGTCTCTGCACCTTCTCGTACTCAAAGGTGTTGAATCAGGCACATAGGTACTTCAAGACAAGGCCAGCAGTGAATGTGTTCCTATACAAAGTTTAGATGAATGTCTCAATGAACACCCCAGTAGCTGAGAGGAACGAGCAGCTGGAAATGGCGGACCACGAGAGAAATCGGCAGCCAGATGCATCGCCAACTCAGCCCCCTCCCCGTCACTCATTGCATTCTAGACATATGCCGTCCTATCTGGGCAATTATGCGCTGTAATTGTATGCTGATGGGTTGTTTTAAAGGCAGGGGTGAATGATGTGTTATGCTTAGTTGGTTATGTGCTATAGATTATATTGTTTGATGTTGTCTTATATTTCTTATGTTATGTTATGTTTATTTGTGTTAAGCCAATTCTGTTACTTGAAGCTGAGTCAGTCTTAATTTGTAATTCCTGCTTATTCTGTTTATTACAGATCTATGGATACTGATGTTGCATTAAGTTGAATAAAGCCTCCCAGTGCTTAGCTTCGTTTTCATAACACACACCATGCTGAAAATGAAACTGTAATTTTTTTCTTTCGGACACGAATCCCTTGGGGTTGACCAATATGTTTTCCTGGTGTATTTTGGTGTTTTTAAACGAATCTGACCATAATTTTTGGCGGAAATTGAGAATGTAGGGTCAGCCCAGCCTCTCCTTCAGAGCGTCCCCTCACAGGCACCAGTCTCAACTGGAGTCGATCGAGAATCGGACGGGTGACCTAACTCAGTCAAGCTGAGCCCCCATCCTTCACTAACACTCACAGCTTACAGTGTTAATTATGGTGCATCTACTAATAGACTGTGACCAATATAGTTTTACCAATAAATGGAGAAAAGACCATTTGGGTCTTGTAACTTAACCCCTCAACTTATTTATATACAGTCAGTCCTCGACTTACGACGGGGTTAGGGACCGACAACCAGGTCGTAAGTCGAATTGGTAGGAAGTAGAAAATGCAAAAATAATACATAGAAATTCTAAAATGGGTGTCTCTTTTTCTTCTCAGCACCATGAGAACTCTCACATTTAAACTTGCCAGCCATTTGAAAAATATTTTATACGACTGCGGCGGTCGTATGTCCGGGTGGTCGTAAGTCGTGGAGTACCTGTATAAGCCAAGTTAAGGGAACTCTACCCAAAGCTTATATAACAACGTTTCCGTCGGAAATTTATAGTTTTCGAGAAAATGAAAAGTTTTATTTTATTATAAAATTAGCCAATCAGTGGGAGTATTATTTTTTTACGTCATAGTCATGTGCGCGAATCAGGGCGAGTGTTTATGTGATGTAATACTTGATCGCCAATGAGCGTAACTTTCGATTCCCGATCAGTTTCAAGATGGATACTATTTGAGAAGGGTGTACATTAGCTGACTGGCACGTTATTCACTGTGTTTTGGAGAATGATGAAGCAGCCACTGATATTTTAATTGGTTGCAAAAAAAAAATGCTTTTGATTGGCCGCGTGACGTGTACGGTAACGAATGCGCGTGATGATTTATGAAGGAGACACGCAGTGTGGGAGTTGAGGTAGGCGATAATGGCGTAAGATTAATGGAAGAAAATAGAGAAAATTTTGGATACTCTATCTCCTTTATTATACATTTGCGATGGTAATATAATAGATGAAAATTATCTTATAATTAGACATCTTATTCGAATATGATAATAGATTAGTGGTAGGAATGTGTGGTGTGAAAACGCAATAATACCATTATCCATTTCCGCCTGGTATATATGGAGTTCAAAATGCTCAGAATAGGGAGATCTAAATGTTTCAGTAGTTTATAACTTCGGGCGCTGTATGTCCAAAAGTAAAAGAATACCAATGAAACTGTCGCGAGCCCGGGGAAAAGCGCAGCAGCAGAGAGCGGCCTCATTACCGCCGGGAAGACAAATGGTAATTATGTAGGTCTAACCTGTGGGCAAAATTGATTGAAAACAATTATAAAAATGCCGGATTTTCATTGTTATATTATAGTGGACTCTGTTGTAGTTTGTAGAAATATGTTAAAAAATGGATATTTTTTAAAATAAACGCTATTTAACATTTGTGGGTATGAAGAACAGACCTAACCAACCAACTTAAGCCAAACAAACCTACCTAACCTTACCTAACTTCCCCGGTATATTAAACAGAAAGAACTTACTATGATATGGTGAAATTTGAGGCATTTCTGGACGCGAGATGATACGGCCGCATCGGTGCTATGCAGCCCGGCGGAGGTCCGACTAATTACCCAAATGTAGCCGCAATTAAGTCAAATAATGGTCCTACATGAATAAATCGGACTGCCAATCACTTCTCGACTAGCATTTGATGTCACAAAGTAAAAAAAAATTGGAAAACTTACCTTAATCTGAGTTAATAGATCGCGTGCATGTACCAAGGGAGCGAGTAATTACCCAAATGTACCCAAATGTAGCCACAATGAAGTCAAATGATGGTCCTACAAGCGTAAATCGGGCTGTGAATCACTTCTTGATTATTATTTGTTGTCATAAAGTCACAAAAAATTGGTAAACTTAATTTAATCTTTGTGTTAGGTTAGGTTAGGTTAGATTAGGTACATGCACTCGATCTATTAACTCAGATTAAATTAAGTTTACCAATTTTTTGTGACTTCGTGACACCAAATACTAGTCAAGGTTAGGTTAGGTTAGGTTAGGCTAGGTTAGGTTAGGTTAGGTTAGGTACATGCACTCGATCTATTAACTCAGATTAAATTAAGTTTACCAATTTTTTGTGACTTCGTGACACCAAATACTAGTCGAGAAGTGATTGGCAGTCCGATTTATTCTTGTAGGACCATCATTTGACTTCATTGCGGCTACATTTGGGTAATTACTCGCTCCCTTGGTACATGCACGCGATCTATTAACTCAGATTAAAGTAAGTTTTCCAATTTTTTTTTATTTTGACACCAAATACTAGTCGAGCAGTGATTGGCAGTCCGATTTATTCATGTAGGACCAAGGACCATTATTTGACTTAATTGCGGCTACATTTGGGTACATTTGGGTAATTAGTCGGACCCGCCCGGCGGGTTAGTCCTATATATTAACCAAATTAGTGCACGCCTAGGCACCTAATTATCTACAAAACGAAACATTTGCACAGGAAATGATACCATATAAGAACTCACTGATGAAAATAAAGAAACAGTAATACAAATAACTCGTCTGAGGGTTAGTCCCATATATTAAACTTTGTTTTTCACTTCAATTGATTTTCAGCTTCCACCGTGGTCACTGTTGTCACTATGAACTGTCTTAGCTGAAGGCACAATACTACTCTCTAATCAGCCTTTGGATGGTCAAACACAGCCTTGAACACAACTCAATTAAACTTTTCTGAATAAATCCTTTCATATGACAATGATTTTGTGGTTGTATACCTCTCGGCGGGTCCCACTAATTACCCAAATGAACCCAAATGTAGCCGCAATCAGATTCAGATTTGCCCCCGAGGGGGCTAGTTTATTGGGCACCCCCTTACATCCTGTGCAAGGTGAAGGGTTTACAGCGCCCAACAGGGAAGTATGAAAAGTTCATACTTGTCTTTATGACTCGTACATTAAGGGCGTAAAAGCCTGAAAGGTCATAGATTTTGTCAAGTTACATAAAGTGAGAGAATGATGAGTGTGTGGGGGGGAAAGTTCCCGGTACATTTTATCTGTTTATGGCAAAGAGTGGCAGGTCCCTAGTGACTAGGAGGAGGGATATGTAGCCGCAATGAAATCAAATAATGGTCCTACATGAATAAATCGGACTGCCAATCACTTCTCGCCTAGTATTTGGTGTCACGAAGTCACAAAAAATTGGTAAACTTAATTTAATCTGAGTTAATAGATCGCGTGCATGTACCGAAGGAGCGAGTACATTTAGGTAATTAGTCGGACTGCCTCTCGGCCTCTTCCTTTGGTCAGTAGAGCGTTTTTCAATAAATAATCGCGAATAACTTTAAAAATCCTACATTGATTTACACATTCACATCACTAAGATGATCTTTATGCTCTTATGATGTAACGTTTACTAACTTGTAAAAAGAACCACTTTAAAGTTTATGAATCCTTCCTCATCTGAACACCGAACACAATAACATTTACTAAAAACCAAAAACAACACCATTAACTTCCAAACACCAAAAAAATTAATAAGGTAAACTTTTATAGTTTTAGTAATTTTAAAGGTTAGGAAACGTTGGGACGGATTTTCAAATTTTGTTTAATGTTATTTTTAGTGTTTTACCCCCACATTCTCCCTCTACTTCAAAGCCCTGCCCACTTTATACAACTAATATTGTTGGTAATGTTATCAGTGAATTTATAATTTTACACTGGATGGGATCAGGGGTTGGACTGAGAAGTGGATGCTGAACTTTCACCCAGAAAAAAGTAAATACATGAGGATAGGAAGAACAAAAGTTGCTGACCAGGGATATCATATGTACACCACGATCAAGAAGACCACTGTAGAGAAGGATATAGGGGTAGTCATCGATGATAAGCTGACGTTTTCTGACCATCTAGCTGAGAAAATCATCAAGGCTAATAAAATAGTGGGCATTATTAGAAGAACTTTTGTTCATCTGGATGCACCTATATTCAAGGCTCTGTACACTGCTCTGGTTAGGCCACACCTTGAGTATGCTAATAAAATTTGGTGCCCATATCTCATTAAGGATATTGAAGCAGTAGAGAATGTACAGAGGAGGGCTACCAAATTAGTACCACAGATCAACGATTTATCTTATGAGGAAAGACTAAGGAAATTACAGTTACCGACACTGGCGTACAGCAGATCTCGTGGGGACCAAGTGGAAACATACAAGATAGTGTGTGGCATGTATGACCAGGCATGTACAGCAGGAATGTTCCAGATGAGGGAGGATGACACTACCCGGGGGAACACAAAGAAGATCTACAAAACAAGAGCGAGGCTAAATCTCAGAAGACATTGGTTCCCAAGTAGGATTGTCAACAACTGGAATGGGTTACCTGAGTGGGTCGTGAATGTGGAGATGGTGGAAAAGTTTGAAGCAAAATTGGATAAATACTGGAAAAATCAACAACAAGTAGCCTATATAATTATAGGGCACAAATATCCGCCACACACAGCCACCGTCTGAGTAGAGAAGAGGCTATTGAGCTGGAGTCACAGGCGTGAGCCTCTTCCAGAAGATCATCTGTGAGTATCTGTGAGTTATTAATGTGTATTTCGTAATGTTTACACAATTCTAAGACATTTTTCTAATATACTTTTACTTTTACTTTTATCCTCTTCGCCACTTATCGGCTCGTTAGCTGCTTGGGCGATCGGTCACGTCTTTGATTACTTTTCCTTTTCATTTATCTTCTTCACCAAAAGATCGGCTCGCTAGCCATCCGGGCGATCGGTCACGTCTCTGTCACGCACTGTTGGCAATTACTGGGCATGCACCGGCTCCTGAATGTACCTGAACACGCTCCAGTGTTGGTCAAGTCTTGTCTTGAAAGAGCTCACACTCGGTGCCGTCACAACACTCTCTGGTAGATTGTTCCAAGAGTTTGCAACCCTCTCCGAAAAAGTTTTCTGGACTTGCGGCTTCTTCAATCTTGAGCTGTGACCCCTTGTGGGGCGAGCGTCCGCCAGCTCCAAGTAAGGACACTCAACTGAGTAGTGCCCCCTGAGATGCTTATACACCTCAACTAGGTCCCCCCTTGCCCGTCTCAGTCCCGGATTATCCGTTAGGCACAGTAGGCACAGTGCCTAGGGCCTACGAGATATTGGGGGCCTACGAAAAATAAAACGAGAACTTTTCTTCCCCTTTTTCTACAGGTTATTATTAGATAGATACTGAGGTACTTTTTTTCCATTTATTTATTACTTAATCCTATAAGTGTCCACCAACTAGCTGTGCTTAACCAGAAGATCACCTGTGAGTTAGTCAGGTCTGGTCTCCAATGAACTCCCACTCGGTACCGTCACAACGCTCGCTGGCAGATTGTTCCTAGAGTTCACAACCTTCGCTTCAAAAAAGTTTGCCCTGACAATTTTTATCCACTTCAACCTTTAAGCTGTGACCCCTAGTGGGGCGGGCATCAGCTAGCTCCATGTATAAACACGTCTTGACCAAGTAATGTACGTTGGTGTATTTATAGACTTCTATTAAGTCACCCCTCACCCGCCTATAGTATAAGCTTCGCAATTGCAGGCATTCATATCTCTCTGGGTACCTGAGGTGCCGTAGTGCAAGCACCAGTCTGGTGGCCCTCCTTTGGACATTTACAATCAACATACAATCTCTAGCATATCTCAGGGACTGGGATGACCATGCAAGATTGTTTTGGAGATACAAACTAGGTTGCTTAATTACTTCTCAACAGTGTGTCCTCAGTGGCATCAATCCCCGACCAGGAACATATGTACAATAAAATACAGTGTGGGGTATAAACAAACAACTATAAGTAAACACTCATCATAATATTACGTTGGCTCTAAGAACACCAGATGCTGTTGGTATAAATATTCTACTGGAAATAAGCATATAGGTTTTAAGTTGTTTTTGGTCAAATTGACTAATTATTAATTATTATAGAAATCCGCGGATAACACAAAAAGTCAGAAGACCTTCCATTATGGTCACTGGTCAAATGATGTAATCTGATAATGTAATAAACGTTCAAGTTAGATGTTATATTGTATGTTATATTGTATACTGTTCATTTTATTAATCAACTCTGAATACATATAATAAAGCCATACCTGAAAGATCGTTTTCTCTTACTAATATTCTTCTTGAGTAGTATAAATGTTTATAGTCTTTAGAATGTTTGGTTAATAAAATGAACAAATTCTAACATTAAAATATTTTTTTATCAAAATTATTATATTTTTCTATGCGTAGTTAGTAAATAAATCCACAATACAGTAAAAATATAGCGTAGTAAGGGAAAGGGCCCGAAGAAGCACTGGAGTTTCCTACTTGCTGATAAAATATCAATATTTGACAACATAGGAGAAGCAGACGACGCTGGCTGGAGGAGGAGGTAAAGAATCTAACATACATTCTCCTTTTTCATTACACTACATGTTTATGACAGTCACATAAACGAAATTTATAACGTTTATGGCGGCACTTAATAAGATGAAAAATTAATATGCTGTGAGTATAATGAACGTGTTGTAGGTGAGTGTGTAGGCATGACTTGTAGAATCAGCTGTCAACTGTGTGTCAAACTTCTGTCACATTACTGGTGACACCCAGGTCCTGTCTTCATGATATCATCTGTAAATACTGTCATTTATACAGTATAGTTGGTTATTATCCATGTTAAAAGTTACACATTATATCAGAATTGTTGGCTCACATGTACACATTGTTGTTGAAACGTGAGACTCATGTTAATAGGAATCAAGTTTCGTGAATCACATTGTTTAAGACAAGCACATTCCTCATGTCAGAATGTTTGTGAATTTAAATTGTATCTTTTGCATGTTCGGAAAGAGTATTATGGTGATGGTATGTCGTACACATTCTCTAGGAAAAGTTAGTAAAAATATTCAGTACAGAGTTTGGTGAGAATACCCATATGTGCTGGAATACTTGGCAGGATATTCCCAATAAAAGTTTCATTTAGTTGTCTTTTCTTAGTACATACTGCATTACACAAGTGAAATTTGTTACCCAAATTTTCCTAGTAAAGTGTATCTTGAAAGTTATTTCTCTGAAGCTGAAAAAAAAGGCAGGTGTTATTTGACCGGGAACGTATAGACCTCAAAAATTGTTGCTTTGACCTAACCTAACCATGAGAGAAGATAGTGATAAAGAATTCAACATGTAAATGATAGTGTAATGACTCGTGTAATGCCCACAGCCATCCCGACCAGAATCCCTTTAAAATCAAAGTAAATTCATACACAATACCTGCAGATCCCAGTCAAATAGTCGATGGTTATTTGGCCAGAAATCCCGGTCAAATAACCATCTTCAATAAAAATACATAGGATCTGACAGAAGTTACTGAGAATTGTGTGAGTTGTAAGAATATGAGTGTGTGACTGTTGTTGGCTCCCAGAGAGTGCTGTGTTAAACTGACCTGACATAATGCTCGTAAGTTACTGTATTTTTTAAGTAAGTTAGGTAAAGCTAGTTTAGTGTGTGGTAACTTTTATAAATTATTAAATGATGTAGACTCACAGATTTCAAATGTTAACAACAGTGAAGCAGTTATATTCTCAGGCTTATTTAATGTGATGGTAAATAAGTTCAGTAAGGTAAGCTCATACTATTGCTGCTGAAAATGGAAGTTACTGGTAATCCTAGAAACTATAAAGAATATTTTGTCAGAAGATGTTAATGGTGTAACTGGTACCGTACTGTAATGCATTATCAGAATAACTCCACAAACCCGGCCCGTTACTGAACTCCTTTATTGATCAACCAAGTTCAAAAGGTTTATTATTTTTCTTAATCATTTTGAATGCCGTAGCTGTACAAATTATTGAAACTTACAGAGAAGAAGTGTATCAAGTGAGCCAGCGTCACCCGTGGCCCATCACATGTAGTTCTCTAAGTGTCACTAAATGTCAAGAATACAGAAGAAAGGAATATTAACAGAGCTTTCATGACTATACTAAATATTTCCCAAATAAATTATATTGAAGAAGTGTTTCTTATATACAGCTTTCCACCAGGAAAACTGTCTGTAAATTGAAGAGGAGTTTCCCACTGACTACCATTATAGTTTAGGAGGCACTGTACTGTACCTTAATTTGAAGAAAACAAAATCCATCATATACAGGTAATAAACTGACATTAATCATGTTTTAAGCACTTTTTTAGTGAAAACAATAATTTTAAATGATATTAATAATCATAATTATACAGTAAAGTACAAACAGTACAATTAAGGTAAATCCAAATTAGAAACAGCAATATTTTCCTTACAAAAAACTGTGGTGGTCAGTTCTCAAGGTGATGGTGTGGCTGGATGGTGGTGGATATGGGGTTACTGTTGATCACTTAGACATAGCTACTGTTAGGTGTAAAACAATCTTGTTTCCCTGGTTAATATCCTTATGTCTACTGTACTATACTCTGGAAATACACCACAAGCTCTTCAGAAATAAATCTCCACACATCAAGGGCTTAGACAGCACTATTTACTGTTCTTGTTCAGCACGAGACAATCCCAGATGCCATTATCAGCACCTCTGCATCTTTCAGCGTTATGAAAAAAATACAAAAATATTTGTGTAATTCAGGGGTTTTCTTCTGTAAATCGATGCGTTGGATAGAAAAAATGCATCTTTGAAAATCCATAATTCAGGGATCTATCTATAAGTCTGGGTCTACCTGCATTGGAAATTATGAAAGAGTGAAAATAATCTTCATCCTACACCGCTGCCAACTCTGTTCTCTTTTTCCAGTGAATCAAAACATATCATCAATGACTAATAACTGATTCAAATAGGAAATGACTATTGGATGCTGCAGTCAGAACCTAAACTTGAATACAGTACAGTACCTGTATTAACTACCAATTTTAGCAGTGCACAATGGTCTGTTCTGGCTAAAATCAGAACAGTAGTTCAGTAGTGGTTGTTTTAATTTGCCAGAGAATGTGAATTTAGTGTTGGCGGTTCCTTCAATACACTTTTTTCAAGAAATATTTAGTTTAGCTTTGAAAGTTATGAATTACCAAATTTTCATTTTAGTAAGGAAAATGAAACTTCTCACTTCTGTATAAATTTTGTGGTTTATGGTCTTTGCCAGGCAGCTTTTTGTAATAGAAGGTACCTGTTGGTACCTCCCCATCATAACTGCCTTCCCAGAATTGGGAGATCATCTGTAACAGTTATCTTACACTACAGACACAGGAGGCACTTACTGTACATGCATCTAATCAATTAACACATTTCCTTCCAAAAACTATGACTCTGCCATCTTCTTCAGGATCAAGAACAGACATACAGTTAGGTTTTTTATTGGACTTTCAATCTGCCACAAAAAGCTAAGTTTCCTGCTCCTTTAACAATACATCAAAGATTATTGACAGGAACTACAGCAATTTTTGGTGTTATAATTTAAGTAAGACTGTTATTAGGCCACATGTTTACCAATCTTTCTAAGTCAGGGCTCACAGTTTTGCTGGGGTGTCTAGCCACATGGCCCCACACCCTGTGATGTAAAATCTCACTGGCTCAGTACCTTCATCCACATCTCTTTGTTGCCCATATTTTGTAATGGTTGGTCTTAACCTTAATGATGGTCCATCCTGCTGTGAGTCAGGTTGTGGACTCTAGAAAACAATGGGTTACTGCAAGCCCCTTGCTCTAGATGTACAGTACAGTACCTGCATTGTCCAGCCATAAGACCCAACATACCTTCCCCAAAGGAGGATATCAATAGAAGAATACTTAGAAGGGCTAACCAATTCCTCCTATTACAGATCCATTATCACTGTTCTCTTGCAAGGGAAGGCCAGAAGGCTAAAGAATTGACAGTTATGATCTTCCCATTTGGACTGATGTGTGTGAGGGGGAGGAAGCAGTGATTGATGTACCCTTCTTGTTAATACATAATACCATACTGTATTGCACCCATATTAGTCTAGGCTGAATAATTGGAATTTGTCTGAGGATACTGAAAACCCTAATATAGCTGCTAGTAATGTACAGTATAATTATTACAAGAAGCTACCTGGCCTAGGATTTATCAGTAAAAGGGATTTCAAGATCATCACACCATTTTTATCAAACTAAATGGGCGGCACTCCTCTTAACCAATACCAAATACATGTATACTGTACATCAAGTGGTGCATTTTGATGATGTTCTTTCAGAGAAAAACATCTCATCAACTCAAGTGTTCGTGAAGTCAGTATTACAACAGTCCAAGTAAGTGAGGGGCTGAACTTGCATGACACTTTGTGTAAGGCTGCCATCACATTACTCCATGTTGTTCGAGGCTAATACGTACTGTACTGTATATCTCTCTTTTTGTTTGTGTGAGCTGCTTTAATGGATGAAGTTTAAAAAGACGAAGAAGGTCTCCATCTGATTTATTTGAATTATTTAAGGGGATTTTTATTGACATGTTTGTTTTAATTAATGTAATGTATATTTGGTGGGGGAGAGCAAGGTACTATAAACACAAATTGGAATTTACTGAAAATTATCTGTTAGATATCCATATGAGGGATGTTATTCTTGTTCATTATAGCATTAAACCATTTCTTACAGTAGGTGACACTAACCAACCATACCTAACCTAGCAAAGTTAACCAGCATAGCTAACTTAACCAACTCTAACTTAGCTGAGTTTGCCAAATCTAACATGCTTTCAGAAATGTTTTAGTGTTACACTGTGCATCAAATTTTTTTTACTTGTTTAGTCAGTTTGTTCTTTGTTAAATTTTTATGGCCTTCATTGTCCAGTTATAATACGGGGGAAAGCGGAGTACTGTACTGTACTATACCTGGGCTAGAAATTGAACTCGGGTCACAGTGATGAGAAATAAGCATGCTACAGCTACATATATTACCACCAATACCTTATAAAGATTTGAGATGGTATATTTTCATTTGATATACCAGAACAATATATACTGTACTATATGCAATATTTTTGGGGGATTCCCACCAGATTTTTACTCTTTTGAATTAAATTAAATACAGTAATGTATACTGTATGGTATCAGTAAAGATTCCATAAAAAAGAAAATTACCTAATAGAGATATGACCTTCTTCACAACCTCTATCCTTTAATGTAGTGCAAACTTTGTGTTAATTAACGGTAAAATTGCTTATTTGAATTTGTGTTGAGCTGACAACAATAATGCAAGTTTGTGCAAGAATAGCGCTTTACACCAGCTACTTGTTATATAAGATAAATATTATGGTATGTCTGAAAACATTCATGTGAGGTTTCAGGTAAAACTTCTCCATGGAACCAGACACCAAATTTCATACTAAAACTGGAGGTTTGGTTAGGTTTGAGGAGGAGGAAGAGGATGGTAGGTTGGAAAAGCTATTGAGTGATGCTACTCTGGTGTTTTAATGCCTTTGTAAATGAATCAAATGGTGATATGAAAATAATTATGGGTGATTGTTATGAAGCTAAGACATGATGACACAGAATGGAAGTTGACATATTTGTTGTTTGCTGATGATGCTGTGCTGCTGATCTAGTCAGAGGAGAGTGGCAGAGTACCGTACAGTACCTACAGTAAAATGTTTTGTAGAAGTTTACTGGAGAAAGAGAACTCCATAGGTGTCAAGTCTTATATTAATGATGAATTATCATCCCTAAAAGACCATGAAGTACTCAACCACTATTTTAGAATTTAATTGAAAACTATAAACTCAAGCATCAAGCATCTAACACTTCCAGAGTGGCTGTAACATCAGTCCTGACCTTTAATTGCTTACTTATTTCATAGAGTTATAATTTTGAGTGCCAGTCAAAATAGATCTAAATGGGTGAATATCTGTACAGTATTTACAGCAGTTGTATTGTTGATTTGAATGATATGATATCTTAGTTACCGAGTAATGTATCTTATCATGACAAGAAGGTTCTGTCTTGTAGGATTAAGTGTTTTGGAAAGTCCTGATAACTCATTTACACCCTCAAGTATAATTTGGGATTTCAAAATTCAGTTTTTTTACTTGGTATGTCATTGTCTGATTAAAAATTTACAGGTACAGGTATTTAAATGATGTCTAGAATTATACTGTATAGTGTTCCTCTTCTGGGTAATTTTTCAATGAAGAGTGATTTTAATATGTACAGAACTGTGTCATGTACATTTTTTAAAAAGAGGTTTTCTTCTGTTTTAAAAAGGAGACTCATTTTTAACAGGAATATTCTTATGATGTGTAATTGTGTAAATTTTTGTGTTACAGGTTAGGGTACCTCCCAGACTGGCAGTGGAG
This sequence comes from Homarus americanus, assembly GCF_018991925.1. Lineage (NCBI taxonomy): Eukaryota > Metazoa > Arthropoda > Malacostraca > Decapoda > Nephropidae > Homarus > Homarus americanus. The sequence goes on from NW_024718183.1 coordinate 1,255,552, forward strand.
CATGTAGGGTAGCTAAAGTGGAGTGCAGTGTGGCATTTGAGCCCACTCAACTTGGGGATAATGTGACAGCTAACTGCAGACTCCAGAATCTCAAGAGATAAGGCTGTGATAATAAAGGATCTGAAGATAATTATAGAAATAGGACATAGAGTTAACCTTCAGTTTTGTTAACAACTTTTCTGAATAGTTGTACTGTACTTAAAAGTTCCTTAGAAAAGGCATAATAGCTAGAACTCAAATGCTCATATATTATTTATTTATCACTGAAATCTACATCAGTGCTGCTCAAAATATACTGACAAAATATATATATATAGAGAGAGAGAGAGAGAGAGCAGTTAATCAGAATTCTAAACAAAGTAGAGACTAGAGAGTTTGAACTGCCATAGGAACTGCCTAACACCAAGCATAACCAAGACCCCCAACTCAGTCATTGTCATATTCTTCATGAAATACTTTTACTCTTATGGTTGACTTTGAAATTATATAGTCAAACCAATAAGTCTGTAAGTACGTTTTTTGCTGCCAATCATATAGGCAGTCAGTATTCTTCGTGGAAGAAAATTTCGCCCTCACCGGAGCCGCTTTAGAGGAAGAATGGCGGCAGTTGAGGGTCAAGCCACACAACTAGACTTCCATCAGGCTATGGAAGACTTCAAAACCATGTTCCCAGATGTTGATGCTGATGTTATAGAGGTGAGCTGTGGTAGCTTACAGAAGACTGTCTCAGTAGATTGGAATATGTACTGTAGATGATTTTTATCTATACAATACTTTTGTTGAACTCCAATATGGTATGTCCTGTTTATAAAGTAAGATAAAACTTTAGATCTTCCCTGAACATTTCAATCACAGAATCATTGTACAGTACATACCTCAAGGTTTTACAGTACTAAATCATTAGTGGTACAGTATCTGAATAATGTCAATATTTGCAACTTTTGAGCAAGTTAGATTTTACTTTTTTTTTTACTTTGAATTTACTTTTACAGTGGTCCCTTGCAAATGTTCAAGGTTCAGTATGAAATAGTCTTAAAAGATTGAAGTCATATTTCAGCAAATTATCTTTCTTTGGGAAATAGAACATTATAATTAGGTACAGTACCTAGAAAACATGTATTTTCCCACCCGCACTACAAGGTTTTAAACTAAATTACAGTACAATGTTGTGAAGGTGGGTAAATATTCACATTCATTGTAGAATAACAAGAATTATGCTACAAATAAATAGATTCAACTGGTAGATAGTTTGGAAATAGTGTGGGATCGTGGAGGTGAGTCAATGGGAGGAATGGTTTCTAGCTTAGTTTCTGAATTAAGACTCTTATATTCTTGCTTCTGTAGCCACAACTTCACCGGAGGTTACCAAGGACACTTCAGAGCCAGTATAAAACTGTACACATAGAAATAGTACACAGAAGATACTAACACAGCACAGAAGTTATACTACATAATGCATGGAGCTCAGTGACATAGTCTTAGCTAAGTAAATGATGCATGATAAATAATGCTGTCCCTGCTTCCTGGGCCGTGACTGGTCGGCCATGGTGATGTGGTCAGCCAAATTCGGTCCAAATCTCTAAATATTTCTTGCTGCTGCAGCATCACCAAATGGTTGCACAGGTGTCTTGGGAGCCATTATAAGATAATATACAGTAGAACTAGTGCACAGAAGATACAAATATACTGTACCTGAGAATTATAACATATGGAATGAGGGTGGTTACAGTCTTAACATAGAGATGAATGGTGACTGACATTGATCCTGCCACCAAACTCTTCCAAGGATGGCTGTCTACGATTAGTGATAAGTGAGCTGGCTTCACCGATGGAGGTGACCCAACTGTGGTGAAGTTGGGATGTTGTGATTCACTATAAAATTTAGGCACAAGGAAAGATATAACTACAATGCATACTATTGGATTGATACATACAGGTGTATTATGGGGTTTAACATTACAGTACAGTATTTAATTTTCCACCACACATCCACGGCTCAACCAACTACAAAACCTCCTTATTTAAGAATCATTGACTGTCAAGGATCATATTTGCAGGGGATCACTGTACAGTATAATTAAATGTAAACCAACACCAAGTAACTATGGATTCACAATTTAAAGTTTAAGGTGAATACCAGTATTTCATGGATAGTTTCTAATTTGTTGAAGTGTGACTTGTTGAAACCTCTACAGAAGGACTTAGAATTATATGGATGGGTTTCTGTAGATATCTCTTTATTAATAAGATGTAAACATAAGTTAGATATAAAGTAATTGGCTGAGTTTTCGTTTTGCCTTTAGTTGAAGATGTTATTCCTCTCTATCAGGCAGTGTTACGAGCTAACCAAGGGGCTGTTCATGAAACCATTGACCAGCTCTTGACAATGACCACAGACACTGAAGGTCAAAGTGAGAGTGTTGGTAGTCAACTGTGTCCACAAGGAGTAGGTGGAGGTGCCAGTAATGAATTGCCACCATCTTATGCTCTATCTGCCACTCCGCCCCCAAGTTACCATCAAGCTGTCCCCTCACCACATCGTTCTCCACTGTTAGTCTCTCATTATATATATTATGTACATTGTTCTATATTACTCTATTGTTTTCTAAATGTGTACATTATAACACAAAACATGTTGGGCTTTATTTAAAAAATTATAGTCCCACGTGTTACAGTTGCTTATATTGAACACAAATGAATACATATGTCAGACGCAAGGAAGACAGGGTAGAGGAAAATATGTTTGATGTATTCTGGTCTGAAAGAGTATTATTAGTACACAATTTGTAGTATACGAAGTTGGATTAGAAAAAGTGTAAAACATTTATGCTTCCGCTAAAATTAGAAAATTGTAAATGTTGAAAAAAATTACCCACCATGACCCATTTTCCAATATGTACAACTGTATCACTTTAACATATTTGTGTCAAGTTTCAAGCCCTTTCATGGAAATCTGTGGAGGATTTAATTTTACACAGTGGACACCTCACTGTTGAGATTCATGGAGTGTGGCCACCAACCAGGCCACTGTGAAGGATTTTAACAAAAGGCGTTATTTATTTTTCATATATTGAAGAAGACTACAACGTGTTACTGATTTACATGAACAGAATCACCCAATTTCCACTGAGTTGGAGGTACT
>NW_024718183.1:1258793-1276032 GCF_018991925.1 Homarus americanus
GTTTCTGCATGCATATATATATATATATATATATATATATATATATATATATATATATATATATATATATATATATATATATATATATATATATATATATATATATATGTATATATATATATTATTTTAGGTTAGGTTAGGAATCCGTTACATAAAACAATTGTACTGCACCGTTATCTTTTATTGAGTATGATCTAAAATCACGGTATAATGACACTAGTATCAATGTAATACAATGGAAATGTAAAAAGTAGCAACTTAATCTAAAATTACAGACTCAGAGTACAGTGAAAATGGATGTCTGACATAAGCCCCCCCGACAAAAGCCACCCAGACGAAAGCCACCCAGACAAAAGCCCCCTACTTTGATCGGGGTGGCTTTTGTCTGACAACCCTAACCCTAACCCAACCCAACCTAACTTAACCTAACCCTAACCTAACCAATAATTAACCACAGAGAAGAACAGTATATTTTACCCTCAACTATTTAATTATGTCCGTAACTTTTGAAAGCCCTTACTGTTGTCAGACAAAAGCCACCCCGATCAAAGTAGGGGGCTTTTGTCTGGGTGGCTTTCGTCTGGGTGGGGGGCTTTTGTCGGGGGGGCTTTTGTTTGTACCCCATTGAGGATAGTGTCTTAGTATAAAATCGCAATGCTGTGAAACAAAATCTTAATATTTAATCTCAGTACCGCAGCAAAAGTCACATCAATATTTTTTAACCAATACTTTAATATTTCTTACCTTATAGTATTATGTCTTCCAACGAAGTAAATAACTGGATCGAAAACACAAGAGAACTTAAAAGTCGTCTAGCCTCCCCTCGTCTTGTCACGATGGAGACTTGTGCAGAACTGAAGTGAATTGCTTGTAACTGGTGGATTGGTCGGCTGTACATGAACTGATATGACCCGAGACTGCATGGTTTTGCAGCTACTGGAGACGTTAATCCTTCCCTTTGTATCGGCGGCAAGTTAATCCTCGTCGTGTCTGACCTAACACCTGACCCACACCACATGAGCTCACTGGCGTACTTGTTTGAAGTTGTTTCCTTAATCCTCAACAGGTTACAGGTTGTGTGTGTGGCGGGGGGGGGGGCATAGCAAGGGTGTAGCTCATGACGTGGCCGTGATGATGTGGGTCAGGTGTTAGGTCAGACACGACAAGGATTAACTTGCCGCCGATACAAAGGGATGGATTAACGTCTCCAGTAGCTGCAGATATGGGTGATGAGCAGACCCAAAAGTGCCGCCCCCCAAAAGTGCCGCCCGGGGCGGACCGCCCCCCCTAGCTACGCTAGTGTGTGTGTGTGTGTGTGTGTGCAAATTAATCAAAGGCACATCTAATGACTGCCCAAGTCTCTTATTCTTCCTCTGGCCACTTTGGCTCATCGATCTCTTCAGGGAATGACGAGGCCACTCCCAGTAATGCAGTCCTGTCTTGATGCACTGTTTGGAAAGGGTCTTCGCTTGATGTAATGGAGGTGTTTGAACCCTTGTTCTTCGAAAAGCTTATTGTGTTCCGCCCAAAGGGTGTTAAGTCGGTGAAGGACCTTGACGCTTTTAAGATATAAGGTGAGATTGTGGTTGCCTGTAAAGGGGAACCAAAAATGCATTTGATAGGGGATATTTCCCCAGAGTAATAACCCAGGAATGCGTGATCCGTCTCTGGGTCATCTGTCTCACACAATCCCGCAAGAGACCTCCTCGTGGCATGATTTATGCACTCGATTTCGTTTGTGGTGGGTGGATAGAATGCTCTCTCTTACCCACTCCCATTTTTTTTTACTTTTAATCTACTTTAATATCTAGAAAGGATACCCTATGCCTGTTTTCAGGAACCCAGTTGAATGATATATAGAAAATCCTTGGTGTTATTCCTACCAACAGTAAAGCCACATTAGTCAGGATAAGCAAAATAACAGAAATATGCTTGGTGTTCGTATGTCCTGCTGTCATCATTCACATGATTGTAGTGTGTGCCCTATTGATAGTAATCCCTTGATGGTATAGTGTTGTGGCCAAACTAGAGTTTTGGTTTAAAGTGTGTTTTCTGTACATCCGATGTTTTATGGACGATTTTACATAATTTGAGGGTGTTGATTTCAAATTAGCCGGGTGCCACTTAGGGGAAATTGAGATATGCAAGATGGCTACCTTCATCTCAGCTTCTAATAGACATAGTGTCACAAACTTTAGATTAATACCTAGGTTTTGAGGACCAAAGGTTGCAAATAAATGGCTCTCTTCATTGTAAATGTTAACTACATTTGTCTTAATTCTTTGAATGCGATGCCAGAATAGAATTTATTCCACGATCTCACAAAACTGTACCGTCAACTGGGACAGGCGGGAATGTCCCTACGTCCTTGAAAACCCCGCCTCAGCCCCGTGCGTGCTGCCATCTGTGAGCAACACTGCACATGGCTTCAACAATCCACTAACAGTTTTTTAACCACTCCTGCTTCTATAGAAAAGACATCAAAGTAGGACAGGTACCAGTCTTTGACATTGCACTGATCTACTCCAGAGTCCTTGGCATTCAAAGTGTTCGTGACATTAACCTAAAGGACCTGTTGAACTAAAATCATCACTATCAGTTGACAGTAGAGTTCTTAAGCAATATGACTTACATAGGATTAAAAAAGAATGCCAATAGCATTTGTGTATTTTGCAATGCCAGCCAACATAACCTAACAATCTTAAATCACCAAAAGGGTTAAAAATCATGATTTGTCCACAAGTCTTGATGAAAACTGCAAATTTTCGTTTGTTTATTAGTCGTTACAAATGTTACATAATGTATCCATGGATGTGACTGTTTACTGGTAGCCCAATTCGCATACCAGTGATCATCGTCTTAATTAGTGTAGATCAACTGAATTTACTTTATATGTATATAAGCGCAGCAGCCAAATGACATGTTAACTCAGCATGCTTTATCATTTCTGTCTTAATTTTTTTTACATAATTATGCAAAACTTGTTTTTCACTTTGTACAACTGTGTATGTGTGTGCATGGCTGTATCACACTCTGGTGTTACTGATACATCGACCGATTCTCAGAATGTTACCACGTTCGGTGCATACAATAGTAGACAAAGTTATCATACCTTTCATTAAGTATTCACACTCAAAAAATTTCGGACCAAGACGGGTAAATACAGTATATTAAAAAATATTTTTTGTACTTTTACTATATAAAGTCACAACTTCAAATAATGAGTAAACTCCAAACTTAAAAAGTGTTTTGTTGACATCTTCTACTCACCTCTATGCCGGAGTATCTCCCACTTCTCCAGGACTACTGATTATCTGACACTCTCACTATAATTGTCTTAACCTGGCCAGTCCACACCTCCGTCTTCGGGATTCCACCTGACTGGTCTTCCAATAAGTCCCTCTGTAGACCCGGACGTCAGTTTCCACACTTGTAAGCTCGTTCCTGTAGTCGTTCCTTCTGCAACAACGACATGTTCATGCAACTCTCCACTAAGATCCAAGAAGGAATTTGAAGGTAGTGGACAGCTGAGCAAGTACCAGGTAGGTAGGGTCAAGACAGCAGACTTCACATTGGATCCCCGGAGCAAATAAATATTAGCCAATGACAAGGTAGCATTATGGTGGCGTGTTGCGTGACTGTGAACAGTTGTTAATCGTCGTAATAGCAAGAGTGATAGTTTCTAATGTTTATAAGGTTACTGGCACCTATTATTAAACTTTAATTTTATATTTTACCACAAATAAATTACTTATTAAATTAGAACTTTATATTAATGTATAAGCGAAGGTATTTACAGTTACTATTACGATATGATAGGTATACTACAAATTAATTTTAATGAGTAGGTCGTGAGTTACGTCGTGCAGGTCGTCACAAAGCGTGTTGGCGTTCGGGCCGTCGTTGTTGAGCGGCAGAAATTGGATAGTGATTACATAAGAGCATTAAGATCATCTTAGTGATGTGAATGTGTAAATCGATTTAGGATTTTTAACGCTATTCGCGATTGTATATTTGAAAATTACTCTCCACCGACTGAAGGAACAACCTAGGTCAGGAGGCATACAACCACAAAATCATTGCCACAGGAGGTGGCGGAGAGTAGTGCAGGATCAGAACAGGTTCTACAGCAGCTAGGGGCTCTGAAGAAGTGTGTCGAAGAAATGAAAATTAGCGGACCTACTGTTAGGGGAGAGGAGGAACAACGGGAACGTTTCCAGCGCAGGAACAATGTAATAGTGTTTTGGAGTCCCAGAGAGCCAGGCGGAGGGAACTGAGAGTAGGATAACACACGATAAGATGCAGTTGTAAGAATATTTGAACAGAGGTTCTAAAGATGCCATCAGGATGTGAGGAGACTGGCACAAAAGCAGGGGGATAAGCCTCGCCCCCTCAGGATCACACTAGTGAGTGAGGAGGAGAAATGGGAGATTATTCGGCAGGCAAAAAACTTAGCAAGGAGCGAGGCATTTCGGAGTGTATTCATTCACCCAGATCGCACGGTAATGCAGAGGGAACACCACAAGAAGCTACTGCAGGGCTTGAAGCAGAGAAGGGATGAGTCGAGGGGGGAACGGGGACGGGTGTACATGGGTTATATCCTGGGAGTAGTGGAAGCGAGAGCGCCAGCACAGATCCAGGGGCAGCAGTACACCCTCCACCCACTCTACCTCCCACCCAGGAGGAGGCGAGCGCCTTGTAAACAATGACAATTCTAACCACACCCTGCAAAATACAGTGTATTTAGCAAATGCTGCAGCTACTAAGAATGGAGGAGGGCGGAGTTAAGAACAGTTATGGGGTATACGACGCCATTTACGATAACCTTCTTGCCCTGATCTTTTTTCAGCAATATCGCCTTTAACACATGGAACTCTGCACTTTTCGAAGCATTGGAGGAGTCTCGAAGCAAGTTTCCCGGTGAGAATTATTAGCTAGTGCTGTACTCAAAATATCGAAACATCGAGATCTCTCCAAAGCTTCGAAAAGGTGGTATTCCTGAAACAAGATCAGAGCAAGAAGGTCATCGTAAATGGCGTCGTACACCCCATGACTGTTCTTGAATACGGCCACTACCAAGAGCAGAGCCGTTACCGAGAACAAATTCTGACTTGACTGTCATGTACACTAATACTGACACGTTCCTTGATAAGAGAGAGAAGTGGGTGTTGTAGAACTGTTGTACAAGAACAGGAGAATCGACCCAGAGGAATGTGATTCAGTATTGACGGATATGACTTATTTACGAACCTATCTCAAGAAACTTGCAAGAGGGGTGTAGTTATCTATGCTAGCCAAGACTCTAGAGCCAGCCAGGCGAGGGTACAGGGAGAGGATGTTTTTGAAGAATCAAAGTGGTGTAAAATTAAATTAAAGGGGGGGGGGGGAGATCTACTTATTGTCGGGTGTATCTACAGATCCCCAAATAGTAGCTTACCAAACCAAAAGAACTTATGAGCCTTAATAGACAACACAGCGATGCTCAACCCTAGCCACCTCCTTATCATGGGGACTTTAACTATGGCGACATCGACTGGAGAAATGAGTTCCCCCCGAATAACTTGAATAACCCTGCTACTCTTTTTGTAGAAACTCTGAGAGATAATTTTCTGTTCCAACATCTTAAAAGACCCGACGCATTACAGAGGGGAGGAAACACCCAAGCCACTGAACCTCATCATAACAAACGGGGAGGGTATGGTGGCCAAACTGGAGCATCTAGCCCCATTTGGCACCAGCCACCATGTAATGTTGTCCTAAAGATTAACTGTTATTTAGTTCACGACGAAACCAGGCCAAGGTTCAAATATTACAAGGGAAATTACGACGGAATGAGGGGTATCCACTGGTCTTGACTCACTACGGCATAAGAATGCAAACATTACACTGAATATCATAGCTAGTAAAGTGAACCATTTGATCGAGGAATATATACCCAAGACCAAACCCAGTGCCACTAGGAATACAAGGGGACCCCTACACATGAACCATGCGGCAGTCGACAAAGTTAAGAAGAAAACCCAGAAATTCAAGACGTTGGTTAGGTCAAACAATGAGCAGAACAGGAGGATGTATGCAAGAGCCAGGAACCAAGCAAAGTCAGAGTGTAGAAGGGCTGAAAAGGAGTTCCAGAGGCTGGTTGCACGCGAGGTCAAGTCCAACCCAAAGGCGTTTTACCATTATGCAAAGTCGAAATTAAAAACGCGAGTAGGAGTATCGGACCTGAGGCTTGAAGATGGTGGTTATGCAGATTCTGGCCAGAACAAAGCTGAGGCATTAAACAGTTTCTTTTCATCGGTGTTCACAGGAGAGGATGCGATCAATCTTCCTGGGTTTGAAAACAGACGGTTTGACTCAGCACTGACCCACATTGTGTTCACAGAAGAGGGTATAAGAAATTAACTGTCAAAGTTAAAGGTTCATAAGAGTCCCGACCCTGACTTGGTGCATCCCAGAGTGCAAAGAGAGTTGTGCAACGAGCTTGCTGAGCCCCTTAAGATCCTGTTCTGTAAATGCCTCGATAAGCAAAAGGTCCCCAGTGATTGGAAAATGCACTACGGTACCTCAGCTACCCTGAGAGATTAGAGCGCCTGAATTTGCCGAGCTTATACTACAGTCGGGCAAGGGGGGACCTAATTGAGGTGTATAAACATCCCAAAGGGCATCACGCCTTGTTGCCAGACAGAGGTGTTGCCAACTTTTCATAAGATAGAAAGTCATCAATAACTCAGAATTGGTTATTGGAAAAAAAAATTTGCACACCGCTTTGGATGAGAAAATAAAGGTCACTCAACGTATAACGTCTCACTACGGGATACCCTAATACACTTTGGAACAGAGGACACGTCACTGTTTTTTGTTTTTCTGTTTTCGTAAAACATTTATGACTTGTCATGTAGAATGTGTATCTAGACCGGAATGTCGTTATTCATAACCACTTACTGCCACCTTATGTTCTAAGTCCTTTTGACTGCTGATTCTGTCTGGGTTAATGAGGCTGTAACATGTATATTATATAGGGTTTTAGTAGTGAAACCCAATTGTCTGTTATCCATTTATTTAAGAACTATCTCAGATACAGTTCCGAGTGTATATCACCGTAACTTATCACTGTAGCTATGAGTGTTAAGAGGAGGACGGAGGCTATGTTAAATAGCTCTGCAAAATACGTCCGGTTGGTGTGAGGGGTTGAGTAACAATGCCTATGAGTAGGGACCCATCGAGGGAGAATGGAAATATGTACGTCGTCCTCCCTCGAGGGAAGACGGAACCATCCACGATGGCTCTCAATAACGTCTTCCTCTAGTCAAGGATATCAAACTACTGCCCGCATCAGGTGGCCAGAGAGCCGGCTACTTAATGCCTTAGCTCAGCACAATATGACTCGGCTTCCCGTGGGCACACCTTATCACGTGCTCTGAACATGCTACCTCATAGCCAGTGAAAAGTTACTGAGGGTGTTAGAGTATATAAATCAAATGTAATTAACCCATTTATATAATACTCCTGCCTACAAGACAGGGGCTATTACAAGTGCCCTTACCTGGAGTTGGCGGACGCTCACCCCACAAGGGGTCACAGCTCAAGGTTGAAAAAGCCACAAGCCCAGAAAACTGTGAGGTGTAACTTTTTCGGAGTGAGAGCTGTGAACTCTTGGAACAATCTGCCAGAGAGTATTGTGACGGCACTGAGTGTGAGCTCCTTCAAAACCACACTCGACCAACACTATAGCAGGTTCAGATACATTCATGAGCTGGTGCATGCCCAGTACTTGCCAACAGTGTGTTACAGAGACGTGACCGATCGCCCAAACGGCTAACGAGCCGATCACTCGTGAAGAGAATAAAAGTAAACGTAATTTAATCTATAGACTTGTCATTACCTCCATTCTTAGGTGAAGCTTAAACTGCTTGAGGTAACGAGTTTTATAACTATATACAGTACACTTTAGACAATAAAAATTATATTCTGACATTAACTGAATTTTACATGAATTTTTAATAAGTACTATTACTATGGCCAAAACCAAAGCTTTTATCGTCATGTTTATGACAGGCTGTTGATCCGTACGTCCGGGGCAACCATGATGTCAGCAACCACTTTTATTTTTCCATGGGACTTAACATACTTTTTTCTTTCTTTTTTTTGCCGATGCCATCCATTGTTTCTGAGGGAATTTCACTAGGTGATGAAGCCTTTAAACTTTCTGTCAGATTGGGACAAACTCCCCATGTGTCCCATGCAGTCTTTTTTTTCATGGCTAGAGAAGAAAGAAACGTTACACCCAACTGGTGATGGCACATTTTACTGCATCTGAGTGCTGGTTGTCCAAACTCAGGCTTGATAGACCACTCGACACACGCATGCTGAAGAAGGGATCTTTTGTTCGTGGAAGTCTGTCAACTGACCTATTTTTTAGGCAAAATAGCTCCTTTTGTAGTTCATTGACAGAACTGAGAGGGTTTATTCCGTCTTAAAGGACGACAGGGAAACGCTTCGAACGCATGAAGTGGATGGAATCCAAATCAAGGTCTTCAAAAGGATGAGTGGCCAGATATGCAAATGTCTATGTAATCTCACTGTATGCCTGCCATGCTTACCAAGCCGACAGATTTTCCTTTCCGATGAATGCTGATGTAACATCGGATCCACTGAATGCATGAAAGACTAGCAGTGATAATGATTTCTGGCATCCAAGACGGGAGCAAAGGGTACTGATACTTAAATACCTGTAGTTTTCCCATTCCAAAGGCCACCCAGATGTCTGCCAATGGTTGTGTCTATAAGCTCACTGAACACGCCAACAAGAATGACGACGACATCAGTGTCCACTGTTCTGACTTGGATAAATTTCCCGCCATGTTCCAAGGCGTGTAAGACGTGAACAACAATTCTGGTGTCGCCTTGGTGATTTTTTTTTTTTACGGGAATAGCCCACCCGGGCACAGGTCATCGACCCACAACGGGGCCTGGGGAGCTTAGAAATAAGAGTAAAAAGAAATTAAAAATAGAAAAGAAAAGGGTTATATTTATCTAAACCACGAAGATGCCGGAAAATCAGCTTTTTGAAGTGAGGCAGATTGTATGAGTATGGAAACACAGAAGAAGGCAGAGCATTCCACAGTTTGGCTGTGGAATGCCGCGGTGCGGCCCATAACTGAGGAAAGGTTGCTCATCCTGATGTGTGGAAATGCTGTGGTCCTCAAGAACATTCCTGACGCACTCGCCGTACTGCCTCTTGCCAGTATTTTCGAGATTCCGAATTGATTCAGCCACTGATTCATTTATACAGTTTCGATTGTCAAGAGTTATCGGGCCAGGAAAGTGTAAGATTGTACCATCGTACGATATGTTTTCCCATGTTGAGATGGGGGCTTGTCTTTGGCAGCGCCCGGTTGCCAGTCTCCAGCTGACGCTGTTAGAATAAAGTCTATAAAGAACGTGGTCTATGACTCCAACCTCTCACATGGCGCACAGTGAGTAGGATATGTCGGGGCCCGACACGCCATTACAGCCCTGACAAGAACGCTGACATGGCCCCTACACGTCCACGATTCTCGACGCCCTCAAGGGGACGCCAGGGCTTCTCTACACCGGCCGGGAACACCACGCGCGCCCAGCAGCAGGCCATGAGTGCATTGATGGCTCAGATGGCGTCTCTAGGTGCTGGCGGTGGTCATGCTTCTATGCCGGTCATGAAGCCCTCAGCAGCTGTCGCTCCAGAGAAGTGTGAGGCAGAAATGCCAGCAGCTGCGTTTAGGACATGGAGGCGGTCCATGGAGTCATGGGTGCTGTTGAACGGGTGGCCACAACTGGTGGCCACACTCCACATTCGCCTGAACTGCGTCCCCGCACTCCAAAGGGTGATTGACTCGAGATACCCCAGCGGTCAGTGGGAGCAGCTCTCGCCCAAAGAAGCCCTGGACGCCATCAGTGGAATGGTTCTTCAATCTTCAAACCAAGCTGTGAAATGGAACGAGTTTTTCAACAGCAAACAAGGTGAAGAGGAGCCCATGAAAAGGTATTTTCAACGATGCTTCTCAGAGGCAGTGGAGTGTGAATTTAAATGTCCCACCTGTGATAACGACCTCTCTGAGTACATGCTATTACGTAAAGTTATGGTGGGCCTGAGTAACCCAGTGTTGAAAAGGGAAATTTTCCAGGGGTACTCTAGTTATAATAGTGTTGAAGTGCTTAGAAACAAATGCATGTTATTTGAGGCAGCAGTGAGAGATGCTGGTGTATTGTGTCGTACGTCTGGCCAGGCAGTGGTGGGAACAGCCGCGGAGGCAGTGGCGGTTGGTGATGGCGTCACCGGTGAGTCTGAGGTAGCTGCCGCCCGACCTCGACACCCCAGTCGCGTGCACTGTGGTAACTGCGGCGTGTCACATGCCTCTGGTAAAAGTAACTGCCCTGCAAGTGGGGCTACATGTCGCAATTGCTGTAAGGTTGGTCACTTCAAAAGGTGTTGTAGGAGTAAGTCAGCCCTAAGTGCTCCTGTGGATGTGTCAGGCGCTGTTACAGCGGCAACAGCCCAGCTATCCCGCCACCCCAGGTTACAAGTGTTCGTGTCCCAGGCCGGGGGCAATTCCCCCGCCACCCCTGTGCTGGCTGTAGCCGACACGGGTGCTATGGTGTGTGTGGCAGGCGCATCCCTGCTCCGGGACATCGGTTTGTGTCCGGGGCAACTTCGGGCCCGTAATGGCTTAAGGGACGTGGCGAACAAACAGCTCAAGTGTCTGGGGTCCGCCCCCTGCCGCCTCGGTGTGGACGAGGGGTCCACCGTCCAGGAGGTCTACTTCGTGCAGACAGCCAAGGCCCTCTATCTGTCATTGGAGGCCTGCAAGTGCCTCAACTTGGTGCCTGTCGACTTCCCGCTCCATAGACGTGCTGTGGCTGCCTTGGGCGATGGAGAGGAGCGGCACACTGCCGACGATCTACCTCCGAACCGTTTACCTGAGAGCGGCCGTTTCCCGCCGAGGCCAGTTGAGATACCCTTGCCTCCTTTGGAGGAGAATGTGGCCAGGCTTGAGGCATGGCTACTCACGCACTTTTCGTCTACCGCATTCAACACCAGCAGGTCCCCACTGCCAGTCATGACTGGTCCCCCTCACCGTATCCACCTGACGCCCGGCACGACCCCTTACGCCTGTCACACACCCGCTCCCGTTCCGAAACACTGGGAAGTGGAGGTGAAGGCCCAGTTGGAGGAGGACGTCAGGAGAGGCGTCATCCAGCCAGTGCCTGCTGGTGAGGCTACGGAGTGGTGCGCCAGGATGGTCGTGGTGGCCAAGAAAAACGGTCAGCCCAGGCGCACTGTGGACTTCCAACGCCTCAATGCAAGCTGTCTGAGGGAGACGCACCACACACCTGCACCATTCGACATGGTGTCTGGGGTGCCAGTGCACTCGTTCAAAACCGTCGCCGACGCCTTTTGGGGATTTCATCAAGTGGAGTTGGAGGAGGAGAGTAGACGCCTGACCACATTCATCACGCCGTGGGGACGTTTTCGATACTGCAGGACGCCCAAGAGGTTTGACGACGCTATTCAGGATGTGCCCCGCAAGTACAAGTGCGTGGATGACACTCTCCTCTATGACTCCAGTGTGAAGGGGGCGTTCTGGCACACTTACGATTTTCTGGAGACCTGCGCTCGCACAGGTATCACGCTGAAACCAGAAAAGTTCTTGTTCTGCAGGAGAGAAGCTGAGTTTGTGGGTTTCCTCCTGGGGTGGGACCTGTACCAGCCCACTGCCCAACGTCTGTCAGCCATCAAGGACTTCCCCATGCCGGATCAGCCATCAATCACTGACATCAGGTCCTGGCATGGCCTGGTTAATCAGTTGGCTCCCTTCCTTGCCACTGCACCTGTGATGGAGCCCTTCCGTGAGCTCCTCAAGAAGCCAGTGGGCAAGCAGGTGTATTGGGACGACCAGCTGCGGCTCAAGTTTCGCCAGGCCCAGGACACCATCTGTCAGTTGGCCAGAGACGGCTTGGTGTACTACGACAAATCCAGGCCTACGGCAGCTGTCACTGATTGGAGCAGGGAGGGCATCGGCTTCGTCGTCCTGCAACAATACTGTGCCTGTGCCTCTCCAGAGACGCCCTTCTGCTGCAGAGGAGGGTGGCGGTTGGCTCTGTGTGGTAGCCGACATCTGAGCACGGCCGAGGCCGGTTATGCTGCAGTAGAAGGGGAGGCCCTGGCTGTGGTGTGGTGCCTGCGCAAGGCCAGGCTGTTCCTCCTTGGCTGCCCGAACCTCATTCTGGTGACGGACCACCGCCCCTTAGTTGGCTTGCTAGGGGACAGAGCCTTCACGGATGTGGCGAATCCGCGCCTGTTCAGGCTCAAGGAGAAGACCCTGCAGTACCGATTCACGGTCAAATATTTGCCAGGGAAGCGGAACTGTGCAGCTGACGCCCTATCCCGCTTCCCCTCCCTCAGGGCGGCGCCCGACGCGGAGGACATGGACCAAGAGGAGGACCTGTGCGCTGCAGTGTGTGCAGTCGCAATCGCAGCACTGGATCAGGATGGGTGCATCACTATGAACGAAGACACAGTATGCAAAGCGGCGGCGGACGACCCAGTGTACCAGATTCTAGTGTCGAGGGTGCTGGCGGGCGACTGGCACCCCCACAAGTCACAGGAGGTGGCCTGTCTGCGCCCGTACTTCTCGGTGAGGGACAGGTTGGCTGTGGTCAGGGGTTTGGTCACCTACACCTTTGACCAGGGCTGCGTGCGCCTTGTCATCCCCGACTCCCTCCGCCACCGGGTCGCCGTTAACCTGCATGTGGGGCACCAGGGCCTCGACTCAATGCTCAGGCGGGCCCGGCAGTCTGTCTATTGGCCTGGCATGGAGGGTGACCTGCAGTATCATCGGTCCCGGTGTGCTGCTTGCGAGACCCACGCCCCTTCCCAGCCTCCGGAGTCGTTGGTTCTGACCCCAGCGCCAGACTATCCCTTTCAACAAGTGGTGGCCGATTTGTTCCACCTGCAGGGCCGCACGTACCTAGCATATGCTGACCGACTGACAGGTTGGCTGGAGATCGCCCACTTCCCCAACGAGGCCACCTCTGGAAAAATCATCGCCAGTCTGCGGGCCTACTTCACGAGGTGGGGGGTACCTGAGCAGATCTCCACAGATGGAGGTACCAACCTTGCCAGCCTTGAGATGACAGATTTCCTCAAGTCATGGGGGGTCGAGGTGCGCCTCTCGTCGGCCCACTTCCCCCAGTCCAATGGCAGGGCAGAGGCTGGGGTCAAGGCTGCCAAGAGGCTCCTCAGGGATAACACTGGGCCCGGGGGTAGCCTGGACTGCGATAGGACATCCCAGGCCCTCCTCCAGTACCTGAACACGCCTCTGCGGGGGGTGAACAAGTCGCCCGCCCAACTTGCCACCGGCCGCCAGCTCCGTGACGGCGTTCCCGTGGCCAGACAGCACTATAAGGTGGACCAGCACTGGCGGCGGGCACTTCGTATGAGGGAGGTGCGCTTGGCCGAAACACAGGATGGGGTCCTGTCGCGGAGGGAGGTATCCCGCCAGCTGGCTCCTCTAGTCGTGGGCACGCAGGTGCGTGTGCAGGACGCAGCTACCAAGCTCTGGGACAGGACAGGCATAGTGGTGGAAGCCCGCCCTCACAGGCAGTATGCCGTCAGGTTAGGTGGCAGTGGTAGGGTGTCCATCCGCAACAGACACCACCTGCGAAACGGCTCCACACCTGTGCCTACTACTCCGGTGGTGCACCAAGCTGTGCCTCCTGGCCCCCCTTCTGCTGTGCCCTCCATACCCGCGCCCTCCTCCGCACCCACGGCCCCTCCCCAGTCGAGCGCGGCCAGGCCCAGGAGAGGCCGTAGGCCTCCGGGCTGGTTGACGGACTACGTGGTGTAGTGTATGTGATGTAAAATCAGTTTAGAGGGTTTTTTGTTTTTTTTGTTTTTGTTTTTTTCCTTTGTTTGACTCGTTTTTCCTGCATTATTGTTGTTTTTATGAATGCATTGTTTACCTTTTGTTAGTTCAAATGTGCATTATCATTTCCTTTTAACTTGGGGGGGGAGATGTAAGATTGTACCATCGTACGATATGTTTTCCCATGTTGAGATGGGGGCTTGTCTTTGGCAGCGCCCGGTTACCAGTCTCCAGCTGACGCTGTTAGAATAAAGTCTATAAAGAACGTGGTCTATGACTCCAACCTCTCACAGAAAGTCTGTTAGGAAAGGATTTCCCATTTTTCTCATGGTGTTGGAGAGGCTGTTCACCTGCATTTTAAATGTCAGCTGACTGGACAATCGCTGTTCTTGATGTTTAAAGTTTATGGTGTTCTCAGGATCAACTTCAGGTAAATATTTACCCTCAAACATTTAGTTAGCAAATAAACTGCACTATAAATTGCATACTAAATATACCAAATAATATTAAAAAATGCAACTAAGCATTGGCACTTTGCCTCATATAATAAATCGTAAATCTACAAGAAAGATCCCTTTAATTGGCGGCCATATTGTATTTTTGTGAGCAAAGAGAACTGTGGGTAAATTTGGAAGTGGCTCTTAGGCTAAAATACATCGGTATGTCCGATGGAAACTTCATGCCAAATTTCAAGCTGCATTGCAGCGTCATCCAAAATCTTCACATTCACACATGGTGCTTCCTTGGGTGAGCTTCCATTTGATTGAAACATCTTATTATTAGTGTATTGGTTTGGAGCTTGAGACTGTTAAAGTACAATAAGAAGATAATGTTAAGTTAGTCTAGAATGTTAAGTACATGTAAGAAAAACTTTCTCTCCTTGTGACACACACATTAATACGAATACTGCACCTAACTTTCCCTATTATCGCTTACCTGAGGCAAACAAAAGTGTAATTAATGTTAAATTAGTTCAGAAGGTGTCTTCTTGCAGTTGTTTGTACCCTCATTAGTGGTCTTCTTACCAATTCTTCAAACTTTTCCTTAATATAGTGGTGTTTTCTCGCTCTCAAGACAGCTGTGGTCACCAATTTTATAATTACAAATAAGTAATGTTAGAAACTGGGGAAAACTTATAGGACATTGGAGGAACAAGGCTAAAAGTAAGTGGATGACAAATGAAATTTTGTTGAAAATGGATAGACGAAGAAAGATGAGAAAACGAAGTGAGGCTTACATAAATATTAACAAAGAGCTTCAAAGGGAATACAGATAGGCCAAGAAAGATGATCTAAAACGAAATACAAGGAGATTGAAGATGCTGACAGAAGGCATAATTATAGGGAAATTTACAGAAAGATAAGACGTATGGTCGAGAAAAAGGGGAAGAAATGGGGCGGAACTATTTAAAGCAAAGTCAATAATATCCTGTTTGAGACAGAAGTAAAAGACAGACGGGCAAAGCACGTAGATGAACTATACAATGATAAGGATGTACAGTAGATGTAAGAAACGAATAGGAAATAAAGATCCAAATGCCAATTCTGGTCACAAGTTGAGGAGCTGTGAGCAAAATGATAAAGCTTGTAGGATTGATCAGTTACCAGCAGTATTTATAAAACAAATCGGTAAGAATGGGATCAAATGTTTGACTAAAATATGTAATTTGTATACTTTAAAGGAGAATTTCCCAGTGATTTCAAGAAATCAATATTTGTATTATTACCGAAAAAGCCAGGAGCCTTAGAGTGTACCCAGTTTAGAAAAATAAGCTTAATAAGTCATGCCTGCAAAGCTTTATTAAATATGATTTTAAGTAGAATTAAATTTAAAATAGAAAGTGAGTTATCTGAAGATCAAAATGGATTTAGAAAGGGAAAAAGAACTAGAGAAGCTATTTTTGGTTTGAGAATTTTGAGTGAAAGGACTTTAGGGGATCCAAACAGATGTGTGTATCTGTTTTATTAATTTTGAAAGAGCATTTGATAAGGTAAAATACAAACTTAGGGGTCCTGGAAAAGTAGGCATAATGAAGGAGATATTAAAATTTTAAAGAATCTTAACTGGCAGCAGGAGGCTGCTGTGTTAGTATGTAATGGACTTACTAATTGGTTCACAGTTAGACAGGGAATAAGACAGGGCTGTGTTGATTGGATGATTTATTGATTGATTGTGGTAATTATATCCCTGACTACGCAACAACTTTGGTCATATGTTGCCGAATTAAAATAAAAGCTTAAAAGACTGAAATCAAATTCTGCAAGGTAAAAAACATTAATAATAAATAGCATAGAACTTTTGTATAGACCATTTAAACGTTAACAGATAAACTCAAACCTTGTGTAGAAGGTTGACTTCCTCCACAAAGGAGTGGATGTGCCCTACCCCCCCCCCCCCTCACACGACCCACTTCCCACGCATCACCTCACTATGAAGAATGGACTCACAGAGAACAAACCACAAAACCCATAAAACACAGATAAACGAAAAACAAGAAACAATGGACACGTTACGTAAAGCAGTGAAAATGATGCAACATATTGTCCTCCACTGGAGAACTAATAAATTGAGTTTGTGCAACCAGTGCAACCAAGCTGACGCATATATTATACTCATAAGCTCACACTGCCAAAAGGCATCTGAGGAATTGAAAATATTTGGTTACAGGATCCATAAATCCAATCTATCAGAGGAGTCATAAAAAAGAGATGTCCACCACAAAATCATAGACGACTTCGCCTCTGAAACTCTCGCTGTTCAAATCAACCTGACCACAGGACCAGTCATAATAGCCACAACTTGCCTCCCACCACGCAGGGACTACCTACCGTACGGGGACTTCCACAGACTTCTATCATACCACCACCCAACCTACATCATTGGGGACATGAATGCCAGACATCCTGTACTAGATGGTAAGAGGACAACCAACAATGTTGGAAGAGGCCTCGCTGGCTTCATAACAGATAAAAAAGCCCAGCTAATAGGCCCGGACTTCCCCACGTTCTACAGCAGGAACTCAGCCACTACTCCAGGCATAGCAATAACAAACGGCAGATGCTTCCACAACTACCTCTTTGAACAAGGTCCCGTAACCTCCAGCGACCACCTACCTATAATTATAGGTAGATGGTCATGATTATAATCATGACCATCTCAGCAACACCAATAACTATACCAGCTCCACCACGGAGGATCGCCAAGCAGACCGACTGGGAACTATTCAACGAAAAAACTTACAGCCAAACTTGAGGCCAAGGACATGACAATCCTGCAGACCATAGACAATCAGCCGGTGAACAAAATAGACGAAGAAATCAACACATGGTGTGAAG
>NW_024718183.1:1276131-1327980 GCF_018991925.1 Homarus americanus
TACAGTGTGTTAGCTGTAGGGACAGTGGTCATCAGTGTACAGTGTTTAGCTGTAGGACAGGGTCATCATCAGTGTACAGTGTGTTAGCTGTAGGGACAGTGGTCATCACAGTGTACTACAGTGTGTTAGCTGTAGGGACAGTGGTCATCATCAGTGTACTACAGTGTGTTAGCTGTAGGACAGTGGTCATCATCAGTGTACTACAGTGTGTTAGCTGTAGGACAGTATCATCATCAGTGTACTACAGTGTGTTAGCTGTAGGACAGTGGTCATCATCAGTGTACAGTGTGTTAGCTGTAGGACAGTGGTCATCAGTACAGTGTGTTAGCTGTAGGGACAGTGGTCATCATCAGTGTACAGTGTGTTAGCTAGACAGTGGTCATCATCAGTGTACAGTGTGTTAGCTGTAGGACACAGTGGTCACTGTGCACAGTGTGTTAGCTGTAGGGACAGTGGTCATCTTCAGTGTACAGTGTGTTAGCTGTAGGGACAGTGGTCATCAGTGCATGAAAAGTGTGTTAGCTGTAGGGACAGTGGTCACTATCAGTGTACAGTGTGTTAGCTGTAGGACAGTGGTCATCTTCAGTGTACAGTGTGTTAGCTAGGGACAGTGGTCATCATCAGTGTACAGTGTGTTAGCTGTAGGACAGTGGTCATCAGTGTACAGTGTGTTAGCTGTAGGACAGTGGTCATCATCAGTGTACAGTGTGTTAGGCTGTAGGACAGTGACCATCATCAGTGTACAGTGTGTTAGCTGTAGGGACAGTGGTCAATATCAGTGTACAGTGTGTTAGCTGTAGGGACAGTGGTCATCAGTGTACAGTGTGTTAGCTGTAGGACAGTGGTCATCATCAGTGTACAGTGTGTTAGCTGTAGGGACAGTGGTCAATATCAGTGTACAGTGTGTTAGCTGTAGGGACAGTGGTCATCATCATCAGTGTACAGTGTGTTAGCTGTAGGGACAGTGGTCATCATCAACAGTGTACAGTGTGTTAGCTGTAGGGACAGTGGTCATCATCAGTGTACAGTGTGTTAGGCTGTAGGATGGTCAATATCAGTGTACTACAGTGTGTTAGCTGTAGGACAGTGGTCATCATCAGTGTGTACTATGTATTAGCTGTAGGACAGTGGTCATCATCAGTGTACACAGTGTAAGTTAGCTGTAGGGACAGTGGTCATCAGTGTACTACAGTGTGTTGCTGTAGACAGTGGTCATCATCAGTGTACAGTGTGTTAGCTAGGGACAGTGGTCAATATCAGTGTACAGTGTGTTAGCTGTAGGGACAGTGGTCATCAGTGTACAGTGTGTTAGAAGCTAGGACAGTGGTCATCATCAGTGTACAGTGTGTTAGCTGTAGGACAGTGGTCATCATCAGTGTACAGTGTGTTAGCTAGGGACAGTGGCCATTCTCAGTGTACAGTGTGTTAGGGCTGTAGGGACAGTGGTCATCATCAGTGTACAGTGTAAGTTAGCTGTAGGGACAGTGGTCATCATCAGTGTACTACAGTGTGTTAGCTTTCTGTAGGACAGTGGTCATCATCAGTGTACTACAGTGTGTTAGCTAGGGACAGTATCATCATCATGTACAGTGTGTTAGCTGTAGGACAGTGGTCATCATCAGTGTACAGTGTGTTAGCTGTAGGACAGTGGTCATCATCAGTGTACAGTGTAAGTTAGCTGTAGGACAGGTCATCAGTGTACAGTGTGTTAAATAGGGACAGGTCATCATCAGTGTACAGTGTGTTAGCTGTAGGGACAGTGGTCATCTTCAGTGTACAGTGTGTTAGCTGTAGGGACAGTGGTCATCATCAGTGTACAGTGTGTTAGCTAGGACAGTGGTCATCATCAGTGTACAGTGTGTTAGCTGTAGGGACAGTGGTCATCAGTGGTGTGTTAGCTAGGACAGTGGTCATCATCAGTGTACAGTGTGTTAGCTGTAGGGACAGTGGTCATCTCAGTGTACAGTGTGTTAGGCTGTAGGACAGTGGTCATCATCAGTGCACAGTGTGTTAGCTGTAGGGACAGTGGTCATCATCAGTGTACAGTGTGTTAGCTGTAGGACAGTGGTCATCATCAGTGTACACAGTGTGTTAGCTGTAGGGACAGTGGTCATCATCAGTGTACAGTGTTAGCTAGGGACAGTGGTCATCATCAGTGTACAGTGTGTGTTAGCTGTAGGGACAGTGGTCATCATCAGTGTACAGTGTTAGCTGTAGGACAGTGGTCATCATCAGTGTACAGTGTGTTAGCTGTAGGACAGTGGTCATCATCAGTACAGTGTGTTAGCTGTAGGGACAGTGGTCATCATCAGTGTACAGTGTGTTAGCTGTAGGACAGTGGTCATCATCAGTGTACAGTGTGTTAGCTGTAGACAGTGGTCATCATCAGTGCACAGTGTGTTAGCTGTAGGACAGTGGTCATCAGTGTACAGTGTGTTAGCTGTAGGGACAGTGGTCATCATCAGTGTACAGTGTGTTAGCTGTAGGGACAGTGGTCAATACTGGGTGTACAGTGTGTTGTAGGGACAGTAATATCATCAGTGTACAGTGTGTTAGCTGTAGGGACAGTGGTCATCATCAGTGTACAGTGTGTTAGCTAGGACAGTGGTCATCATCAGTGTACAGTGTGTTAGCTGTAGGGACAGTGGTCAATATCAGTGTACAGTGTGTTAGCTGTAGGACAGTGGTCATCATCAGTGTACAGTGTGTTAGCTGTAGGACAGTGGTCATCATCAGTGTAACAGTGGGTTAGCTGTAGGACAGTGGTCATCATCAGTGTACAGTGTGTTAGCTGTAGGGACAGTGGTCAATATCAGTACACAGTGTGTTAGCTGTAGGGACTCTCTCTAAAGAAAAAACAAGCACCAAAGACATGGTAAGACCCTTCCCCCGTCCCCCCCCCCCTCCTCCCCGGCACTATGAGAGGTGATTATGACGAAAATCTCATGAAACTGGGGCACTCAACCAGGAGGTGAACAGTCAATGGTGCCAGGCAGTCATCACAATGGGGAGGGGCCCCCCTCTTCATTAGAAAACCACGAGTCAGCCATGTGTGGCCAATATGGAGGTGGGCCAAAGCAGTCTCCCAGCGGCGTAACAGTTCCTGATATCCCCAGGCACTCAATGCAGGATGGATGTCACGGAGCTTGAACTGAATCGAATTGAATTGAATTGAATTGAATTGAAACATTTTATTTAGCCAGAAAAATACAGATACAGAGTGGATAATAATAACAATATTAACATGGCTGAGCCAGTTGAGAACCTGAGCTCTCTTTGAGGCACCTGATATATACTATACATTTATCTCAAGGAAGTATTATGTAACATTTAGTATCATCTGGAATAGTACAATAGCATGGTAGTAATAAATACATCTCATAATGTTACCACGGTTATCACTTCAATATTTATTTATTTTATTATTTATTTTTATTTTTTATTTATTTATTTTTTTTTCCGACAACATCCCTCCTGCAATGCCAACTTGAGCGGATGGCAGCTCTTATTACTGGTTTCATATCAGTGGCAGGTAGAGGGGAATGTGCCACAGGGCGGAACCCAGCAAACACTGACTTTCCGGCCCCAACGTTGGATGAAAAACAGCAACTGTAAAATATCTATAACTAAGGGATGGGGCAATGAGACACAAGCTAAGGCCTGGAGAGCACTACGAGGATCGCTCAAACTTTTAAAATCACAGTGAGGTTGGGTAGAAATAATCTTGAGGGCATGTAAAATACCCAACATCTCTGATGTAAAAATAGATGCCATAGTGGTGAGACTACACCAAGACCCACCCCCGCACCCGACTTCGAGCCGTCGGTGTAAGCAGGGATAGTCCCTCTGTGAGAGGAAGCATGCTTTAAGAAAAAAGTAAGTCCTCCCTTTCATTAAAATACTGGCAAATATGAACTTCAGGGAGAATCAACGGAGCAGCACTAGGGAACCGTATGGGGGCACATCTGAAAAGGAAGAAGACAAAGAATTCTCACAACCTCCCTTACCCTGAAGCCAAAAGGTTGTGGGAGGCCTGGATGCTGAGTGTAGTGTGGGGACTTAGTCTCGTCAACTACACAAGTTTTGGTTACAGACTGTGGAAGACGATGGAGGTGAAAACAACACTGGACCTGGAGATTCTATGTCGAAGTTCAAGTGGTGCCTCATCAGCATCAACTTGTAGACTTGGGATTGGCGAGGACCTGAAAGCACCAGTCGCTAGGCACACCCCCAGCATGATGAATAGAGTTCAGTGTATTGAGTCTAACTTCAGTGGCTGGGGAGTACACCTCACACTCATAATCCAGTTGGGGTTTAACTAGCATGTGGTAAAGGTGTAGCAGAGTTGCTCACTCAGCACCCCACGATGTGTGCTCCAATACTCTCAATAACTTGAGAGGACGCTGGCATGACTCTTAGAGGTAATGAATATGTGGGTGCCGGTTGTCGAATATAATACCCAGGAAACGGGTCTCTGTGACACACCGCAAACGACGACCATAGAGATGTAGATCGGAATTTGGGTGAACACCCTGAAGGCAGTTGAATTGCATGGCAACGGTCATCAAGGAAGAAAATCTGAAACCATGCTTTGTAGTCACTGACATACGGGAAGCTGCATACCAAATAGTCAAATCGTTTGCATGCAATGAGATTCAGACCCCACCATGGCCCCATTTATTGCGGTGGAAAATGGGGTCACACTCAAGACACTGCCCCGAGGAACCCTGTCTTCCTGAATATGTGCTGCTGACATTTCTGTGGCAACACTGACCCTAAAAGTGTGATGTCCCAGGAACTGACCTATTATTGATAGTAAATTTCATCGCAATCCAAAACTGTGAAGCTCCTTAAGGACACCGAAACTCTAAGCAATGTCGTATTCTTTCTCTTGGTCGAAAAAAAAAACGCAGACGAGATGCTGTCGATGAGCAAATGTCTCACAGACCAAGGCCATCTTCTGGAAACAAGATTGATATGGTGAAAGAAGGGCATTCTTCTCCAGGTAGTACACTAATTGCGAGTTGACTATCTTTTCAAACAGCTTGCAGATACAGGAGGTCAGAGCTATGGAAAAATATTCTAGTGGGTGAAGACCCTCTTTTCCAGTCTTCTTGAAAGGCAGGACAGAAGCATCCCGCCATGAAGATGGGAAGGCACCCTCTCGCCAGATCTTGTTATATAGCTCCAATAAAAAGGTCTGTACCTTAACATCAAGGTGGCAGAGCATTGAAAATGGGATATCATCAGGCCATGGTGATGTATCTGTAGTGAGTGAGAGGGCGGTTCTCATTTCTTTCATTGATAACATGTTGTATGTCTTACCACGCCCCACTTCAAAATCCAGGGCCAGTGACTCGTCTACTTTGCACACCAGCGCAAACTCAGAGGATCGAGCTGCCTTAGGAGACACCCCTGCAAACGCTGTGGCAAAAAGCTCCGCAATTTCTTGAGGGACAGTAACTGAGCTGCCACGATTAGCCCTGAGAACTGGAGGAGGATTAGATGAAAACTTGCCTGCTATTTCTGCACTCCTTTCTATACCTGGGACAAGGGAGTTTTTCATTAAGAGAGGAGACATAAAAAGGAAAAGACTGGCGATGGGCATTTTTTAAAACTTGACGAGGTTGGTCTCTGGCCCGTTTGTAGCCCACATGATAAAATTCTGTCCTATGACACTGGTAGCGACCATAAGCTCTGTGCCACTGAACAACTGCCTGCCTGCACTCCTCCGACAACAAGGAACAGGTCAGTGAGTTACACAACCAGAGGTCCGAGGAATGGAGCAGTGACTAGCTCACAGGAGGAGACTCCCTAAGTATTTAACCGTTTCATCTACTCAGGAAAATTCTTCAAAGCTCCTGTCTATCTTCACTAGTTCCTTGAACAAGTCCCAGTCTGCCTTGTCTAACCACCAAGATGGAACTCGTGGTGTCGGGAAGACTTCCGGGGTGGTTGCCTGTTACTCTCCACTCAAAGTCCAATAGAGAGTCAGTAATTAGTATACCCAGGTTCATTTTTCCAGTTATCGAAGCTTCCAAGTCACCCCTTGAAATAATTATTGTATCACCCCAGAGGGTATGTCTTCCATTAAAATCACCGAGGATAAGATAAGGAGGAGGAAGTTGACGAATTAATTAAGTCAAATCCTCCCTGGCAAGTGGTGTACCGGGTGGGGGGTAAATGGAGCATAAGGTATACTGTAGGTACGTTGGAGTTGAATTTTGCAAGCTGTTGCCTGCAACGGGGAAGCGATGGATAATGGAGTATAAGGTACACCACACTTGTCCGAGACAAGGATGGCTGTGCCCCCTTGATACATCTGTTCTGGATTATGAGGAGAATAAAAAGCTGAATATTTTCTGGGAGGGGGATGGTCAAAGGCACCTAACATTGTCTCCTGGAAGTGTTATCTCCAACGTTGTATAAAATATATTCAGAATTCTTAATGAATGATAATGAACGGCTAAAAGTTATTGGTACAGTAGTATAAAATATACGCTACGTAGATGATACTGCTCGTATCACAGAGAGTGAAGAAGCATACAAACTCGTAAACAGATTATTGGAAAAAGGTGAAAAATATGGTTTAAGAGTTAATGCTGTAAAAACTAAAGCAATGGTTGTTTCTAAATTGGAAATAAATCTTTAAATACAAATTATGGTAGGCAACAGGGAACTTAAGCAATTGGAAACTTTTGTGTATTTGGAAAGTAACATTAGCTGTGATGGTAGATGTATGGAAGAAATAAAAACAATAATAGGGCAAGCAAAAACAGCATTTAATACTCTAACAGTCCTAATGAAAAGGGACATTAACTTCAATTTGAGAAAAAAGCCGCTGAAAGACTTTATTTGGTAAGAACTGATGTAATGAGTCAGAAGCATTGGACACTCGGCAGACACCAGAAAGAGGTTGGAGGACTTAGAAATGTGGTGTTATAGGCGAATGCTAAGAATAATCTACTCTGATAGGAAAGTAAATGAAGTACTAAGATTAGCAAAAACTTCAAGAGAAATACTTGAAATGTCCAGAAAAAGTGAGTTACTTTGGTTTTATATTTCGGGAAGAGGGGATAATAAAAATAATAATGGGCAATGGTGGGGGTAGGAGTGTCAAAGGAAGGCAGAGACTGGGATGGATGAATTAAATTAAAAGCTGCGTGCCTAGAGAGATACAAAACCTTTGAGGATTGGTATAAATAGCACGAGAACGTTAGAGTGAAGGACGGTACTCTGATCGATTGATGGTCACCAGGGCTAGACGACTTGGGTTCCATAAATAATGCCAAGTTTCATGCTTCTCTCACGGTGTGCGGAATGATTTCCCTTATCCGCCCCACTGTTAAGACGCATTTACAGAGTGCGAGTTTCCTACAGTCAGCTCTTCGCCGCTGCCACAAGGGTATTTTTTTTTAAATTGAAAAAGAAACCGTTGAAGAAATGTTATGTATGGGTGAAGAATTGGATCACATGGAGAGAAGAGCTGGGGCTTCAAAGGCTCTCTTAAATTAACTGAGTATTGAAGATCCCGAGATAAACTGTATTTTATTTTTTATTGATTAAGGCACAGTTTGAATTTTTTTAAGCAAATTGAGCTGCCTTATACAGAAGAAGGATACCAATATGAAAATCATACGGCCATTAATACTAGGCTACAGATAACACTGAGATATTTAGTTACAGGCCTCACTTATCTGATTCTGGTAACTGTGTTTCTTATAATTAATTTTTACTTTTATCCTCTTCGCCACTGATCGACTCGTTAGCCGCTTGGACGGTCGGCCACGTGTCTGTTACGCACTGTTGGCAATTACTGGGCATGCACTGGCTCCTGAATGTATCTGAACCTGTTCCAGTGTTGGTCGAGTGTGGTTTTGAAAGACCTCACACTCGGTGCCGTCACAACACTCTTTGGCAGATTATTCCAAGAGTTTACAATTCTCACTCCGAAAAGTTTTGCACTCCTAGGTTTTTTAGACTTGGCTTCATCAACCTTGAGCTGTGACCCCTTATTGGGCGGGCGTCCGCCAGCTCTATGTATGGGCACTCGACTGAGTAGTGCCCTTTGAGATGTTAAAAACTTTACTTAAGGTCAGCCCTTGCCCGTCTGTAGTACTTGCTAGGCAGTTGGAGGCGTTCTAATCTATCTGGATAACCAAGGTACCGTAGTGGAGACACCAGTCTGGTGGCCCTCCTTTGGATATTTTCAATCAACTGACAGTCCATAGCATATCTCTGGGACCAGACGGGGTGACAGTACTCCGGCGGAGAAGCACCTCGCTCTTGAAGAAAGTTACCAGGGACGGTCCCGACCGTCGAGATATCTGAACGACCTTCTTTTAAGACTACTAGTTTTGTTGCCTGATTCACCTTCTTCTCACAATGACCCGAGAACTTCAGTTCATTGTCAGCATACACACACAGGTCCTTTTCGCATTCGGTCTCTATTATTGCAGTTTCTTCTTCCCGTTAGGACATATGATACACCTCCTTACAATTGGTGCGACCCAGGTGCATCTTCTTGCTCTTCGTGACATTAAATCTTAGTAGCAATTTCTTTGACCACTCTTGATGCTGACAGAGATCTTTCTGTAGCTTTTCACAGTCTGTTTGGTTCTTAATTTCTCTGAATAACTTGACATCGCCCGCAAACATTTTTATGCAGGCTTATATACAGTAGCTTCGAGCATATCATTTATGAAAAAACAAACAAGAACGGGTCCACTTCACTGCCCTGTGGTATTTTCCATGTCACGGGTACACATGACGATTTTGTGCATTTAATCACCACACCAAACGGTTCGTGTTTGAGACAAAATATCTGGTAACACTATCCTGAACAGAACAGTCAAAATTACAAAATGACCTGTAATTTATGTTTTATTCCTACATATATGTTATAAATACATTTGTTGTGAATGTTTTACTAGTGTCTTGCATTTATATTACAAGTAATATATTGTATCCGATGGTAGTAAACTTGTTGCCGAATGGGATTACAGTTATCGTACAGCTCCCTCCTCCTCCCCCACTTTTTATCTTACCCTACTTTTTTTTACTAATGTTACCAGACCATTTTCGGACCTTACAGCTACAGTGTGTATACTTATTCCTGTGGCCGACTGTACGCTTGGTTAATTCCCTGAATCCCGTACACTTCCAGTTTAATTCTCTGCCTTTCATGGGGTACGCTGTCGAAAGCCTTGGCAAAATCTAGCTGTGCAAAACCGTCTTCCCTCAAACGCAGGAAGATTGTTCGTGTTCATTACTACGGTCCCAAAGACGTGGATGCTTCATTTACTCTTTTAAAAATAATATAATTGTCTCTGTTGACTACCTGTCCACTCTAGCCATAATCACTGTAATTATAAACAACCTGTAAAAACAGCTAGTGGAGCCAGTGACACGACATGAGTAAGGCGCAAATTATTCTGATGACAACACTCGCACCTAGAAACACCCACCATGTAAACCCGCGTTCTAGTTGAACTGTTATGGTCTGAGGCTCACACTGGAATGACTGCAGTACCTTCACACTGTACCTGACTATAGTATCTTCACACTAACTACTGTATTAAAACATCACACTGTTACTATACTGTAACCTCACATCATTACTAACAACTAAACTGAAACATCACACTGTTACTAAATACTGTAATATCACACTGTTACTAAATACTGTAATATCACACTGTTACTAAATACTGTAATATCACACTGTTACTAAATACTGTAATATCACACTGTTACTAACTACTATAAGATCACACTGTTACTAACACTGTACTATAACATCACACTGTTACTATCTACTGTACTGTAACTTCACACAGTTACTAACTACTGTAACATCACACTGCTACTAAATACCGTAACATCAGACTGTTACTAACTACTGTAACATCACACTGTTATTAACACTGTACTATAACATCACAGTTACTAACTACTCTGTAACATCACACTTTTACTAACTAATGTACTGCAACATCACAGTTACTAACTACTGTACTGTAACATCACACTGTTACTGTAGCATCATACTATTACTAACTTCTGCAACATCACACTATTACTAAATAATGGAACATCACACTGTTACTAACTATTGTAATGTCACACTGTTACTAAGTACTGTGACATCACACTGTACCTAACTACTGTAACATCACACTGCTACTAAATACTGTGACATCACACTGTACCTAAATACTGAACTGTAACGTCACTGGAACTTTTTTTTAATGTGGCCACCATCCTCTCCCAACGGCCACACCTACGCTGCCATTTTATTACCTTACAATTAATATCCTAATACAAAAGTAGCTATCGTAGCTGTGTTGAGTTAGTTAAGCCGCAGATTTAGGCGGGCCTGCGGCATTCAGTGACTGTTGACTCAGTCAATATCTGACCGTTGTCGGCTTTGGGGCCGACGATCTCGTTCCCCCGAGGCAAAGCAATGCAGACCTAAGCAGAGAGAAGGACAGTCGACATCTCAACCAGGCTGCAACGTGGCTTCTGGGCTGCTGCTTCTGCTCAGACAACACCGCTGCCAGTCTTGCATACAAGTGTTTTGCACTTGGTCCCATCCTGCCAGAGGTTGTGAACACCAGAGGAGTGAAGCTGCCCTGATCCACATTCTGAATTCTCTCGCCAAACGCTCTAATCTTGTCGTTCTCGTTCATCCTGTGTATGCAGCCTCAAGAGACAAGTTACGGTGACATGCAGCCGTGGGGTCGAATATCGTAACACCAAAGAAGGCTCGCTGTCCCCGCGTCCAGAATCTTCGAGCACTGACGTCCACACAGGCTTCATTAGATGTGTTGGAAGTCCTGTAACGGAGGTTCTCACCATCCAATGGAAGGAGGGGCGGTTCCACTGTGATTTCGTGGTAGATTTCCTTCACTAACTTTGCTGTTAGATCCTTTACTTCGTCATGCCTCGTGCATATGAAGCCCTCTCTTACACACCATGGCGTGGTCAATGTCATAAGATGAGCCACACACGCATTGGGAGGGCAAATCGCCTATTGGCCGACCGTACCTTAGAGCAATGGCATCTGTGAATTCTTGTATATTAAGGATGAAACCTTTTGCCCTTATTGGTAACGTTGTTAGCCAGTTCGAGGCGCACACCTCATGCGCTTTAGCTACTTTTTTTCAAGTTCTCTGGCAATTGCTGCATCAGTTGTTGCAGTTTATCACTTTGGGTGTGCTGTCTTTCTGTCGTTATGGACTGTCGAATCTTGTTTAATTCGATGGTATCCACCTGACTTGCTGCATTCTGAGCTATTATGTGCTCAGTGAGGGCTGCCATGAGCTTGACAGAATTCTGATGTTCTGTGGTGGCAACCTCCACTGGATTAGACAATCCCATTCCTCCCAGTCTCGGTGCTAGTGCAAGGAGTGACCTTTCTGCTGGGGTTAAATAAAGGTTTTTCACTAGGGCTGGGATAAAGGCGACCTTGATGGCTACTTCCAGAGGCTGGAGGACGGGTCAGATATCAGGGATAGCGCGCATCTGGTAATTCCTGCTATGCTTGACTCCATGTGTGAATTAAGCAAAAGCCGCATGTGGCTTTGTTTTAGCAATATCGGACATAACTTGGATTTCCTTCTCCCACTCATTTTCCTTCCCCGTTACGTACTCGGTCTTGAAGTCATTCGTGCTGATTACCGCCCTGAGATGTCTTTGGCCGTCTTTTATTTTGACCTCACTTCCGCTGAACACCTCAATTGCCCATTCATTGTGTTCTGGCTTCAGAATGAGGAACGACTTGCTGGTATTTGGGTGGTACCCTATTTGTGGACCTCGTGATGTTACCAGGTCCCACCACTTGTTGATGTCCTCCACTTTTCCTGCTTCTGTTAGGTTATCAGCTTAAGCCACTTGCTGTAACTAACTACTGTAACATCACACTGTTACCAACTACTGTACTGTAATATCACTCTGTTACTTATTACTGTATTGTGCTGTAACGTCACACTGTGACTAAGTACTGTAACGTCACACTGCTAGAAACTTCTGTAATGTTACACTGTTACTAAATACTGTACTGTAACATCACACTGTTACTAACTACTGTACTGTAACATCACACAGGTTACTAACTATTGTACTGTAACATCACACTGTTACTAACTATTGCACAGTAACTTCACACTTCTTTTTTTTTTTATTGGGCGCCCCCCTACATCCTTGTGTAAGGTGAAGCGCAGAAGCGTTTACAGCGCCCAACAGGGAAGCATGCTAAGTTCATGCTTGCCTTATGTCTCATGAGTTGAGGGCGTAGAAGCCTGAAGAGTCGAGGGCGTAGAAGCCTGAAGAGTCAATGGTTTATGTCTAAGCAAGTTATTGGAAGTTCCAACAACTTGTCCCTGAATACGAATTCGCAATTTTCGACTTTCAGCAGGTACCTACTTTGCTGCTAGGTGAACAGAGACTCAGGGGACTAGGAAGAGTGTCCAAACAACTTCCGCCGGCCCGGGAATCGAACCCGTGAAATCTTGCTTGTGAGGCAAGAACGGTACTGCTCTACCACCAGCTCCTCCTAACTTCACACTGTTACTAATTACTGTAACATCACACTGTTACTAAGTACTGTAACACCACACTGTTACTAATTACTGTAACATTACACTGTTATTAAATACAGTACGGTAACATTACACTGTTACTAACTACTGTACTGTATCATCACACTGTTACTGACTAAAGTACTGTAACATCACAGTTACTAACTACTGTACTGTAACATCACACTGTTACTAACTATTGTACTGTAACATCATAGTTACTAACTCCTGCACTATAACATCACACTGTTATTAATTACTGTACCATCACACTGTTACTAACTACTGTACTGTAACATCACACTGTTACTAACTATTGTACTGTAACATCACACTGTTGCTAACTATTGTACTGTAACATCACAGTTACTAACTACTGCACTATAACATCACACTGTTATTAATTACTGTACCATCACACTGTTACTAACTACTGTACTGTAACATCACACTGTTACTAACTATTGTACTGTAACATCACACTGTTGCTAACTATTGTAACATCACACTGTGACTAACTACATAACATCACACTGTTATTAACTATTGTAAAATCACACTGTGACTAACTACTGTAACATCACACTGTTATTAACTTGTAACATTACACTGTGGCTAAGTACTGTAACATCACACTGTTACTAACTACTGTTACATCACACTGTACTAACTATTGTACTGAAACATCACATTGTTACTAACTACTGTAACATCACACTTTTACTAACTACTGTAACATCACACTGTTGCTAACTACTGTGAAGAGGATAAAAGAAAAGAAAAATAATCAGAGACGTGACTGATCGCCCAAACGGCTAACGAGCCGATCAGTGGTGAAGAGGATAAAAGTAAAAGTAACATAACACTGTTACTAACTGCTGTAACATAACACTATTACTAACTATTGTAACATCACACTGTTATTAACTACTGTAACATCACATTGTTACTAACTTCTGTACTGTAACATCACATTGTTACTAAATTCAGTAATGACCCACTGTTACTAACTACTGACTATAACATCTCAGTTACTAACCTCTAACATCTCACCGTTACTAAGTACTGTAACGTCACACTGTTACTAATAACTGCAAAGTCACATTGTTATTAAATATTATAACATCACACTGATGCTAACTACCGTAAAATCACACTATTACCAACTACTGTAACATCACTGTTACTAACTACTGTAACGTCAGACTGTTAGTAACTATTGTAACATCACACTGATGCTAACTATTGTAACATTACACTGTTTCTAAATATTGTACTGTAACATCACACCGTGACTGACTACTGTAACATCATTGTTATTAACTATTGTAACATCACACTGTTATTAGCTACTGTAACATCACA
This sequence comes from Homarus americanus, assembly GCF_018991925.1. NCBI lineage: Eukaryota > Metazoa > Arthropoda > Malacostraca > Decapoda > Nephropidae > Homarus > Homarus americanus. Next base: position 1,290,078 of record NW_024718183.1, read on the forward strand.
TTGTTATTAAATAGTGCAACATCACACTGTTACTAACTACTGTACTGTAACATCACAATGCTACTAACTACTGTAACATCACACCACTGTTACTGACTACTGTACTGTAACAATCCACTGTTACTAAATACCATAAATTCACACTTTTACTAACTACTTTACCATCACACTGTTACTTCACACTATTAACTAATGTAACCTCACACTGTTACTAAATACTGTACTGTAACATCACACTGTTGCTATTTTCTGAACAGTAACATCATACTGTTACCAGTTACCATAATGTAACACTGTTACTAAACACTAACATCACAATATTACCAACTATTGTAGCATCACACTCTTACTAATTATTGTAATGTCACACAGTTACTAACTATATATATTGCTAATGAATATGATGTATTTCTTTGTGTACGAACCTCTGTCCTGCATGGCAGTGAACAGCAACATCAACCCACATGAATCTGACCTATTCCTTTATGTATGAACCTCTGTCCTGCGTGGCAGTGAGAAGTGATACCACCCTCAGTGTCAAGACCTGACTGAATTACTCAGAATAGGCAAACTGTGCTCCAAGCTTTGTCAATAAATTTGTTAAACTAATTAAACTGTAACATCACACTGTTACTAACTACTATAACATCACACTGCTACTAGCAACTGTAACATCACAGTTACTAAATACTGTAACAACATAGTTACTAAATACTGTATTATCACAGTTACTAACTTTTGTAACATCACACAGTTAATAAATTCTGTAACATCACACTGTTACTAAATACTGTAACTTCAAACTGTTACTAACTATTGTAACATCACACTTACAATAAAAACTGCAACAACACAGTTAATAAATACTGTAACATCACACTGTTACTTAATACTGTAACATCACAATGTTACTAAATACTGTAACATCACAATGTTACTAAATACTGTAACATCACATTGTTACTAAATACTGTAACATCACACTGTTACTAACTATTGTAACATCACACTGTTAATAAACACTAACACCACAGTGCTACTAAATACTGTAACATCACAATGTTACTCAATACTGTAACATCACAATGTTACTAAATACTGTAACATCACAATGTTACTAAATACTGTAACATCACAATGTTACTAAATACTGTAACATCACATTGTTAATAACTATTGCAACATCACACTGTTAATAAACACTGTAACTTCACACTGTTACTAACTTTTGTAACATCACACCTTTACTAAATATTATAACATCACACTTAATTACTACTGTAACATCACACTGTTAATAACTACTGTAACATCACACTGTTAATGACTATTGTAACATCACACTGTTAATAAATACTGTAACTTCACACTGTTACTAACTTTTGTAACACCCCACTGTTTCTAAATACTGTAACATCACTGTCAATAACTACTGTAACATCACACTGTTAATAAATACTGTAACTGCACACTGTTACTAACTTTTGTAACATCACACTGTTACTAAATACTGTAACATCACATTGTTAATAACTACTGTAACATCACACTGTTAATAACTATTGTAACTTTACACTGCTACTAAATACTGTTACATCACACTGTTACTAACTACGGTAACATCACATTATTAATAAATACTGCAATATCACATTGTTACTAACTCTTGTAACCTCACCCCTGTTTCTATTGTGACATTCCACTGTTTCTAACTATTGTAACATTACACCATATGTAACTACTGCACTGTAACATCACACCATATGTAACTACTGTATTGTAACATCACATCATATGTAACTACTGTAGTGACACATCACACTCTTACTTACTACTGTAACATTGCAATCTTATTATCTTCTGTACTGTAACATCACACTGTTAATAACTAAAGCACTGTAACTTTACACTGTTACTAATTACTGTACTGTAACATCACACTTAATAACTACTGTACTGCAACATCACACTGTCAATAACTACTTTACTGTAATTTCACACTGTTACTAATTACTGTAAAGTAACATCACACTCTTTATAACTACTATACTGTAACATCACACTGTTGTTAACTATGTACTGTAATTTCACACTGTTAATAAATACTTTACTGTAACCTCACATGTACTTACAACTGTAACATTATAATCTTACTTTCTTCTGTACTGTAACATCACACTGTTAATAACTGCTGTACTCTAACATCACACTGTTACTACATACTGTACTGTAATTTCTAACTGTAACTAACAACTGTAACATCACACATTTACTATCTATTGTACTGTAATATCACACTATTACTAACTACTATAACATCACACTATTACTTCTTTTTTTTTCATACGTGGCCTCCAGCCCCCCAATAGCCACACCTTTGTCGCCATTTTATTACCTTAATATTAAATATCCTAATACATAAGTAGCTATCTTATCTGTGTTGAATTAGTTGAGCCACAGATCTATGCGGCATTCAGTGACTGTAGCCTCATAGTCAATATCTGCAGCAGTTGTCGGAGTTGGGGCAGAAGCTCTCGTTCCCCTGAGGCAGAGCAATGCCGACCGAAGGAGAGAGAAAGACAGTCGACATCTCATCCAGGCTGTAACATAACTTCTGGGCTGCTGCTTCTTTTCGGAGATCACCTTCGCGAGTCTGGCGTAGAAACATCTTGCACTTGGTCCCATCCCACCTGAGGTTGTGAACACTAGAGGAGTGAAGCTGCCTTGATCAACGTTTTGAATTCTCTCCCCATATGCCCTTATCTTGTCGTTCTCGTTCCTCCTGTGTGCAGCATCGAGAGCTAGGTTATGGTGACATGCGGCCGTGGGATCAAAAATCCTGATGTCGAAGAAAGCTCGCTGTCCCCGCGTCCAGAATCCTCGAGCACTGACGTCAACACGGGCTTCGTTAGATGTGTTTGAAGTCCTATGTTGGAAGATCTCGCCATCCAATGGAAGGAGGATCGGTTCTACCATGATATCCCGGCAGATTTCCTTCAACATATTTGCTGTGAGGTCCCTTACTTCACACTGTTACTAAGGGATCGGGTCGGGTCGGGTCGGGTCGTGTTGCGTCTCTGTAACAAAGCGTGTTCGGGGTTCGGGCCTTTGATGTTGAGCGGCAGAAATTGGACAGTGATTACATAAGATCATCAAGATCGTCTTAGTGATGTGAAAGTGTAAATCGATGTAGGATTTTTAATGCTAGGCGTGATTGTATTTTTGAAAACTCAATTTCCACCGAGTTGGAGGTACAGCCAAGCAGGTCGGAGGCCAAGAGCCTACAACCACAAACGCGCTGCCATATGACAAAGCTTTTATTTATTTTTTTTTGAAGACGTTGTGGTCACGGCTGTGATAAAGGCCAACCAGAGAGTGTAGTACTGTGATTTTAGGTAAATAAGTTCATAGTGTCATCAGTGAATGCAGAAGAGGCTATAAATAACTTAAAGTGAATACATATTGGCAATCAAGCTGGTAAGGACCACTGCCAGCCTATTCGTGTCATAGGTGCCACAGAGACTTTAAATTTTATTTTGTTTGTGTGCTTTCTCAAGGACTGAATCTGTGTTTATAATACACCACTCACAGGGAGATACAGTGTACACAGTGATAGTTCATAGTGTCATCAGTGACCGCTGAAGTTGTAAATAACTTAAAGTGAGCGCTCACTAGCAAGCAAGCTGGAAAGGCACCGTGCCAGCTGAAACCAAGTCGTGTCATAGGTGCCACAGAGACTTTAAATTTTATTTTGTTTGTGTGCTTTCTCAAGGACTGAAACTGTGCCTACAATACACCATTCACAGGGAGATACAGTGTACGCAGTCGCAGACGACAACTCTATAGGCAACAGAGAGTAGCTAAGTACTTTTTTCTCTTTATTTTTTTAAATAGGTGTAGATTTATACACAGTCTGCACCCCCCCCCCCACAACAACAACAACCATGAGTTTGATATGTGATTACTGCAGGGAGACGTCGGATATGGAGGATACAGGCCTGACTAATGCAACGTTTAGGAAGTTACTAACTGCCGTAAAGCATGATGGCTGTTGCTGGTATTGCTCTGGCTGCATAGTCAAGGTGAATGAAGCGATTGCAAGCCATAAGGGAACGAGTTCTCTAGGGACGAAAATAGATGAAGCAGGAGCCCTGCTGGTTGACAAACTGGAGCAAGTTGGGAAAGAGATCCTTGCTAAGACTGAGGAAGTAGCAATAGAATGGAGGTGGTTGCTAAGAGGAGTTATGCTGACGTATTAGGAGGGCCACGGGAGGGGGCGGAGAGTAATGCAGAATCAGTACAGGTTCTACAGCAGATTGGGACTCTGAAGTGTGTCGAAGAAATGAAAATTGACCTACTGTTAGGGGAGAGGAGGAACACCAGGAACGTTTCCAGTGCAGGAACAATGTAATAGTTTTTGGAGTCCCAGAGAGCCAGGCAGAGGGAACTGTGAGTAAGGAAACACACGATAAGGTGCTGTTTCAAAATATTTGCACAGAGGTTCTGAAGATTCCATCAACCCCTCAGGATGTGAGGAGGCTGGGACAAAAGCAGGGGGCTAAGCCTCGCCCCCTCAGGATCACACTAGTGAGTGAGGAGGAGAAATGGCAGGTTATTCGGCAGGCAAAAAAATTAGCAAGGAGCGAGGCATTTCGGGATGTATTCATTCACCCAGATCGCACGGTAATGCAGAGGGAACAGCACAAGAAGCTCCTGCAGGACTTGAAGCAGAAGAGGGAGGAGTCAAGGAAGAACGGGGACGGGTGTACATGGGTTATACTCAGGGGGAGGGTAGTGGAAGCAAGTGCGCCGACACAGGGCCAGGGGACAGCAGTGCACCCTCCACCCACTCTAACCCCCACCCGGGAGGCGGCACCAGCTCCGCCTACCGGACGGGAGGAGGCGAGCGCCGTGTAAAGAATGACATTTCTAACCACACCCTGCAAAATACAGTGTACTTAGCAAATGCTGACACGTTTCTCGATAAGAGAGAGGAGTTTGAAACACTTCTAAGAGTACACCAACCAGATATCGTAGGAGTTGTAGAACTGTTGTACAAGAACAGGAGAATCGACCCAGAGGAATGTGAGTTCAGTATTGCTGGATATGACTCATTTAGGAACCTTTCTCAAAAAAACTTGCAAGAGGGGTGTGGTTATCTACGCTAGGCAAGACCTTAGAGCCAGCCAGGCGAGGGTACAGGGAGAGGATGTTTTTGAAGAGTCCAAGTGGTGTAAAATTAAATTAAAGGGAGGGGACTTACTTATCGTCGGGTGTATCTACAGATCCACAAACTGTGGCCCACTAAATCAAAGGAACTTAAGAACCTTAATAAATAATGCGGCGATGCTCAACCCTCGCCACCTCCTTATCATGAGGGACTTTAACTATGGCGACATCGACTGGAGAAACGAGTCCACCCCGAATAACTTGAATAACCCTGCTACTCTTTTTGTAGAAACTCTGAGAGATAATTTTCTGTTCCAACATGTTAGAGACCCGACACATTACAGAGGGGAGGAAACACCCAAGCCGCTTGACCTCATCATAACAAACGAGGAGGGTATGGTGGCCAAACTGGAACACCTTGCCCCAGTTGACACCAGTCACCATATAGTGTTGTCATTCAGATTTAACTGTTACCTAGTTCAGGATAAGGCCAGGCCAAGGTGCAAATATTACAAGGGAAATTACAATGGGATGAGGGAAGAGATGAGGGGTATCAACTGGCCTGACTCATTAAGGTACAAGAACGCAGACACTGCGCTGAATATCACAACTAGTAAAGTGACCCATTTGATCGATAAATATATTCCCAAGACCAAACCCAGTGCTGCTAGGAATACGAGGGGATCCCTACACATGAACCATGCGGCGGTCGACAAAATTAAGAAGAAAACCCAGAAATTCAAGACGTGGGTTGGGTCAAACGATGAGCAAGACAGGAGGATGTATGCAAGAGCCAGAAACCAAGCAAAGATAGAGTGTAGAAGGGCTGAAAAGGAGTTCCAGAGGCTGGTTGCAAGCGAGGTCAAGTCAAACCCAAAGGCGTTTTACCGCTATGCAAAGTCGAAATTGAAAACTCGAGTAGGAGTATCAGACCTGAGGCTTGAAGATGGTAGTTACGCAGATTCTGAAGCTGAGGCATTGAACAGCTTCTTTTCCTCGGTGTTCACAAGAGAGGACGCAACTAACCTTCCTGTGTTTGAGGACAGACGGTTCGACACAGCACTGACCCACATTGTGTTCACAGAAGAGGGTATTAGAAATAAACTGTCCAGGCTAAAGGTCCATAAGAGTCCCGGCCCTGACATGGTGCATCCTAAAGTGCTAAGAGAGTTGTGCAACGAGCTTGCAGCGCCCCTGAAAATCCTGTTTTGTAAATGCCTGGATGAACAAATGGTCCCCAGTGAATGGAAAGTGGCTTATGTGAGTCCTATCTTCAAGAAGGGCGATTGGCACTCCACGAACAACTATAGACCGGTGAGCCTGACCAGCATAATATGTAAAGTACTTGAGAGTATTATCAGAGATGCCGCAATGGAACATCTAATACGAAACAATCTTGTAAAGGATTGCCAACACGGTTTTATGCCGGGGCGCTCCTGCTTAACACAATTGCTCAAGGTATTGGATATTTGGACCCATATTCTGGAACGGGGTGGTAATATCGACAATATTTACCTAGATTTTGCCAAGGTTTTCGACAGCGTACCCCATGAAAGGCTGAAAATCAAACTGGAAGGGTACGGAATTCGGGGAAATGTCCTAGCATGGATAGAAAACTTTCTACATGACCGCAAGCAGTGTGTGGTGATTAATGGCTCGAAATGGTCATCTATACCTGTAACAAGTGGGGTACCACAGGGCAGTGTATTGGGCCCGCTGTTGTTTGTTTGTTTCATAAATGACATGCCTGACGTTGTACACTCCTCCATTCAAATGTTTGCCGATGACGCCAAGTTATTTCGGGAAATTAAGAACCAAGCGGACTGTGAAGAGCTGCAGAAGGACCTCTGTGGGCTCCAGGAATGGTCGAAGAAATGGCTGCTGAGATTCAATATCACGAAGTGTAAGAGGATGCACCTGGGGCGTACCAACGGTAAAGAGGCGTATCATATGTCCCAACGGGATGGAGAAACTGCACTAGTTGAGACTGTATGTGAGAAGGACCTAGGTGTGTATGTTGACAATGAGCTGAAGTTCTCGGGCCATTGCGAGAAGAAGGTAAATCAGGCAAATAAATTATTGGGTCTTATAAGAAGGTCGTTCAGATATCTAGACGGTCCGTCCCTCGTTACGATCTTCAAGAGTGAAGTGCTTCCCCATCTGGAGTACTGTCACCCCGTCTGGTCCCCGAGATATGCTAGGGACTGTCAGTTGGTTGAAAATGTTCAAAGGAGGGCCACCAGTCTGGTGCTTGCACTTCGGCACCTCAGCTACCCTGAGAGATTGGAGAGCCTGAACCTGCCTAGCTTATACTACAGACGGGCAAGGGGGGACCTAGTTTAGGTGTATAAGCATCTCAGAGGGCACTACTCAGTTGAGTGTCCTTACTTGGAGCTGGCGGACGGACGCTCGCCCCACAAGGGGTCACAGCTCAAGATTGAAGAAGCCGCAATTCCAGTAAACTGTGAGGGCAAACTTTTTCGGAGTGAGGGTTGTAAACTCTTGGAACAATCTCCCAGAGAGTGTTGTGACGGCACAGAGTGTGAGCTCTTTCAAGACAAGACTTGACCAACACTGGAGCGGGTTCAGGTACATTCAGGAGCCGGTGCATGCCCAGTATTTGCCAACAGTGCGTGACAGAGACGTGAGCCGATCTTTTGGTGAAAAAGATAAATGAAAAGGAAAAGTAATGAGAGACGTGACCGATCGCCCAAGCGGCTAACATGCCGATCAGTGGCGAAGAGGATAAAAGTATCACATTATTACTAACTACTATGCTGTAACTTTACCTCTGTTACTTACTACTGTACTGTAACATCACACTGTTACTAATTACTGTACTGTAACATTACACTGTTACTAACTACTGCAATATTACACTGTTACTAACTACTGTAACATCATACTGTAACTACTGTAACAATACTAGTTACTAACTACTGTAACATTATACAAAATTAAAAATAAAATAATAATTCATAGTAAATAAAATTTATAATGCAAAATACAAAATTAAAAATAAAATAACAATAATAACACTAATAATAATAATGATAAAGAACCTAAAAAATTCAAAAATGAAAAAAAATTAATAGTGAGAAACAATATACAGTATGTACTGCATAGTATGTTGTGTTGTCAAAATAAGAGAAACAATTGAGACACTGCAATTGTGTGTAAATGAGGCAGAAAGTCAGATCGTGATGCCATATAGCAGCACTGTGATTACCAACACCTGATACACTGTCACACACTATGGGGGCCTTTGGCTCTTCAAAAACACAATCTCTGGTTGCTGCACAAAAGAGAGTTGTACGGACAATGACCTACTTGAAAAAAACAGATCACACAAACGAAAAATTTGCTATATTGAAATTTTTAAAATTCGAAGATTTTAACACTTACTGCTGTGCCCTCTTTGTTTACAAATCTATCAATCACTTGCTTGACAATAATTACTTCCAGTTCCGGAATAATCAGAGATACAACTTAAGGCACCCAGAGCTACTAAGACCACCCCCCATGCGCTCCTCTCAGTCCCAGACCTCCATAAAATATCACGGTGTGAAGGTATGGAACAACTTACCCCCACCCATCAGAGCAAAGACTACGCTCCCTTCCTTTAAATCATCTCTAAAAAAATATCTATTGTCGAAGTATTAATATTTCTTGTAACACTTACTACTGTATATTTACAGTATCTGCTTTTATTGTACCACCAAATCCGTTTTATCGGAAATTATCATGTAAATAAATAAGTAATTACCATTGCAATACACATAATAGCCAACTAGACATAATCCTGAAAGCTCTGCCCTCTTGTTCAACCTTATTACTGTACAACCCAGGTTGTACTGCTCCCCCATTATACTTATGTTTTTAAATTCCACTCTAATTTATATGTTTATGAGTGTGTGTATGTATGTGTGTGTGTGTGTATATGTATGTATATATGTATGTATATGTAATTATATATATATATATATATATATATATGTATATATATGTATATGTGTATATATGTGTAGGTATGTGTATATGTATGTATAAATAAATAAAACAAATAAATAAATAAAATAAATAAATAAATAAAAATGGTAAATATTAAAATAAATAAATATTGAAGTGATAACCGTGGTAACATTATGAGATGTATTTATTACTACCATGCTATTGTACTATTCCAGATGATACTAAATGTTACATAATACTTCCTTGAGATAAATGTATAGTATATATCAGGTGCCTCAAAGAGAGCTCAGGTTCTCAACTGGCTCAGCCATGTTAATATTGTTATTATTATCCACTCTGTATCTGTATTTTTCTGGCTAAATAAACTGTTACAATTCAATTGTAACACCACATTGTAAATAACTACTGTAACATCACCCTGTGACTAACAACTGTAACATCACACTGTGATTAACTATTGTAACATTACATCTAGTAACTATAGTAACGTAATGTTATTAACTACTGTAACATCGCATTGTTACTAACAAAGTGTAACATCACCCTGTGGCTAACTACTTTAACCTCACACTTTTACTTACTGCTGTAACATCATACTTAGTAACAATTGTAACAGCACAATGTTAATAACTACTATAACAAAACAGTGTTAATAATTATTGAAAGATCACATTTTTACTAATTACTGTAACATCACCCTTTGTCTAACTTCTGTAACATCACATTTTGACCACTGTAATATCAAAATGTTATTACTACTGAAACATCACACTTTTACTAGCTACTACTGTATACTGTAACCTCACACTGTTACTAACTAATCTACTGTAACATTATACTGTTATTAACTAATATGCTGTAACATTATACTGTTACTAACTGCTGTACTGTAATATCATACTTTTGGTACTTACTGTACTGTAGCCTCACACTGTTACTAACTACTGTACTGTAACAACACAGTTCCAAATTACTGTATTATAACTTCACATTGTTACTAATTACTGTACTTTAACAACACACTGTTACTAACTACTGTACTGTAACCTCACTCTGTTACTAACTACTGTATTGTAACCTCACACTGTTACTAACTCCTGTACTGTAACCTCACACTGTTACTAACTACTGTACTGTCTCACTAATTAACTATTGTAACAATAGTTACTAATTACTGTAAGATCAGACTATTACTAATTATTGTAACATCACACCGTTATTAGCTACTGTAACATTACACTGGTACTACCTACTGTAGCATAACACTGCTACTAACTACTGTAACATAACACTGTTACTAACTTCTGTACTGTAACATCACACTGTTACTAACAACTGTACTGTAACATCATGCTGTTATTAATTGCTGTAACATTACTGTGTAAATTACTAGTGTACTTTAACATCACACTGTTACTAACGACTGTAACATCACACTGTTACTGCTATAACATTACACTGTTACTAACTAATTTACTTTGACATCACACTGTTACTAACGACTGCAACATCACACTGTTACTAAGTACAGTAAAACACTGTTACAAACTACTGTAACATCACATTTTAACTAAGTACTGTACTGTAACATCACACTGTTATTAACTACTGTACTGTAACAACACTGTGACTAACTACTGTAACATCTCATTGTTATTAACCACTTTACTGTAACATCACACTGTTACTAACTACTGTACTGTAACATCACACTGTTATTAAGTCCTGTACTATAACATCACACTGTTATTACTTACTGTACTGTAACATCACACTGTTATTAACTACTGTACTGTAACAACACTGTGACTAACTACTGTAACATCACATTGTTATTAACCACTTTACGGTATCATAACACTGTTACTAACTTCTGTACTGTAATATCACACTGGTATTTACTGCTACACTGTAACTTAACACTGTTAGTAACTACTGTAACATAACACTGTTACTAACTACTGTAACATTACACTGTTACTAACTACTGTAACATTACACTGTTACTAACTACTGTACTGTATCCTGACACTGTTATTAACTATTGTACTGTAACATTACGCTGTTACTAACTACTGTATTGTAACATCACACTGCTACTAACTACTGTACTGTAACATTACACTGTTACTAGCCACTGTAACATTACATTGTTACTAACTACTGTAACATTACATTGTTACTAACTACTGTACTGTATCGTAACACTGTTATTAACTATTGTACTCTAACATCACACTGTTACTAACTACTGTACTGTAACATTACACTGTTACTAACTACTGTATTGTAACATCACACTGTTACTAATTACTATACTGTAACATTACACTGTTACTAACTACTCTATGTCTGTCTTTGATACCCCCAAAATGTTCTACACTACTGATGGTATACGCAACCACTTGTTATCTTGAAAATAGGTTCTTATTCTCGTACGGGAGACAAATACAGAGGAACAAATAAACAGTGGCTTCCACGCCATAAGGACTAGCGATCTCAACTCCCTGTATCACTCCGCGCTGGCATGCACAGATGCCAGCGTTCACAAGCTGAATACATAATATGTAAATATGATAATTCATATACATAACATGGTGCATAATAAATGGAAACATTACATAGGATTAATACATGCTCTGTAATACTTTACTATACATAATTAATAGAGTAATATAAGAATACACAGCTTAAGGTACTACTTCGTGTCCATGTTATACAACTACTGTACTGTAACATTACACTGTTACTAACTACTGTATTGCAACATCACACTGTTACTAACTAATGTACTGTAACATCACACTGTTACTAACTGCTGTACTGTAACCTCACACTGTTACTAACTAATATACTGTAACATTACACTGTTACTATCTACTGTAACATCGCAATGTTTCTAAGAAATGTAATATTGCACTGTTACTAACTACTGTACTCTAACACAACACTGTTACTAACAACTAAACTCTAACATCACACTGTTACTAACTACTGTGCTGTACCCTTCACACTGTTACTAATTACTGCACTGTAACATTACCCTGTTATTAACTACTGTACCCTAACATCACACTGTTACTAACTTCTGTATTGTAACACGACAATGTTACTAATTACTGTAACATCACACTGTTACTAGCTACTGTACTGTAACACAATACTGTTAGTAACTACTGTAACATCACACTGTTACTAACTACTGTAAGTTTGTAACATTGCACTGTTACTAACTACTTTAACATAACACTGTTACTAACTACTGTACTGTATCCTCACACTGTTACTAACAACTGTACTGTAACATCACAATGTTCCTAACTACTGCACTGTAACATCACACTGTTACTAACTACTGTACTGTAACATCACACTGTTGTTTACTACTACACTGTAACAACATGATTAGTAACTACTGTAACATCATACTGTTACTAACTACTGTAACATTACACTGTTACTAGCTACCGCAACAGTTCATCGTTACTAACTACTGTACTGTATCCTGACACTGTTACTAACTACTGTACTGTAACATGACTGTTACTAACTACTGTACTGTAATATCACAGTTACTAACCACAATACTGTAACAACACTGTTACTAACTACGTACTGTACTGTAACATGACGCTGCTACTAACTACTGTGCTGTAACATTACTCTGTTATTAACTACTGTACCATCACACTGTTACTAACTACTGCACTGTACCATCACACTGTTACTAACTACTGCACTGTAACATGATGCTGTTACTAACTACTGTACTGTAGCATTACTCTGTTACTAACTACTGTACTGTACCGTCACACTGTTACTAACTACTGCACTGTACCATCACACTGTTACTAACGACTGTACTGTACCATCACTCTGTTACTAACTACTGTACTGTATAACACTGTTACTAACTACTGTACTGTACCATCACACTGTTATTAACTACTGTACTGTAACACAACAATGTTACTATCTACTTTACTCTTTTATTACACTGGTATTAACTTCTGTACTGTAACATCACACTATTACTAAATACTGTACTGTAACATCACACTGTTACTAACTACTGTAACATTACTCTGTTACTATCTAACGTACTGTAATATCACAGTATTACTAACTTCTGTACTGTAACATCACAGTTACTAATTTCTGTAATATCTTACTGTTGCTAACTATTGTAACATCACACTGTTATTGGCAAACGAAACATCACACTGTTAATAAATTCTGCAACACCACACTGTAAAAAATTATTGTAACATCGCACTCTTACTAACTATAACAACATCACACTTACCAAATACTGTAACATCACACTTACCAAATACTGTAACATCACATTTTTACTAAATACTGAAACATCACACTGTCACTAACTATTTTAACGTCACATTGTAATAAATACTGTAACATCACACAGTTACTAACTATTGTAATGTCAAACTGTTAATAAATACTGTAACATCACACGGTTACTAACTATTGTAACAACACACTTAATAAATACTGTAATATCACACTGTTAATAAACACTGTCACATCACTGTTACTAACTTTTGTAACGTCACACTGTTATTAAATACTGTAATATCACACTTAATAAATAATGTAACAAGACACTGTTACTAACCATTGTAACATCACACTGTTAATAAATATTGTAATATTGCACTGTTCATAAATATTGTAACATCGCACGGTTACTAAATACTGTAACATCACATACTGTTACTGGATACTGTAAAATCAAACTGTTATTAAATACTGTTACATCACAGTTACTAACTACTGTAACATCAGTTAAATCAGTTAATAAATACTGTAGCATCACACTCTTACCAAATACTGTAACACCACTCTGTTTGTAACTATTGTAACATTATTCTACCAAATTCTATTTTAGATATGCTAGGCCTCACCATTTCCTCTAATATTTCATGGAAGCCGCACATCCTCAACATTGCTAAAGCTGGGAATGTTGTACAAATGCCGTAGCTACCTCAATCCTGAGCAGTTGCTTCAAGTTTATAAGGGATTCATTCGTCTTAACTTGGACTACTGCTCTCATATCTGGGGTGGCTCTTCTTTTGTCCAACTGTTAGATACTGTAGAATAAAAGGCATTTCGTCTTATTAACTCTCCTCCTTTAGTTGATAATCTCTCTTCACTTTCTCTTCACCGCAATGTTGCTTCACTGTCTCTCTTTTACAGGTGGATTTGTCATCCTGTGTACCGCCGGCAAGGCTGTGGGCTGGTAACACTCGTCTTGCCGTGGTGCCCGCCATTTCTGTGGATGTCGGTCACACTGGAATAACCCGTTATAGTACACCCTTCTTTCCTCACCCAGCCAAACTGTTGAATGCTTTGCCTTCTTCTGTTTTTCCATACTCATACAATCTGTCTCACTTCAAAAATAAATACTGTAACATCACACTGTTACTGAATTCTCAGATATCAGTGTCACTGATTACGGTAATGTCTTATTTTCTGGCAATGCGTCTCCTGTTTCCATTAGTTAGTATCTGACTAACAAAGTGTGTTCTGTTTAACTGTATACGTTTTTGCAGTTTTAGATTTTTTTTTCTGTGCGCTCTTCAGTTATTGGTTACATGTTTTTCGCTCTTCAGTTATTGGTAAAAAATTTTGTGTCCTTTTCCGTTATTGGTAACATTTTTGTCATTTTTCAGTTCTTGGCAAATATTTTTGTCACTTCAGTTATTAGTAAACATATTTATCACTCATCAGTTATTTGTAAACATTTTTGTGCAGTCGTCAATTATTGGTAAAATAATCATACCATTATCAGTTAATGGCTGCTTAACACGGAGGGATAATGGCAGCAGCAAGCTGTTTACGTATAGTGTATATTTTATTACTTTAGATACGTTTACTGTGTTGGCTAAAAAGCCATTTTAAAGCGTTCTCAGCTAAGTTTTTATGACGTAAGTATTTGCACTTGGGCTTCCTCTCCCTGCCTGGTTAGCAACCTCGAGAACGAACCACTGGACCTCAAAGGCTGCCTTTTGGTAACTAGTTCAGGTATGCTTAGCGATCATATATCAAATATGTTTTATTTACATAGGTAAATACTAGTCGACAAACATTAATGTATCTATCAGTATTATAACCTATCTCTTTGCTCCTAACAATAAGAGGCCAATTAACATTTTTGTGTCACTATTTCATAGTACCGTATTAGGCTGATTAACACTTTAGAGGGCAGGAATTTCTCTTGGCTGAATAAAATCGCTTGGCGTTAGCCGCAATAAAATACACTGCATCTGCAGTAAGTGTACAGCTGACCTCTAAGTGATTTAAGGAAACTATTTTCATTTATTTATTTTGTTACTGATTATCATGCCTGTTTATATATAATTTTAAGAATTGTAAGCCAAAACAATTTTGTTTTCTCTCGGCAATAATGTGTTTGGTATTCGGAATAATGGTCCAATGTGTGCGTTTGTTTATTGAGAGCAGGGCTGTAAAAAAGCGTGTCATAAATGATTAATAACGTATCACGACGGTGGTTTAAATTACATTATAAACTTCATAACTTTTTAAATCTTAAGTGTATAAAAATTAAATACATTTGATATATATGTATATATGTCAGAAGAAGACCAATGAAACACAAAATGTTCTTTCCTTTCCTTTAATAACATCAATATTTATAAATTGACAGGTAGATTTAATCATTATTATGAAGTTTGCTCCTACTGAGATAAAATTAATTTGATACCTGGTATTATATACAGGGGGTATTACTGAAAATTTGACAAAGCGGAAAACAACAAACAAGAAATTAACATATTGTACTGCCAAATTTGTCATAATTAAAAACTGATATTTTTCCAAACTAAAATAAATAAAGTATTAAAGTAGAATTAACTGCTAATATTCTTCCAATTTTAATAAAGCAAGAAACAAACATTTTAAATCTACAATACTGTATTGTCGTTTTGTTCTTTTTTTTCTTGATTATTTAAAAAATAAATGTTCTCCATATACCTGTGCAGTTATTATAATTGCTAATTTATGTTTGTACATGAATTTTTTTTGCCATACTTTATAAAACACACAACTGTACTTTAATTATTTCACTGATTTACAAACATACTATTTTATGGCATGTAAAAGTACAAGGACGACTACAGGTTACAGTATCTTCTTATAGTATTCTAAAAACCCTGTACATATCCGATTATTGTTTACAATTACTATTACTTACCATTAACCCTTTCACAGCAGGTTACCCTAAGCTGAATAAAATGGTCTGGCGGTCACCAGAATAAAATGGCAAGTGTGTGACACGCGGTGAAAGGGTTAATTAAGTTAGTAGGAAGTTTAGAGTTGAAAATTAATTTTATAAATATATGTATTTATGACATTTTAGACTCCCTTATTGTGTTAAAAAAAATTAAAGTATGCTGTATAGCACTTTTAAATCACCTGATTTAACCTTAAATCGTGTCAGCCCTTCAGGTGACCAACATATATGTTTGTTTATTTAAGTTTATTTTGGTATATTAAGAGTTTTTTTTTTTTCAGCGGGGGGTTGTCCAACATGCTGTACTATTGTGCGCTGCCTGTCACCCATCCCCCTAAGGCCACCGAACCCTCGGAAGTCCTTCTCAGGATATATGGACAGGTGCGATGACTTCTTATATTTCCGCTGAATGGCCAGTGTCCCTTAGACGTCCTTTAAGGGATCTACAGAGTTACCAAGTCTTAGACAGTGATCCAAATGTCTTATTATGCTCAGCGCTACAGAATGTGAAGTGTAATATAATCCTCCCTTGTGATTATCCTCGTAAGTGAAGAACCATTGACCCCCTGACACTATTCTTAAGATGAAAGTACAAGCATGTAATTCTTCCCTTTATTTACTTTTAACAGAATACGTCCAAGTGTCGGTGTATTTGTGTTCTTGTTGCTCAGTAAATAATCATCATCCCCAAATATGATACACTGAAAATATATTTGATCATGTGATATTCCCAATATATTTGATGAATGTGAATGATCGCTGATCTCTAGTGAGTTGAAATCATCCACACATGTACAATTAGCCAAAAAAGTACCTCTTCCCTTGCCTTACATAACAATGAAACATCGACAAAAACTTGAAACGTATTCCTGTGGTTATTGTTGTGTAATGGTTGGCCTGCTCCTTTTCCATGGCAGTGTTATTAGAGTCACATTTCAGGATAATTCCATATATTTTTCGTTTCTGTGTATTGTGTATGCGACGTTGCCATATATACATATATGTCAGAACAGGAGGTAAAGGAACTATTTGAGGCAACTGTACAGTCACGGACAAAAGTTCTCTCCCCATGGAGAAAACTGAGTCAAGGGAGTAAGTCTCAGAACTTATTTGCCATGGCTTGCGTCTGGTGAGGTTGTGCTGTTTTATCTCATTTGGGGTCGATGCTGCTTCATTTTGGGAAGGAGTAAACTTTTGACCCCGACTGTACATCTGATTCATCAACGCATCTGAAATTTTGGCTCATTTTCGATTCCACCTGATCATGGGGCCTAGAAATATTTTTGTTGACTGGATTGTGAACAATATCGTGTGATTTTATTATGATAATTTAATAACCCTCTAGTATATTGGAAACTGTTTTCTTGATATTTATAAAGGCATTAGATGACCATACTACATAGGGGTCATTTTAATTCAGAAACCCCAGAGCAGCAACCAGATACAGAACACTTTGTTTGTCACCTACTAATATGTAAGGTGTACATAACATTGACCTCCACTGCCAAGTTAAAGAGTCTCCACTGTACACCACAGTTTGTCATTGAAGTCACATAGTTGTGAGCTCTGTTTACCTGTTACCCTCGACAATAAATTCAAATAATCACTGCTACAATTATTATCTTACTCGTTAAAAGACGTAGAACAAAAAAAAAACACTAAAATATAACAATTGTCATCTTATGAGCTAAACTATATAATTCTAATGAAATGTTTGCCCTCTGCCTCCCGCGCTGGTGCCATGTTGTCTCGAATCTATTTTTAGTAATATCGGCAAATGGCGAATGTGCGATAGGTAAACAGATAAATTAATCCTCATGCACCTGGGTCAGAAGCCACATAAATAAAAATGGTAATGATAATGACAATCTTCACAACACCTGGATTTTGTTGCATAGGTCGATTGCAGTACCGGCCATTTTGCCTCCTTGTATACCGAAGGCTCAGTATACAGTGTGCTGTATCAACACTGCCCCTAACGCACAATTATATCTATGGGACCCACTTTCACTAACTACTGTGACATCACACTGTTACTAACTATTGTAACATAACACTGTTACTACCTACTGTGATTTCAGACTGTTGCTAACTATGGTAACATCACACTGTTACTAACTACTGTAACATCACACTATTACTAACTACAGCAACATCACACTTTTATTAACTACTGTAACATCGCAATTTTACAAACTACTGTAACATCGCACTTTTACAAACTACTGCAACATCACACTGATACTAAATACTATAACATCACACTGTTACTAACTACTGCAACTTCACACTGTTACTAAGTACTGTAACATCACACTGTTACTAATTACTGTAATATCACATTGTTTCTAACTACTGGAACATCATACTGCTACTAATTACAGTAACATCACACTGTTACTAACTTCAGTCACATCATGCTGTTACTAATTACTGTAACATCACACTGTTACTAGCTACAATAACATCACACTGTTACTAACTACTGGTACATCACACTGTTACTACTGTAACATCACACTGATACTAACCACTGTAACGTCACACTGATGCCAACTACTGTCACATCACACTATAAACTAACTACAGTAACATCACACTGTTAGTAACTACAGTAACATCACACTGTTTTTAACTACATTAACATAACATTGTTACTAACTACTAACATCGTACTCTTATTAACTACTGTAACATCACACTGTTATTGACTACTGTAACATCACACTGTTACAAATTGCTGTAACATCGCATTGTTACAAAATACTGTAACATCACATTGTTATTCAATATTGTAACATCACATTGTTACTACTGTAATACACAGTTACTAACAACTGTAACCACACTGTTACCAACAACTGTAACATCACACTGTAACTAACTAATCATACTACTGTATCATTACACTTGTTAGCAACTACTGTAACATCACACTGTTAATAACTACTGTAACATCACACTAAAATAACTATTGTAACATCGCATTGTTACTAACTAATGTTAATAAGTACTGTAACATCACACTGTTACTAACTACTGTAACATCACATTGTTACTTACTACTAGAACATCATACTGCTACGAAAAAATAAATCAAGAGAGAGAAACGATAGCATGTTGTGTTGTCAATAGTAAAAGAAACAATTGAAAACCTGCAATTGTGTGTAAATGAGGCAGAAAGTCAGATCAGCAACCTGGGACTTGGTCACAATTGTTGTGATGCCATATGGCAGCAGCGTCTACCATTATACAATACATTACGCTTCCAATATCTTCCCAGGAGGTAGTACCTCCCTGTTTGATAGCTGCCTACTACCTGTAACATCAAACTGATGCTAACTACTGTACCGTCGATATGTTTTTATCTACTGTGACATCACAGTTACTAACTACTGTGATATCACACTGTTACCCACTACTGTAACATCACACTTTTTACAACAACTGTAACTTTACACTGTATATAACTAAAGTAACATCACACTCTTGCTAGCTACTGTAACATTGTTACTAAATTTGTAACATCATACTGTTTCCAACTACTGTAACATCACAATGTTAACACCTGCTTTAAGATCACACTGTTTCTTTCTACTGGAACATCACAATATTACTAACTACTGTAACATCATACTGTTAACAACTGCTATAAGATCACACTGTTTCCTTCTACTGGAACATCACACTATTACTAACTACTGTAATATCACACTGTTAACAACTGCTATAAGATCACACTGTTTCCTTCTACTGGAACATCACACTACTACTAACTATTGTAACATCACACTGTCAACAACTGCTATAAGATCACACTGTTTCCTTCTACTGGAACAACTGCTATAAGATCACACTGTTTCCTTCTACTGGAACATCACACTGTCGCTAACTTCTGTAATATCACACTGTTAATAACTGCTATAAGATCATTATTGTTTCCTTTCTACTGAACATCACACTGTCGCTAACTACTGTAACAACATCACACTGTTAACAAATGCTATAAGATCAGCCACTGTTTCTTCTACTGGAACACTACACTGTCGCTAACTTCTGTAACATCACACTGTCGCTAACTTTGCACATCACACACTGTCGCTAATTCCCCTGTAACATCACACTGTTAACAACTGCTATAATATCACACTGTTTCCTTCTACTGGAACATCACACTATTACTAACTACTGTAAAATCACACAGTTAACAACTGCTATAAGATCACACTGTTTCCTTCTACTGGAACATCACACTGTCGCTAACTTCTGTAATATCACACTGTTAACAACTGCTATAAGATCACACTGTTTCCTTCTACTGAAACATCACACTGTCGCTAACTTCTGTAACATCACACTGTTAACTACTGCTATAAGATGACACTGTTTCCTTCTTCTGGAACATCACACTGTCGCTAACTTCTGTAACATCACACTGTTAACAACTGCTATAAGATCACACTGTTTCCTTCTACTGGAACATCACACTATTACTAACTACTGTAATATCACACTGTTAACAACTGCTATAAGATCACACTGTTTCCTTCTACTGGAACATCACACTATTACTAACTACTGTAATATCACACTGTTAACAACTGCTATAAGATCACACTGTTTCCTTCTACTGGAACATCACACTGTTAACAACTGCTATAAGATCACACTGTTTCATTCTACTGGAACATCACACTGTCGCTAACTTCTGTAACATCACACTGTTAACAACTGCTATAAGATCACACTGTTTCCTTCTACTGGAACATCACACTGTCGCTAACTTCTGTAACATCACACTGTTAACAACTGCTATAAGATCACACTGATTCCTTCTACTGGAACATCACACTAATACTAACTTCTGTAACATCACACTGTTAACAACTGCTATAAGATCACACTGTTTCCTTCTACTGGAACATCACACTGTCGCTAACTTCTGTAACATCACACTGTTAACAACTGCTATAAGATCACACTGTTTACCTTCTACTGGAACATCACACTGTCGCTAACTTCTGTAATATCACACTGTTAACAACTGCTATAAGATCACACTGTTTCCTTCTACTGGAACATCACACTGTTAACAACTGCTATAAGATCACACTGTTTCCTTCTACTGGAACATCACACTATTACTAACTACTGTAATATCACACTGTTAACAACTGCTAAGTAAGATCACACTGTTTCCTTCTCATTTGCATCACACTGTTTCTCTACTGGAACATCACACTGTTAACAACTGCTATAAGATCACACTGTTTCCTTCTACTGGACCATCACACTATTACTAACTATGGTAATATCAAACTGTTAACAACTGCTATAAGGTTCACACTGTTTCCTTCTACTGGAACATCACACTGTCGCTAACTTCTATAATATCACACTGTTAACAACTGCTATAAGATCACACTGTTTCCTTCTACTGGAACATCACACTGTCGCTAACTTCTGTAATATCACACTGTTAACAACTGCTATAGGATCACACTGTTTCCTTCTACTGGACCATCACACTATTACTAACTATGGTAATATCACACTGTTAACAACTGCTATAAGGTTCACACTGTTTCCTTCTACTGGAACATCACACTGTCGCTAACTTCTGTAACATCACACTGTTAACAACTGCTATAAGATCACACTGTTTACTTCTACTGGAACATCACTCTGTCGGTAACTTCTGTAACATCACACTGTTAACAACTGCTATAAGATCACACTCTTTCCTTCTACTGGAACTTCACACTATTACTAACTATGGTAATATCACACTGTTAACAACTGCTATAAGATCACACTGTTTCCTTCTTCTGGAACATCACACTATTACTAACTACTGTAATATCACACTTTTAACATCTGCTATAAGATCACACTGTTTCCTTCTACTGGAACCTCACACTATTACTAACTACTGTAATATCACACTGTTAACAACTGCTATAAGATCACACTGTTTCCTTCTACTGGAACATCACACTGATAACAACTGCTATAAGATCACACTGTTTCCTTCTACTGGAAAATCACACTATTACTAACTACTGTAATATCACACTGTTAACAAGTGCTATAAGATCACACTGTTTCCTGCTACTGGAACATCACACTGTCACTAACTTCTGTAATATCACATTGTTAACAACTGCTATAAGATCACACTGTTTCCTTCTACTGGAACATCACACACTATCCCTTCTTCTGCCAACATCACACTGGTAACCAACTGCTATAAAATCACTGTTTCCTTCTACTGAACATCCTGATATTGTAACAACTGCTATAAGATCACACTGTTTCCTTCTACTGGAACATCACACTGTCGCTAACTTCTGTAACATCACACTGGTAACAACTGCTATAAGATCACACTGTTTCCTTCTACTGGACCATCACACTATTACTAACTACTGTAATATCACACTGTTAACAACTGCTATAAGATCACACTGTTTCCTTCTACTGGAACATCACACTGTCGCTAACTTCTGTAACATCACACTCTTAACAACTGCTATAAGATCACACTGTTTACCTTCTACTGGAACATCACACTGTCGCTAACTTCTGTAACATCACACTGTTAACAACTGCTATAAGATCACACTGTTTCCTTCTACTGGAACATCACACTGTTAACAACTGCTATAAGATCACACTGTCTCCTTCTACTAGAACATCACACTGTCGCTAAGTTCTGTAACATCACACTGTTAACAATTGCTATAAGATCACACTGTTTCCTTCTACTGGAACATCACACTGTCGCTAACTTCTGTAATATCACATTGTTTTCAACTGCTATAACATTACACTTTTACTAACTACAGTAACATCACACTGTTAACAACTGCTATAAGATCACACTGTTTCCTTCTACTGGAACATCACACTGTCGCTAACTTCTGTAACATCACACTGTTAACAACTGGTATAAGATCACACTGTTTCCTTCTACTGGAACATCACACTGTTACTAACTATGGTAATATCACACTGTTAACAACTGCTATAAGATCACACTGTTTCCTTCTACTGGAACATCACCTGCTCAGCCTTCTGTAATATCACCTGTTAACTTATTCTTGAGATACCTGTTTTCCTTCTGGAACATCACACTATTACTAACTACTGTAATATCACACTGTTAACAACTGCTATAAGATCACACTGTTTCCTTCTACTGGAACATCACACTGTCGCTAACTTCTGTAATATCACACTGTTAACAACTGCTATAAGATCACTGCTGCTTCTGAGAACATCACTGTCCTTCTTCTGTAATATCACACTGTTAACAACTGCTATAAGATACACACCCTTCTGCTGTAACATCACACTGTTAACAACTACTATAAGATTACACTGTTTCCTTCTACTGGAACATCACACTGTCGCTAACTTCTGTAATATCACATTGTTAACAACTGTTATATGATCACACTGTTTCCTTCTACTGGAACATCACACTATTACTGACTACTGTTACATCACACTGTTAATAACTGCTATAAGATCACACTGTTTCCTTCTACTGGAACATCACACTGTCGCTAACTTCTGTAACATCACACTGTTAACAACTGCTATAAGATCACACTGTTTCCTTCTACTAGAACATCACACTGTCGCTAACTTCTGTCACATCACACTGTTAACAACTGCTATAAGATCACACTGTTTCCTTCTACTGGAACATCACACTGTCGCTAACTTCTGTAATATCACACTGTTAACAACTGCTATAAGATCACACTGTTTCCTTCTACTGGAACATCACACTGTTAACAACTGCTGTAAGATCACACTGTTTCCTTCTACTGGAACATCACACTATTACTAACTACTGTAATATCACACTGTTAACAACTGCTAAAAGATCACACTGTTTCCTTCTACTGGAACATCACACTGTCGCTAACTTCTGTAACATCACACTGTTAACAACTGCTATAAGATCCCACTGTTTCCTTCTACTGGAACATCACACTATCGCTAACTTCTGTAACATCACACTGTTAACAACTGCTATAAGATCACACTGTGTCCTTCTACTGGAACATCACACTGTCGCTAACTTCTGTAACATCATACTGTTAACAACTGCTATAAGATCACACTGTTCCTTCTACTGGAACATCACACTGTCACTAACTTCTGTAACATCACACTGTTAACAACTACTATAAGATTACACTGTTTCCTTCTACTGGAACATCACACTGTCGCTAACTGTGCTGCTATAAGATCACACAGTTTCCTTCTACTGGAACTTCTCACTGTCGCTAACTTCTGTAGTATCACATTGTTAACAACTGCTATAAGATCACACAGTTTCCTTCTACTGGAACATCACACTGTCGCTAGCTTCTGTAACATCACACTGTTAACAACTGCTATAAGATCACACTGATTCCTTCTACTGGAACATCACACTAATACTAACTTCTGTAACATCACACTGTTAACAACTGCTATAAGATCACACTGTTTCCTTCTACTGGAACATCACACTGTCGCTAACTTCTGTAACATCACACTGTTAACAACTGCTATAAGGTCACACTGTTTCCTTCTCCTGGAACATCACACTGTCGCTAACTTCTGTAATATCACACTGTTAATAACTGCTATAAGATCACATTGTTTCCTTCTACTGGAACATCACACTGTCGCTAACTACTGTAACATCACACTGTTAACAAATGCTATAAGATCACACTGTTTCCTTCTACTGGAACATCACACTGTCGCTAATTTCTGTAACATCACACTGTCGCTAACTTCTGTAACATCACACTGTTAACAACTGCTATAATATCACACTGTTTCCTTCTACTGGAACATCACACTATTACTAACTACTGTAAAATCACACAGTTAACAACTGCTATAAGATCACACTGTTTCCTTCTACTGGAACATCACACTGTCGCTAACTTCTGTAATATCACACTGTTAACAACTGCTATAAGATCACACTGTTTCCTTCTACTGGAACATCACACTGTTAATTACTGCTATAAGATGACACTGTTTCCTTCTTCTGGAACATCACACTGTCGCTAACTTCTGTAACATCACACTGTTAACAACTGCTATAAGATCACACTGTTTTCTTCTACTGGAACATCACACTATTACTAACTACTGTAATATCACACTGTTAACCACTGCTATAAGATCACACTGTTTCCTTCTACTGGAACATCACACTATTACTAACTACTGTAATATCACACTGTTAACAACTGCTATAAGATCACACTGTTTCCTTCTACTGGAACATCACACTGTTAACAACTGCTATAAGATCACACTGTTTCCTTCTACTGGAACATCACACTGTCGCTAACTTCTGTAACATCACACTGTCCTTCTCTAACATCACACTGTTAACAACTGCTATAAGATCACACTGTTTCCTTCTACTGGAACATCACACTGTCGCTAACTTCTGTAACATCACACTGTTAACAACTGCTATAAGATCACACTGTTTCCTTCTACTAGAACATCACACTGTCGCTAACTTCTGTCACATCACACTGTTAACAACTGCTATAAGATCACACTGTTTCCTTCTACTGGAACATCACACTATTACTAACTACTGTAATATCACACTGTTAACAACTGCTATAAGATCACACTGTTTCTTTCTACTGGAACATCACACTGTCGCTAACTTCTGTAACATCACACTGTTAACAACTGCTATAAGATCACACTGTTTACCTTCTACTGGAACATCACACTGTCGCCAACTTCTGTAATATCACACTGTTAACAACTGCTATAAGATCACACTGTTTCCTTCTACTGGAACATCACACTGTTAACAACTGCTATAAGATCACACTGTTTCCTTCTACTGGAACATCACACTATTACTAACTACTGTAATATCACACTGTTAACAACTGCTATAAGATCACACTGTTTCCTTCTACTGGAACATCACACTGTCGCTAACTTATGTAACATCACACTGTTAACAACTGCTATAAGATCACACTGTTTCCTTCTACTGGAACATCACACTGTTGCTAACTTCTGTAACATCACACTGTTAACAACTGCTATAAGATCACACTGTTTCCTTCTACTGGAACATCACACTGTTAACAACTGCTATAAGATCACACTGTTTCCTTCTACTGGAACAACACACTGTCGTTAATTTCTCTAACATCACACTGTTAACAACTGCTATAAGATCACACTGTTAACAACTGCTATAAGATCACACTGTTAACAACTGCTATAAGATCACACTGTTTCCTTCTACTGGAACTTCACATTATTACTAACTACTGTAATATCACACTGTTAACAACTGCTATAAGATCACACTGTTTCCTTCTACTGGAACATCGCACTTTACTAACTACTGTAAAATCACACTGTTAACAACTGCTATAAGATCACACTGTTTCCTTCTACTGGAACATCACACTGTCGCTAACTTCTGTAACATCACACTGTTAACAACTGCTATAAGATCACACTGTTTCCTTCTGGAGACATCACACTGTCTTCTTCTGTAACATCATATTGTAACTGCTATAAGATCACACTGTTTCCTTCTAATGGAACATCACACTGTCGCTAACCTCTGTAACATCACACTGTTAACAACTGCTATAAGATCACACTGTTTCCTTCTACTGGAACATCACACTGTTAACAACTGCTATAAGATCACACTGTTTCCTTCTACTGGAACATCACACTATTACTAACTACTGTAATATCACACTGTTAACAACTGCTATAAGATCACACTGTTTCCTTCTACTGGAACATCACACTTTCGCTAACTTCTGTAATATCACACTGTTAACAACTGCTATAAGATCACACTGTTTCCTTCTACTGGAACATCACACTGTCGCTAACTTCTGTAACATCACACTGTTAACAACTGCTATAAGATTACACTGTTTCCTGCTACTGGAACATCACATTGTCGCTAACTTCTGTAATATCACATTGTTAACAACTGCTAAAAGATCACACTGTTTCCTTCTACTGGAACATCACACTATTACTAACTACTGTAAAATCACACTGTTAACAACTGCTATAAGATCACACTGTTTCCTTCTACTGGAACATCACACTGTCGCTAACTTATGTAACATCACACTGTTAACAACTGCTATAAGATCACACTGTTTCCTTCTACTGGAACATCACACTGTTAACAACTGCTATAAAGATCACACTGTTTTACTACTGGAACATCACACTATTACTAACACTGCAACATCACACCATAACAACTCTATAAGATCACACTGTTTCTACTGGAACATCACACAAGCCACTTATGTAACATCACACTGTAAACAAATGCTTAAGATCACACTGTTTCCTTCTGAACACCACTATTTCACTACTGTAAACATCACACTGTTAACAACTGCTATAAGATCACACTGTTTCCTTCTACTGGAACATCACGCAGCTAACTTCTGTAACATCGCACTGTTAGCATCCTGCTATAAAGATCATACTGTTTCCTTCTGACTGGAACATCACACTGTAACTTAACTGTAATATCGCACTTACTGTTAACAGCTGCTGTAAGATCACTGTTTCCTTCTGCTGGAACATCACGCAACAACAGCTGCTGTAAAGATCACACTGTTTCCTTCTACTGGAACATCACACTATTACTACTAACTACGTAATATCACACTGTTAACAACTGTCATAAGATCACACTGTTTCGGCTATACTGGAACATCGCATAATAAGCTAACTTATGTAACATCACACTGTTAACAACTGCTATAAGATCACACTGTTTCCTCTACTGGAACATCACACATATTACTAACTACTGTAACATCACACTGTTAACAACTGCTATAAGATGACTGTACCGCTTCTACTGGAACATCACGCTGTCCTTCTCTGTAACATCACACTGTTAACAACTGCTATAAGGTCACACTGTTTCTCTCTACTGAACATCACACTGTAATCCTCTGTAATAATCACACCGTTAATTGCATAAGATCACATTGTTTCATTCCACATCACAAACACACACACACCCACAACAAACAATATCCACACTGTGCTAAATTCACTGGAACATCACACTGTCGCTAACTTCTGTAACAACACACTGTCGCTAACTTCTGTAACATCACACTGTTAACAACTGCTATAATATCACACTGTTTCCTTCTACTGGAACATCACACTATTACTAACTACTGTAAAATCACACAGTTAACAACTGCTATAAGATCACACTGTTTCCTTCAACTGGAACATCACACTGTCGCTAACTTCTGTAATATCACACTGTTAACAACTGCTATAAGATCACACTGTTTCCTTCTACTGGAACATCACACTGTCGCTAACTTCTGTAACATCACACTGTTAACTACTGCTATAAGATGACACTGTTTCCTTCTTCTGGAACATCACACTGTCGCTAACTTCTGTAACATCACACTGTTAACAACTGCTATAAGATCACACTGTTTCCTTCTACTGGAACATCACACTATTACTAACTACTGTAATATCACACTGTTAACAACTGCTATAAGATCACACTGTTTCCTTCTACTGGAACATCACACTATTACTAACTACTGTAATATCACACTGTTAACAACTGCTATAAGATCACACTGTTTCCTTCTACTGGAACATCACACTGTTAACAACTGCTATAAGATCACACTGTTTCCTTCTACTGGAACATCACACTGTCGCTAACTTCTGTAACATCACACTGTTAACAACTGCTATAAGATCACACTGTTTCCTTCTACTGGAACATCACAATGTCGCTAACTTCTGTAACATCACACTGTTAACAACTGCTATAAGATCACACTGTTTCCTTCTACTGGAACATCACACTGTCGCTAACTTCTGTAACATCACACTGTTAACAACTGCTATAAGATCACACTGATTCCTTCTACTGGAACATCACACTAATACTAACTTCTGTAACATCACACTGTTAACAACTGCTATAAGATCACACTGTTTCCTTCTACTGGAACATCACACTGTCGCTAACTTCTGTAACATCACACTGTTAACAACTGCTATAAGATCACACTGTTTCCTTCTACTGGAACATCACACTGTGCTGCTGCTATAAAAGATCACTGTTTCCCTTGTACTGGAACATCACACTATTACTAACTACTGTATCACACTGGTAACAAGCGCTATAAGATCACACTGTTTCAGCTTCTGCTTGACATCACACTTTCATAGCCTGTAACACTCACACTGTTAACAACTGCTATAAAAGATCACACTGTTGTACTGGAACATCACGCGTAGCTAATAGCAGCATCTTTCAGGTAAACAACTGCAAAGTCGCACACCGACGACACCACCGGACCCAATCGCTGTTGCTGGCTGCCAGTATCACACTGGTAACCGCTGCTAAGATCACACTGTTTCCTTCTGCTGGAACATCACACTGTCGCCTTCTTCTGCGACATAGGCCTGGTAACAGCACAACTGCTCAGGTCGCATCGACACCTTCTGGACATCACACTGTATTCTTCGCAACATCGCAGTAACCGGCTGCCATAAGATCACCTGTTTCAGCCTACTGGAACATCACACTGTTAGCTGCTGCTATAAAGATCACCGCCGGTTTCGCCTGCTGGAACATCACACTGTAAACTAACTTCTGTAACATCACACCTGTTAACAATTGCTATAAGATCACACTGTTTCCTTCTACTGGAACATCACACTGTCGCTAACTTCTGTAATATCACATTGTTTTCAACTGCCAACATTGCGCTTTTGCGCTGGTAAATGCACTGTTAACAGCTGCCATAAAAGATCACACTGTTTCCTTCTACTGGACATCACTGTGCGTATTAACAGCAATCGCACTGTTAACAGCCTTCCGCCAGATCGCTGCCATTCTGCTAAAACATCACTGTATCATTAACGCAATGCGCATCACACTGTTTAACAACACCAAGATCACGCAGAACATTCTGCTGGAACATCACACTGTCGCCTTCTGTGATATCACACTGTTAACAACTGCTGCCAAGATGCGCTGTTCCTTCTGCTGGAACATCGCACTATTACCAACTGCACAATAATATCACACTGTTAACAACTGCTATAAAGATCCACACTGTTTCCTTCTACTGGAACATCACGCACAATAGCCTTCGCAGCAACATCACACTGTTAACGCTGCCAAGATGCGCTGTACTGGGCATCCGCCGTGCCCAGCACGCAGCGTATCACACTGTTAACAACTGCTGTAAGATCACACTGTTTCCTTCTGCTGGAACATCACTGTTAACAGCTGCTGTAAGATCACACTGTTTCAACTTCGCGGAACATCTGCTATTACTTTCAGCCAGCGCTGCTATAAGATCACGCGACAGCTTCTGCTGGAACATCACGCATCGCTAACTTCTGTAACATCACACTGTTAACAACTGCTGTAAGGTCACACTGTTTCGGCCCTGCTGGAACATCTACTGTTATTTCGCTTCTGTAATATCACACTGTTAATAACTGCTTTATAAGATCATTTCGAACACCATTACTGGAACATCCACACTGTCGTAACTACTGTAACATCACACTGTTCGCAACTGCTATAAAAGTGCACTGAACACTGGAACATCACGCACCGTCGCTAACTTCTGTAATATCCCACTGTTAATAGCACCGAGATCACATTGTTTCCTTCCCTGCTGGAACATCACACTGTCATGGCACAACAGCAGCATCACACTGTTAACCGTGCTATGGAATCACTGAACGGCTACCATGGGACATCACATAATCAGCCCAGCCTGTAGCCAGCATCACCTCGTGCTTCTTCTGTAACATCACACTGTTAACAACTGCTGTAAGATCACACTGTTTCCTTCTACTAGAGACATCACACTGTCGCTAACTTCTGTCACATCACACTGTTAACAACTGCTGTAAGATCACACTGTTTTCCTTCTGCTGGAACATACTGCAGCTAGCGCCGTAATATCACTGTTAACAACTGCTATAAGATCCGCGACATGCAGACGCCATATTACCGCTACTGTAATATCACACTGTAAAACAAACTGTAAGATCACACTGTTTCCTTCTGGAACATCACACTGTCGCTAATACCTGTAACATACACTGTTAACGCTGCTATAAGATCACACTGTTTCCTTCTACTGGAACATCACGCACTGTCTTCTTCTGTAATATCACACTGGTAACAACTGTACATAAGATCACACTGGTACCATTCTGCTGGAACATCACGCACCAATAACAACTGCTATAAGATCACACTGTTTCCTTCTGCTGGAACATCACTATTACTAACTACGCCAATACACTGTTAACAACTGCTGTAAGATCACACTGTTTCCTTCTGCTGGGAAAATCACACTGTCGCCCAACATGTAGCTTCACACTGTTAACAGCACAACAAAAGATCACACTGTTTCCTTCTTTACAGACATCACACTATTACCAACTGCACCAACATCGCACTGTTAACCGCTGCTATAAAGATCCACACTGTTTCCTTCTGCTGGAACATCACACTTCGTAACTTCTGTAACATCACTGTAGCAACTGCTATGAATCACACTGTTTCCTTCTGCTGGAACATCACACCAATGTCGCCCTTCTGTAATATCACACTGTTAACAACTGCTATAAGATCACACTGTTTCCTTCTGCTGGAACATCACGCAGTAACAACTGCTATAAAAGTCACACTGTTTCCTTCTACTGGAACATCACACTATTACTAACTGCTGTGATATCACACTGTTAACAACTGCATATAAGATTGATACTGTTTCATTCTGCTGGAACATCACACTTTCGCTAACTGTTATTATCACACTGTTAACAGCACAGCAACAAGATCACACTGAAACAAACTACTGCTGGAATACGCATCGTAGCGCAGCCAACATCACACTGTTAACAGCACCGCTATAAAGATCACACTGTTTCCCTTCCTACTGGAACATCACACTGTTAGCTTTGCTATAAAAGATCACACTGTTTCATCTACTGCTGGAACATCACACTATTACTAACTACTGTAATATCACACTGTGCTGCTGCTATAAAGATCTACTTCTACTGGAACATCACTGTAAGCTAACTTATGCCAGCATGCTGTTAACAACTGCTATAAATCACCTGTTTCATTCTGCTGGAACATCCCGCACTTTCAATCGCTAATTTCTGTATCGCTGTTAAAACCTGCTGTAACACATCACACATTGTTCGCTCTGCTGGGACATCACGCTGTCATATCTTCTGTAACATCCGCTGTTAACAACATAAAGATCACACTGTTTTACTTCTACTGGAACATCACACTGTCGCTAACTTCTGTAATATCACGGTAACAACTGTGCTATAAGATCACCTGTTTCCTTCTACTAGAACATCCACCTGTCCTTCTTCTGTATCACATTGTTTTAGCTGCTGTAACATTACACTTTACTAGCACAGTAACATCGGCTGATACTATGTACTGTGCAGATCACACTATTATTGAATCACACTGTTACATGACTTTGATACTAACTACTGTGATATCACTCTGTTACTAATTACCAATACCACACTGTTAACAGCACCGCTATAAGATCACACTGTTCCCCTTCTACTGGAACATCACACTGCGGTACATTAACTTCTGTAACATCACACTATTAACAACTGCTATAAAGGATCCGCACTGTTTCAAACTACTGCTGGAACATCACTGTTAACTGCACCAACAGCCAGATCACACTGTTTCCTTCTGCTGGAACATCACACTATTTTCACAACTACTGTAACATCACACTGTTAACAACTGCTATAAGATCACACTGTTTCCTTCTGCTGGAACATCACACTGTCGCTAACTTCTGTAACATCACCATTGGCGCATCTGCTGTAAAGATCACACTGTTTCCTTCTGCTGGAACGTCACGCAATAAGCCAGCTTCTGTAATATCACACTGTTAACTGCTTTTATATAAGATCACACTGTTTCGCTCTACTGGAACATCACACTGTTAACAACTGCTATAAGATCACACTGTTTCCTTCTACTGGAACATCACACTATTACTAACTTCTGTAACATCACACTGTTAACAACTGCTATAAGATCACACTGTTTACCTTCTACTGGAACATCACACTGTCGCTAACTTCTGTAACATCACACTCTTAACAACTGCTATAAGATCACACTGTTTCCTTCTACTGGAACATCACACTGTTAACAACTGCTATAAGATCACACTGTTTCCTTCTACTGGAACATCACACTGTCGCTAACTTCTGTAACATCACACTGTTAACAATTGCTATAAGATCACACTGTTTCCTTCTACTGGAACATCACACTGTCGCTAACTTCTGTAATATCACATTGTTTTCAACTGCTATAACATTACACTTTTACTAACTACAGTAACATCACACTGTTAACAACTGCTATAAGATCACACTGTTTCCTTCTACTGGAACATCACACTGTCGCTAACTTCTGTAACATCACACTGTTAACAACTGCTATAAGATCACACTGTTTCCTTCTACTAGAACATCACACTGTCGCTAACTTCTGTCACATCACACTGTTAACAACTGCTATAAGATCACACTGTTTCCTTCTACTGGAACATCACACTGTCGCTAACTTCTGTAATATCACACTGTTAACAACTGCTATAAGATCACACTGTTTCCTTCTACTGGAACATCACACTATTACTAACTACTGTAATATCACACTGTTAACAACTGCTATAAGATCACACTGTTTCTTTCTACTGGAACATCACACTGTCGCTAACTTCTGTAACATCACACTGTTAACAACTGCTATAAGATCACACTGTTTACCTTCTACTGGAACATCACACTGTCGCCAACTTCTGTAATATCACACTGTTAACAACTGCTATAAGATCACACTGTTTCCTTCTACTGGAACATCACACTGTTAACAACTGCTATAAGATCACACTGTTTCTTCTACTGAACATCACACTATTACTAACTACTGTAATATTTCCACACTGTTAACAACTGCTATAAGATCACTGTTTTCTACTGAACATCACACTGTCGCTAACTTATGTAACATCACACTGTTAACCAACTGCCATAAGATCACACTGTTTCACTGAAACATCACCACATTAACTACCGTAACATCACACTGTTAACAACTGCCATAAGATCACACTGTTTCTCTACTGGAACATCACACTGTCGCTAACTTCTGTAACATCACACTGTTAACAACTGCTATAAGGTCACACTGTTTCCTTCTACTGGAACATCACACTGTCGCTAACTTCTGTAATATCACACTGTTAATAACTGCTATAAGATCACATTGTTTCCTTCTACTGGAACATCACACTGTCGCTAACTACTGTAACATCACACTGTTAACAACTGCTATAAGGTCACACTGTTTCCTTCTACTGGAACATCACACTGTCGCTAACTTCTGTAATATCACACTGTTAATAACTGCTATAAGATCACATTGTTTCCTTCTACTGGAACATCACACTGTCGCTAACTGCTGTAACATCACACTGTTAACAAATGCTATAAGATCACACTGTTTCCTTCTACTGGAACATCACACTGTCGCTAACTTCTGTAACATCACAATTGTCGCTAACTTCTGCACATCACACTGTTAACAACTGCTATATAATATCACACTGTTTCCTTCTACTGGAACATCACACTATTACTAACTACTGTAAAATCACACAGTTAACAACCGCTATAAGATCACACTGTTTCCTTCTACTGGAACATCACACTGTCGCTAACTTCTGTAATATCACACTGTTAACAACTGCTATAAGATCACACTGTTTCCTTCTACTGGAACATCACACTGTCGTCCAACTTCTGTAACATCATCACACTGTTAACTACTGCTA
This sequence comes from Homarus americanus, assembly GCF_018991925.1. Lineage (NCBI taxonomy): Eukaryota > Metazoa > Arthropoda > Malacostraca > Decapoda > Nephropidae > Homarus > Homarus americanus. The sequence continues at coordinate 1,325,484 of NW_024718183.1, forward strand.
TAAGATGACACTGTTTCCTTCTTCTGAACATCACACTGTCGCTAACTTCTGTAACATCACACCGTTAACAACTGCTATAAGATCACACTGTTTCCTTCTACCGGAACATCACACTATTATTAACTACTGTAATATCACACTGTTAACAACTGCTATGCAAGATCACACTGTTTCTCTCTTACTGGAACATCACACTATTGGTCATTTTCAACTACTGTAATATCACACTGTTAACAACTGCTATAAGATCACACTGTTTCTCTACTGGAACATCACACTGTTAACAACTGCTATAAGATCACACTGTTTCCTTCTACTGGACCATCACACTATTACTAACTATGGTAATATCAAACTGTTAACAACTGCTATAAGGTTCACACTGTTTCCTTCTACTGGAACATCACACTGTCGCTAACTTCTATAATATCACACTGTTAACAACTGCTATAAGATCACACTGTTTCCTTCTACTGGAACATCACACTGTCGCTAACTTCTGTAATATCACACTGTTAACAACTGCTATAGGATCACACTGTTTCCTTCTACTGGACCATCACACTATTACTAACTATGGTAATATCACACTGTTAACAACTGCTATAAGGTTCACACTGTTTCCTTCTACTGGAACATCACACTGTCGCTAACTTCTGTAACATCACACTGTTAACAACTGCTATAAGATCACACTGTTTACTTCTACTGGAACATCACACCATTAACAACTGCCGCCAAAAGATCACACTGTTTCCTTGTACTGGAACATCACACTATTACACTAACTACTGTAATATGCACAACAACTGCTATAAAAGATCACACTGTTTCCCTTCTGCTGGAACATCACACTTTGTACTTCACTGTAACATCGCACCTGCCAACAGCTGCTGCTCAGGAATCACACTGTTTCCTTCTGCAGGCATGCGTGTATGTAACATGCGGTAACAACTGCTATAAGATCACGCCGACCTTCTGCGGTTATGCGCCGCCATAACTGCCAGCAATCGCACTGTTAACAGCTGTAAGTCCGCGCCAGCACCATTGCAGACGATACACTGTCGCTAACTACACCAACATCACACTTTCATTAACAACGCAACATAAGATCACACTGTTTACCTTCTACGGAACATACGCAGCGTAACTGTAATATCACACTGTTAACTGCAGCCTGCTATAAGATCACACTGTTTCCTTCTGCTGGAACATCACTGCTGTGCTCCAGCTGCTGTAGGATGCTGTTTCGCTTCTGCTGGGCCGTGCTGTTACCTGTAATAACTCTTTCGGCCAGCAACTGCTACCAGATCACGCGACATGGCAGACATTCACGCAATAGCAACATCACACTGTTAACAACTGCTATGAATCACACTGTTTCATTCTACTGGAACATCACACTATTTCTAACTACTGTAACATCACACTGTTAACAACTGCTATAAGATGCGGCTACCAGACATCGCCGTAGCTAACTTCAGCCAACATCACACTGTTAGCATCTGCTTTCATAAAGATCACACTGTTTCCTTCTGCTGGAACATCACACTGTCGCCAATATGTAATATCACACTGTTAACAGCTGCTGCAAAGTTCCGCCGACTTTTATTTCCTGCTGGACATCGCACTGTTAACAACTGCGCTGCAGATCACCTGTTTCACTTCTACTGGAACATCACACTGTCGCTAACTTCGCGCTAACATCCCTGTTAACAACTGCTGCCAGGTCACACTGTTTCCTTCTGCTGGAACATCACACTGTCGCTAACTTCTGTAATATCACACTGTTAATAACTGCTGTAAGATCACGGGTGGTTTTCCTTCTGGAACATCCGCACTGTCGCTAACTACTGTATACGCGCAGTGATAACAAAGTATATAAGATCCCGCACTGTTTCCTTCTGCTGAACATACGCATCGCTAACTTCGCATCACTGTCTTCGCGCAGCATGCTGTTCGCCGCTGCTATAATATCACACTGTTTCCTTCTACTGGAACATCACACTGTACTAACTACTGTAAAATCACACAGTTAACAACTGCTATAAGATCACACTGTTTCCTTCTACTGCTGGAACGTCTGTCGCTAACTTCTGTAATATCACACTGTTAACAGCTGCTATAAGATCACACTGTTTCCTTCTACTGAAACATGCGTAGCTGCGACATTAAACGCTACTGCTATAAAGATAGGCGCACTGAACGGCTGGGTATGCATAGCTAACTGCAACATCACACTGTTAACGGCACGCCATAAGATCACACTGTTTCCATTCTGCTGGAACATCACTGCTAACTACTGTAATATCCACACTGTTAACAACTGCTATAAGATCACACTTTCTGTTTCGCTACTGGAACATCCGCACTGTTACCTTCCATATCACATAGTAACAACTGCTATAAAGATCACACTGTTTCCTTCTACTGGAACATCACACTGTTAACAAACTGCTATAAGATCACACTCTTTCCTTCTGTATTACGTATTTAC